>NC_058524.1:623105845-623435428 GCF_904849725.1 Hordeum vulgare subsp. vulgare
TTCCGTATGCATGACGTCTACTAAACATTGGAGTCTCGGAGTTTCAAAATTAACAAAGTCACTACGAAGTACGAACATCTCGCCTGTGTGAATATAAGTTGTACTCCCTCCGTCTCAAAATTTTTGTCTTAGTTTTGTCTAAAAATGAATGTATCTAAGTACTAAATTTGACTAGATACATTCGTATCTAAACAAATATCAGACAAGAATTTTGGGACGGAGGGAGTAATAGTTATTGCTAGCTTGTGACATATTGTGGTGAGTCATTTGGGTCAGCTAACCATAGTGTAGCGCAATGGTCGTTTAGTAGCCCGTCAATGGTACAACTAAGGCTCGACGCATAATAAATACGTATGTATTTTACGTAAATATACATCTTAATCTACGGTGACGTGAACCATGTGTGCTCCACATACTAGCAGGTGAAAAGTTACAATGCTCCATGTGGACAAGAAACCGAGCACCATCGATTTCGTTTCCACAATGATTTGGGAGTTGAAAAATGGTTGTGTACATTGTGATAACATATGCCATTATTTCTTCCTTACGTACGGCTAATGTAGCTTTAATTTGGGTGCTAAACTTTTGATAAAGTTCTGATTAAAGTATGAGAGAGAATGATTAAAGTATTTTGTTGCTCTATAAACAAGCAAGGGCACATGAGCGCCTGGAAGGATCAGTACTGAAACTAGTGGTGGTGACAAAGGAAGGAGTGAAAGCTGTCCCACTGGTTGGTAAAGACGACAAGTGAATAGAACAATACAAAATCATGGTGGAGCAAGGGTCAAGATTTTCGAATTTCGATGTGGACAACACACCTGCTAGCTAGTAACTTAACTGTGTAAATCATGCGTGATACTGAAAGCATTGCCCTCAGCGATACCTTCTCGTACTATGTGTGTTGCTACCCTTATATGTGTGTGTGGTGTGAACCTCTGTTGGATCTTGTTGTTATAATAGTTTTGCTTCATATGTAAAGCGGGACGAAAGTCATTTTTGATAAATCATGTGTGATACTGAAAGCATTAAAAAAAGGTAGTGCCAATATGTTGCCTACCACATTGCTAACATATGGGTTTATCACCTTAATTAATTGTTTTCTGGATGATGAGTTACTAAAAAATTGATTCTCACCAGCATATGTGCCATATCAGGAGTATTGTCAGTAAAGTCAATATATATTGATTTGATAAATACTGGACCAATCCGAAAATCTCTACACATCTGGAAAATTAAAGTGCCCCTAAAAATAAAAGTCTTTATGTGGTTTGTTCATCCTTTTCGAAAAAAAATATGGTTTATTCACAAGAAAATGATCTTGACTAAAGACGTCGATTCAACATCATTGGGAAGGTAGCAAAAATATGGTTTATTCACAAGAAAATGGTTTATCAAAACGTCGTTGGGAAGATAGCAAACTTTGGTTTTTTTTCTGTGGTGATCTTGATGAGTCGATTCAACATATGTTCATTCAACGCCTACCATCATCAAAGTGTCAATGATTACTGTGGTGAAAAGTGCACACGGTCTTTAATGTTAGTCCATCTAATAATATTGACACTTTATTTGGGACTTGGCTTAGTGGGATGGAGCCTAAACCAGCGACACACATTCGGGATGGAGTGTGAGCATTATTTTGGGCAATATCGAACTGCCGAAATGACATTATTTTTAATAGACAGAACATTGCCAATTGTTTGCAGGTTTTTTACAGACCAGCTTCCGTTATTTGTACGCGATCGTTATTCATCGTGCGACAGCCAAGGAGCATATGGCTTATGTGTGCAATCACTGAAAGACGGTAGCATGGGATACCTACAACCCGATGGGACGACAGTCCAACAATATGATAGGTGTATAGGTGTTTAGTATTATTTGTGCTGGCTATGGTCTCTTGTATCTTTTACTTCTTTTTCGAGACTTTCTACCGTTCTTGGCGGAGAGAATAAGAGGCTCACCACGGTGGTGCCGGCGATGACATCGGCGCGGGCGATCGACGGCGGTGAGGATGGGGACGGGGACGGGACGACACCCTGCACATGCGCAAACTAAGAAGTTAATTTGCGCTTAGATTGCATCTAAATAAAATAAACTCCCACATACACTCCTCCACTAAAACCCACAAATCAATCTACTTCTAGAGCATGAAATTAGCTAAACTAGAAATGAGAGATGAAAGAACGAATTTGCTAACCTTTTAGAACACTTGGATAGTTGGTGCACCATCAAATCTAGACAAATCTTGAAGAAAATGAAGCTTGGAGGTCAACCTTAGAGGAAGAATAGAGGAGAAAGCTTAAGTGTGGCTCGGACACCTCATATCATGTTTGTTTTGTGTGAACTCAAGTGGCATCATGCTCTGAGGCATTTCATCGAGCACTTCTTGTGCATATGACGGGAAAATAAACTAGCGCACACCTTTCACCTTCTATGAGGAAAAACAGAGAATAGGGAGGGCAGGGCGAGGTTATATATAGGACAAATTTTAGTCCCGGTTAGTGTCTAAAACCGGGGCTGGAGACAGACCTTTAGTCTCTGTTGAAGACACCAACCGGGACTAAAGGGTCTCGCGCTCGCCGTAACCCCTTTAGTCCCGGTTGGTGTCTGCAACCGAGACTAAAGGTCCCATTCGAACCAGGACTGATGCCTGTCGAGCCCCGTTCGACGCCCGAGCCGCTAGAATGTCGGGGCCGGATTTTTGGATTCTAATTTCCCATCAAAGGACCCTTGTACATACAAGCCCTAGGAATACTGTTAGCTGGTATACAAATCCTTGATATAGATATCCAAGAAAAATACAAATCTGAGGTACAAGACCAAGATGGCCTATGGGGTACAACAGAAAGTTTCTACTTGTTGATGGCAGAAGCGATACGGGGATCTCCAGCGTCTATGGGACTCCATTCCACACATGAACAGCTGACCTGATTAATTCCTATCTCACACGACTGTTGTCTTTGGTGCCTAGGTTCCGGGGCTATCGTCGGGATCCTCCTCTCGAAACACGCAATCTGGCCAAGACAATAGCCACGGACAAGCCAGTGAGTATTTTGAATATACTCGCAAACATCATGAAAATAGACATAAAATAGCAGATGGTTAATATGCACTTGCAATAACACAACAATATTTCGTCACTCATAATCCAAATCCTCAAGAGTTAGTAAACGTGTAATTTAACCATACTGAGAAATTAACGGGAAATCAATGAGAGAAAACTTAATAGATGGGATATAAGACATGACACAGTCGGGCATCTCAGCGACACCACATAAAGGCTTTATATGAAACAGTAATAAACATGCCACAATTGGGCGTCTCATCGACACCACATAAAAGGGCTTATATGAAACAGTAATAAACATGCCAAATTCGGGCGTCTCAGCGACACCACATAAAGGTCTTATAACAATAAACATGCCACAGTCGGGCGTCTGAGCGACACCACATAAAGGGCTTATAATAATAAACATGCCACAGTCGGGCGTCTGAGGGACACCTCATAAAGGGCTTATATGAAACAATAATAACAATGAATATCCAGGAGGTAGGACCGACCCAGGGATATCCGACAATCATAAACATGGGGTTAGTCCACAGTAAAATAATAGTTATGATCATCCACCATATTTCATGCTTTCATTGACTTCCTCCGAAGGCCGACACTTGACTAGTCAACGAGTTGTCCTTGACTGTGGATGCGGCTACTCGAATAGTTTTGACTCTGTAGAGGGTGTACTCTTTACCCACAGCCCACGGGTTTCAATAATCACTTGGACTAATCCGCGTGCGGTATCTCAGAAGTAAACACTCAGAACCAGTACATAGCCATTTTTCCCTTGTGAAGACCGGTATCACTTGGGCTACGCTGCCAGGGAAAAAACATAAGATGGGGAGGCTCCAACCTCGACTAGCATCGGATCAAATTTATACCGCGCGCAACAAGGAGTGCCCTCCCTCTCGGTCCCACACCGAAAACACCCATGCCCCCTGACCGGACGATTGGATTTAGTTCGGTGCCCTAGATACCTTCATCCCGGCCCCTCTACTTGGTGTGTGCCTAGTAATAGGTTTACGACCTATACTGAACCATATTCCCTTTCAGGAAGACCTGTGGCAGCACGAAAGGGTAAGGTGACACTCTAAGAGATGTCAGTCCCAAGCCGTATCTCCCCGAGACACCAACTTTCTTCGGATCCTATTCGGTAGGCATATATGACAGAAAAGTGTCACTACTGTCTCATGCATCTCAACATGCAACATATGAATTTACTCACCATGTATTCACATGCATGATTTCATCTTCACATAAAATATCATCACCTTTGTAACCTAACAACCATGTTTTCTAAAGCAAGCAAACCACACATAATCAATGTATATCCAAGTTCAGAATTCTTGCCTTCCAAGTGTAGAGAGGTAGGTTGGACTCCAAAACTTTTGAAGTCTTTGCTCCTCTCTCCATAGCCTATTTTGAATATATTCTAATTAACACATAATTTCAAAACAGTACATAAATTTATTATAGAATTTTTTCAAATAAATACTAAAATAAACTAGACACAATTTGAAGGAGGTGAGAAAAAGAATCAACTCATTTGGAGTTTTATTTTAGAAATTCGGGCCAGTCAAAGTTTGGTCAAATTTCTGTTTTAAAATAAATCAGGAAAAGAAAAACGGTTCGACAGTAAATGCGTAAGCGCAAAGAGAAAACGTACTTCACAAAGTGCGCGTCCACTTAAGTGGGTTGCGGCCTGTCTCTGACGCTGACGAGGAGAGCCCGTTGGCAGTGTTTGCCTAGAGTCAAACCAGTCATCTCCCTCCTCTGGCCGAGGGGAGGTGAGGCCTCCGGCGATGCCCGCCAGTGACTGGGGCCACCATTCGGGAACCCGAGGGCACCAACACGCTCAGGGTCCCAAGGCGACTCTCGGGAGGGGGTGACTTGATCACCGGGGAGGTTTGGAGCTCCGGCGACCACGAAGCCGGCCGACAACGGTGCGGACCAGCAACGGGCTTCGCCCACGGTCTATCTTGAGCTACGTAGAGAGGGGGGAAAGTTCGCCAGTTTGCGCAGTTCCATTCCAGGGGAGAACAGCACCGGAGAGGCATGACTGGCCGTGAATTTAGTTTGAAGGGGCGGCGGCCAAAGCTTGCCAGAGACGGGGAGGACATCGGCTACTGGCCAAATTGGAGCTAGGGGAGGATGGCTATGGCTTCGTCATGGGGGCTCGTGGGCTACGATGCGACTTCGGGGGCCCTATTTATAGCTGTGGAGTGTCGGTCTCTATGGTGATGGCGATAAGTTCACCGGACGACCGTCACTGTGGCTTTAGGGGGGGCGTGGCAGTGCACGGGGCGTCGAGGAGTTCGTCCTGGCTTTCGCAGAGCTAGCAAATGGGACAGTTTTGGCTGTACGGGCGAGCTAGCATTAACGGCTGAGGCGGCGCTTCCATTACCGTAGCAGGTGCTGCTGGCTTCGACGGCCGGCACGGCTACAGGCGACACACTGCTTTTGTTGATGTCGGGCGCTAGCGGACGGGGTCCTCCACAGATCCTGGGGCGAGCTGGCGCGCTGCTGCCACTTGGGCGGTGCTGCCATGGCAGAGACCATCTGCAGCCGATGGCAAGCTACCAAGGACGCATGGACGACAGCGATGCGTTGCTCCAGGAGGTGGTAGCGTGGCTCTGACAAGGTTGAGGGGTCAGGGTGTGGCTCCTCGAGCGAGCAAAGGCCACATGGGATGCGGCAGCTTGGATGCGCCGGCTGCAATAGTCGCGCTCTGGAGCGTGCTCTCTACACGCCCCAGAGGTGCTCGACGAAATGCCTTGCCACTCCAGGTGGCTCCAAACTTGGTGCAACTTAACAGGTTGGTTAGGGGTTTTACTAGAGCTCTAATAGACATACTGGTTTGGTTCATGTGGCAACTTCATAGTACTAACTAAAAGTATGCCAAAACTGGATAGGGACCCAAGGTGGTTGATAGAATGCCAGGGATCTCTACAAGGTATTGCTGGCTGCCAAACTTCCTAGGTTGGGGTCTCCTTGGATGCTAACAAGGATGGCAGGGTTGGTTTGGGAAAAACAAAAACTCCCTAGTGCAAGTTTTGCAAAAATCCATTTTTGGACAGAAACAAGGTGAGGCTATTGCATGGTCTCAAACTATGCTAATGGGGCTGAAATCCAGGACTTAAGAGTTTGGTAGGGTTCTCTATGAGCGGTAATTTTTCAAAAGCTTTGGGCAAGAAAACAAAAGGGTTGAAGTGCAAACTGCAAAACTGGTCCAGAACAGAAAGTAGGATGTGGTGCTTAGAATTTTGAAAAGACCAAAGTTGATTTTTGCATAAAAGTGATTTATATGAACTACTTGACAACTCCAAATTTTTGTAAATTTTTTGAAACAATATATGTAGGGGTTGTAGTTCAAAACACCAGACTAGATGAGAACACAAAAGAAGATAATGTGCTCAAATCTTTCAAAACACTTGTCAATATTTTTTCCATAAAATTGATCCAGAAACATTATAGGTCATATCCAAGTTTTTGTGGAATTTTTAAGATAATTTACCAAATGGTGGTAGTTCAAATTAGGCTCTTAAAAGAATTAATAAATCATTTTTGAATAAATGAAACTTGGGAAAATAATTTATAAATGGCCTTTGATGGATTTGCAAATTGAAAGGAAAAGCATTGAGTCAAGGACTCAACTCAAACCATCTTTTTCAAAAACTCAAATTCCGGGGGAGAAATTTTTATACTCCAGAGAAAAGAAATGGATCTGAAATCGACAGGAAACCCAAAAATAAAATTTTAAAAGCTCATGGACAAGTTTTTAATAAAATAAAAATCATGGTCAAAAATTTGGGGTGTTACATAGAACCAGGACTAATGCTCATATTTGTCCCGTTTCGTAAAGCAACTAGGACTATTGCTCCGATCCGGCTAGAATGAAAGCCCTATTTTCTAATAGTGGTGTCAGCAATTCACAAAAGATCATACCATCTTCACAAACTAAACGTTTCAGCAATTCACAAAAGATAGTACCAGCTTCATAAACTAAATGTTTCACCAAATTCACAAAAGAAAAGTACCAACTTCACAGTGTATCGGTCTACCCCTCTAGACACTCTACCTAGTTTTGTGTAAAGACTAACTTAAGCTCAGGAAGCTTATTCCTATTCATCTGCCCCTCCATGACGTAACGGCCTTTCTCCGTCTTCAGTTGAGTCTTCTCCTTCTTCATGACTTGTATTTCCTTCTTGATATCACTTATCTCGAGGTTCAACGACGCGATCTGATCTTCGAGACTGAAAATATTATCGTAGACAATAGCATTGCCATTGATAGTCTTATCGCTCTAGTTCTCCAGGGAGTCATTCAACTCCTCCAGGGCCTTGATGGTACTCTTACATGACACGATCAGCTCGTGATTGAGCATGTCCACATCACATGCCTGTTACATAGCGGGTGCTGGAGAAGGTGGACCTCGTACGTATGCCTGGCAAGGATTTCAAATCATCAACAATTAATTAATGGTTAGATATATGAATGCTTGCAATGCTCATGCATGTTTTTTGTAACCTTGGTTACCTGGTTGGTGCTCATGTCGCCTTTATCTTCAACATACCATGACGAGTGATCAGAGGAGCCTATCGAGATGCTAGAGTCGGCCATGTTGTAGCATCAAACACATAAAAGCTTGTGATGTAGTGTTTCAGAGTGTATTATGAAAGAACTATGTTTATACAAAAACAACTTAGTTTGTGAAGTTTGTCAAGCTATTGGGGTACAATTACATATTACTTGTCAAGCTATTGGGGTACAATTACACTCTAGAATACAATAGGGGTAGATAAAATAGAGCAGCTTGTGGAATACAATATCATTCTTAACTACAACTATAGTTGAAAACTTCTTAGAAAGTCATAGTTGCCTAATATGATAGTACCAAATTATTTTCTTCGAAAGGAATCCAAAATCAGTCATTCAAGAATAGGTATTTCAACATGTCTATCAAAATCCTTGAGTTGCCAAACTGGATTGTTGCACACTATTGCAGCAAGTTGTCTAAATTTAGTAAATCTTCTACCGCGTGACCTCTATAAGAAACATCTCCTAAAGTTGGCTAAATTTAGTAAGGGTATAGCTATTACTTTCTAGTGGTGCGATTCTCTAGGAACTTGGAAGTTGGAATAGTAGTGTACCAGCCCTAGTTTGGCAGCTACAATCAGTTTATTTTCTTGAGAACATATCAATGAAACAGAGACATAATTATTGGGGTACCAAGTATGCCCACTTCATATCAATGTAACAAACTATAGCCAGGGCTTTCTCTGGTAATATTTTGGAACCGTAACTACATGTTGTGATACTAACTGACACAGACATAATTTTTACTAGTCATCCATGGCAATCCTTGTCCAAGAACCTTGGATCAGATTACACACGAGCACATCATATCACCCTAATCTAATGGTCTAACAATGTTTGGAATCCTGTTTGAGATGCATGGATTTCCAACACCCTAAGAAGTGGCATTCCTAATTAGTAGTTGAATGGTGGTACATTACTTCTTTCCATACCTCTTTGGATATGACATGACAAATTGCACACACTCTCGATTCGGGCGGGGTGACATCGGGCGGAGACGGGTGGCGTCGGCGGGGCGGCGTTGGGCGGGGCGGCATTGGGCGGGGCGTCGTCGGGCAGAAACCAAACGCGTCAGGCAGTGGCAACATCGGGCGGGGAGGCGGCGGGGGTCCAGAGGAGGAAGGGCCGGTGGAGTTGGGGATCGAGAGCGACGAAAGGATAAGTTTTTTTTACTATGTCGGGCTGTTAAAACCGACTAGTGCTCACATGGTCCTAACGGCCTAATGTGCTATGCCAGCACTAAACAAATAGATATGGTGTTCGAATTTGTCGAACGCCATCCTATTTGAAAAACGTAGTGTCGGCGTTGGTGAGAAATGGCACTCTATGAACAAGAGTTGTGGCTAGCCATTTCTGCACTAGTGACCCCTTGATATCAACCTCCATGGGTTGTATGAGACCTTCCTCTTAATGCAAGCCCATGAAAACATACCTAACCCCACATAGAACTCTCAGGTAGACCATAGGTTAGCACACAAAGCGTAATGGATAATGCTTACCATACCATGGGATCACTTGACCCTCTCGGTACATCTTGTACGTTTTGTGTGTTGATCAATTTGATTCACTCTTTCACTTAGTCTTGATCAACCTTGTACCTTATCTTCTCTCTTTATAAAGATGATGTCTTCAGAGTAAACATGAATGTTCACACAATCTCCTTCAAAACTTGCTTGCAATAAGCTCAACTTCACATGTCCAATCTTTGGATAAACCTTGAATACCACCTTGGTCACCATATAAACTCCTTTGAACCAACAGATGGACTTCAAAAAGTTCCTATGTATAAATCCTTCGAATATAACTCAAGGCAACCATTAGTTCATAGGGATTGCCATCAATTACCACCAGACATGGAGAAATATGCTCTAACATAATAGACCTCCACAACTTCATACCACTATTCTCTTCCGAGGAAGAAGACAATGGGAGGTATTAAGACCAAAATCAAGTCATCCAAAATGCTAGCGAGCCGCGGTCCACTCTACCAAGTTTCTCTTTTTATTTACATTTGTACACCAGCTAGCTATGCAGTGAACTCTTTTAAGATGCCACAAGTTCCGTAATCGACTTGGTAATGTACATTATCTACTACACGGTTCTCATGCTACATTTCAAGACGCAATAAAGTAACAATAGAAAACACAAATACCAACAAATTAATCTATCATTTAGCGAACGACCAACTAATACACGGGCACGACATCATACCCCACCTCCGCCCAACTAGTTTAGGTTATTCCATGTGCAATGTTATATTTTATTATTAGGCAACTTAGTTTATTTGAAACCTGAAATAAAAATGGTTAAAAATAAAGAGAAATTGGTTTATGAGCTAGAGGGGCAATGACACCATCTATCTTCATCACCAGGCTACTAAACGTTAGTACATATGTACGTTGTCGATCTTTGGTATACTTTTATTTATCCACCTCATCGAACTAATAGGAAAAAAGCAAGACACAATATTAATTCAAAAAAATCAGATAATCACACATGGAGATCGGAAGTCGCAATTCAGTTTTGAAATTTTATATCTTAATATGTTAGTGAATTAAAAAAACATTCACCAGACTTATCTCCCGACCTTACATACAAGTATGGAACGTGATCCGGTTCAGTCAACTTGCTAGCCTCATAGGCGATAACATGTATGATAGAGTTTCCGTTCATAGTATTATTTGACATGATTTCTCATTGTTCTGTTCCTCTGTACTGATTTATTCGTGTAGAAAGAGTCATATTAATTTTCTCGGCAATTTGAGTTGAAATATGAACACTTAATGAATATTATGATCATGTCTGGTCTAATAAAAATTATATCATGTACAAGTCAACATAAATATTATTATTTATACTAAACTTTAATACTTCTTTATAACTCATTTTTAAAATTACAATTAGATATAATTATTATACTGATTTAAATTATATTGTGTAAGGAAAATATTTTTTTTCAATACGATACATCTTAGAACATATTTACGTTAGTTCCACTTATATGTGATTGAATAAGAAAAACATAAAATTTAATGTCTTTGTGGATTAATTTGTGAGCATTATGTTGCTATAATGTGTATATATGTTGATGTCGTTGATTATCTTAAATATTTTTAAAAAGTGTGGTATACACATATATTTTCATAACCCTTTTCATGACTAGACAAAAATAGAAATATCTAGTGCCCGCGAGATATTTAGAAGGATCTTGGTACATAATAATTGACACTGTTTTATTCATATTTTTTATCTAATCGCCTAATATTCTTGTGATTTGAATAATATGCTGATAGTGTATATATGATATATATGTACTTGGTACTTAAATAATATCGCTTAAAACATAATCATTGGAAAGAAAATGGTAACAAATAAACATAAGAACTAATCCTTCGAAATCACATTACTTCAGCACTTTACATCCAAAATGCCACGGGCTGTTGAAGGACGGGCAATTTGTAGTATTGCACTCGACGGCTCTTGTTGGTCGTTAGGTCTCCATTCATGTCATGGTTTAGAGAGAACGTGGTGAGTCGATAAAGACCGATTGTCGGGCCTGGGGTCGTCCTCATCATCATGATCAGTGTAGACGCACTCTATACGATCAAGGCAGAATTTGCTGCGGCGTCCCATGCAGGCGAGGGTGGCGCTGTGGTTCCTCTCAGCCGGGTCCTCGCTGAACAGCTTCTCCTTGCCGAGCTTCGTCACTGGAGGGGTGTCGTCGGAGCCAGGCATGCAGGAAGAGCAGAGTTGGCCGAGCGTGTCCGGGTCTTCCTCAGAATCAGAGAGTGAAAAGTAGTGGCTACTCTCGGATGTAGTACACCCGAGTTAAAAAGATGGTAAACGATTGGGGTCGGGGCGCACGCGAGCCGCGGGATCCAGCTGGGATCGAACGCCCCCGCTCCGTGCCTCGTAATACCTCATGCACTGTTTTGTTGGAACCATCCAAGTTTTTTGCTTGAACCAACGTCGGTAGGTTCTACATCGATGGAAAATGTTACAACAACATTTGAAAAAAATCGACATGAGTAGTAAAAAAGGCACCGGTGGAACCAACATCGAAATTTGCTACATGCTTTATCCGGCATCACAATTTCCTACAACCAGCATCGCATTCTGCTACCACCGATGATGTATTTTGCTATATCATACATGGCGTCCTGATTTTTGCTACAACCGGCAGTGAAAAAACTACAAGCAGCGGACAGTTTTGCTACAACCACTGTTTTCCTACAACTAATTGTTTTGCTAAAATCGGCATATCGTTGTTGCAACGGTTGCTGCATTTTGCTACCACCGGTGAGGAATTTGGCTACATTCATCATGCGAGAGCTGAGACCGGCGATGGTGGCGAAATGTTTTGCTGGAACCTTCCTATGATATTGCTACTACCAGCAGATTTTTTTGCTACATCAATCACGTCGAAGCTGAGACCGGCGGCGGCGGTGAGCTGATTTTTGCTGCAACTGTTCTTCTATTTTGCTACTATCGACAGATTTTTTTTGCTACATCCATTATGCGTCGGCGGTTTTTGCTGCAACCGTCGTTGCTTTTATGCTACGACCGGAAGTTTTTTTGCTACATCGTTGTTATGGTGCGATTGGTGGTTGTCTGTGTCGTGGAAACTCATGCAGTCGACGGCAAGGGTGGGGCGACACACCGGAGTGCTACAACCATGGACCATCGGCGGTAGGAGTTTCCACTAGTCGTCAGGGAAGTTGCAACCAGTCAACGACGGGATCTGCGGCAGAAATATAGAGCGGGGGAGGTTCCCCGGCGAGCATCATCACCGGAGATGACATGCGGCCTGGCCGTCGTGAGCGGCAGCGATCTAGTGAACGACAGCGATCCGGCAAGCTTCGTTGTCTCGGTCCCGTCCTGCACACGCTCTCCCAATTTGAGTGTGGGAGGTGGGGAAGAGAGAGTCGTGGACGCGGGGAATGCGGTAGTGGGGAGATGATGCTTTGATCAGACGGTTTCCATGCAACGCATCTGACGACCAGTGTTAGATGTTAGAGTTAACCTTGTTGTGTAGGCATTCATCATGTTTATTTCTTAGAATTTGTTGAGTCAGGCATGTAGGAATGTTCACTACCAGCTAGTTGCGGCCATGTAGTCACGTAGGAATGAGACTGCGTATGTGCAGGCAAGTTTAGTAGTGAGATAGCTATTTATATAGCATGTACACGGTCAATTTGTGATGGCGCCGTGTTACATGTCCCGTTGGGTTGATCTGATCCCCATGAATGTGGTAACGGCACGAACCATTGCTGCGTGGAGTCCCAGCGGCCAAGTCAGAGAGGAAATTGTCGTAGAGATATAAGCGGGTGCATTTAGTTGCGGCATGCGCCGAGTGATCCGATCTCCAGGGACTTGGAAGTGGCTCAAGCCGTGCGTGCTAGTACGGGTAGTGGAGCGGTATTAGTGGACCAGGCTGTTAGGCTTAATCGTGTGTGTGTGTGCGCGAGCTGTGTTATAAAGCTCTGTAATCATTTTGTGTATTTCGACTAAGAGAGAACAAAAGAGAAAAGCACAAGTGCGTGTGCACCAGACTTTGTGTGTTCTTCTTCCGTTGGTGTTGTGTGTTGTGTGAGCCTTCTTCAACCTCCAGCTCGCGTGTGTGTTTCTTCTTTCTTTGGGTTGTGCCAACATTAGACCGGTCCAAAGTTTGGGTCGGCAGACCGGCGTAGAGTACTGTCCTAAAAAGATTGAAAAAATGTGATCAAATAGCCTGACCAAGGTGCCGAGGAGAGGGTCGAAGTGACCCCGGCAGTCGAAGGGCAACGCCCAATTGCCAAGATGTTTCCATGAGAGCTCCTCCATGTCAAAGACGAGGCTCGCGACAATGTCTTCCCTGTTGGTGCTCACGAGGAAGGACCGTCCATCAGGGTGCAACGCGTAGGAGCTGACGTCGTAAACCCCGAACGCGGCAGCTCCGGGAGCAATTGCCACGACCACTCCATGCCTCCGCCAGATCAATCCGTGGAGAGCACCTCGAAGGAGTTGAGGCACATAGTGAACTGAACAGCTTATCATCGCCGACAGTGAGATAGATGGGATCGATGTGGTATTCCATCCAAGGGCTAAAGGAGGCGGCCCGTGATCGAACGTCCAGGATCAGGATGCCGGTTCCGCACCATTAGCTGTCGGCAGGAGCAAGTTGGGGGGAATCCTGGCGTTCATCGAGAGGAACATGGTGCGAAACGCTGCCGGAAAGCAGTCCGGCCACATAGGCCGCGCCTCGAACCGGAGGAAAGGCCGAGGTATGCGCCGCACGGTGGCTTGGCGGCGCCACGGGTTCACCTTTCGGACGATGTATCCGCGCGACCAGTCGTCGGACACGAGGTAGAGGTGCTGCCGCCGTTTGTTCCGCTCACATTCGTCCACGCGCGGGCGCTTTGGAATCATTTATACTAGGAAAATGGCTTGCTACGGAAGATAAATTCATCGCACTCCTCCGGCACTTCTAATTCAATCACTATGGTTTAAAAAATATGGTGAAATATCCCTACCACCAAGAAGAATTGTTCTTTCAAGCCGATCATCCTTGCAAAATGTTTTTCCAGACAAAATTAGGTATTTTATTGACCATCCCGTTTTAATTAGCGCGCTATGCATGTAATCCCTTGTATATTAATTAAACACAACCAATAATGCCTCTAACCAACGCCAACGCCTCCTTTAATTGTGTGCAATGTTGCCCTTCAGTATATTCCTTCCCTTCCTTGTGTCTTTACACTCAGATGAAATCGTCTTATTTCTTTCCTTACTTCCTCGACCACAATGACCCAGTTTCTTTTTTCCTTTCTTCTTTTCCCTGCTATAATGGACTCAATTCCTTTCGTTCCTTATTATCTCTTTGCACGTGGGCTGAAATGTATTTATCTCCTTGATACCTCACACGAATCCTGTGAATTATGCCGCACGAATCGTTCAATTTCCGTTCTCTGGTTATTGATACTTGAGGCGCTTATTGATTTTAAATTGCATACATATACAAATTGATGGGCCAAATGGTATGTAAGCGATGTGGGATAATTTTATAAATTGATGGCTTAGCTCAGTTGGTTGTGCACATTATGATTTGGCAGGAGATCACGGTTCAATACCACACATCGCCCTTTATTTTTTTGCTACGCACGCTACTGATGGGCCAGACAGGCCGGGTGGAGCGCTGTTGAGGCCCGGCCGGATAAAACATTTTCTGTCATATTAAAATTAGTAGATTGGCTGCGGGTTGGTTTAAAAAAAATAACAGGTTATTCTGTAAAACGTGCGTCAAAGACTAAGAATACTGATTTTCTTTATTACTATTATTATTATTATTAATAGAAGTATAATTATAATTATAATTACAATATTAATATTAATGTTAATGTTAATGTTAATATTAATATATTATTAATAGGTATATATAGAGAGACTATAGACACTCATAATAATTATAGGTACACTTATGACTAAGAATTACAGTCATTGTCTTTGAAAACAACTTCATCGTGGTATCAATCTCTGCTAGAAGAAATACTCTCAAGACTTCGGTAAAAAGTCTGCAACTCAACTAGAGCAACAATATTATCATTTTTTCACCTGTGCGAACATTACCAATAAAGATTTTCGAAAGCGCCTTGAGTTGCCCATCCAAAAAAAATAGAAAGTCATGATCGGTAAGCGTACTTGGGCCCGGGATGATACCCTCGAAGTGCGGGTTCTCGAATCACAATATCTTCACCATAGTGTTGACGACAGATCCACAAAAAATAAAAATGAAAAAAAGCTTGACACACTAACATACACTCATCCGATCTGACTACTCGGATCTGCGAGGACACAAAACTCTCTAACTTCATGGTGTTGCCAAAAGAATGAGAGTAGTTTTATTTCCACAAAGCTACGAGGATGACTAAACGTTGACGAAGAACATAGACCTCTTGAAGATCTTAGGTCCCCCCCACCTCTCAATGCCAAGATGGCAGTCGTAGGCGAGGGGACCAAATTTTCTATGACGGCCGCAGTGCCTGAACGAGAAACCATCAGGCGTACCGCTGATTTTGCCTCGTTCTTGTTGGCCAAGGGATTGGTGGATTATAAAGGGAAGAAAATTGCGGGTGACCGACCGGTATGGGCCTCGTGGGTTCTTGTCAAAATCATGGTCCTCGCTCTCCCCTAGCCTCATATTTCGTACTACTACCTCTTTTTTGACTTGTTGGGTGTATCTCATGTTTTTATTTTTTAGTTTTGTAAATCCCATTTTCATTTCACTTCATCACCCTTTTAGATTTTGAGGTGCGTTAAATAAAATCGACAACAATATGTAGCCCTTGTTGCTCATTTAGTACCACTCTTCAATATGCTGCAGTTAATGCAGATTAGAGCATCAACAAACATGAACTTTTGAGGGAAAAAATGAGCATGGTGATTAAACAGTTTTGCAACTTATGAAATTCGTCCCACCTCTCACCACCAGCCTTGGTTGGAAAGATGTTTGAGTTGGGCCATTTAAACAAAAGGGGAGGTAGTGCTAATTAAGAATATTATTAATGGAATGAAACATAGTAAAAAAATCCATATAACTTTTATGTTCTCATAGCCGTTGCCGCCGGGGGATGAAAGAACCCTAATAGCTGCCGTAAGAAATTGATGCCGCTCCCCCCCCTCCAGATGTGGGAACACATTACTCCAGTTCGTTGTGGCAGTGACATAGACAAGTACTCCCTCCGTTCCTAAATATAATTCTTTTCAGAGGTTTAACTAGAAGACTGCGTATGGATGATATTAGAGCATATGTCTCCATATGTGGTTTTGGTAATTGATGACAATTCCTATGGACTAATGGTTGCCTTAAGTTATATTTATAGGATTTGTCCATAGGCACTTCTTGAAGTCCATTTGTTGGGTTCAAAGAGTTTATATGATGACCAAGGTGGTATTCAAGGTATTATCCAAAGAATGGTCATAGAGACACAAGGTTGATCAAGATCGTCAGACAAAGAGTAAATCAAGATGATCAACACACAAAGCGTACAAGATGTACCTAAAGGGATCAAGTGATCCCATGGTATGGTAAGCATTGTCCAGTACGTATTTATGTACTAACCCATGGTCTTTGTGAGAGTTATATGTGGGGGTTAGGTGTGTTTCCATGGGCTTGCTTCTAGAGGAAGATCTTATACAACCCATGAAGGATGACGTTAATTGGTGATCGTCATCAAGATTGCGGTGTGCAAGTTCAAGTGGATCAGCACGAAGATATCATGCATGAAGCTTGCCGTCCATTGTGGTGGCAATGGACTTGTGAAGATATGTTGAAGAGTGGCTCACCCATAGTGAGTATGGGGGAGCAATCAACTAGTCTTCA
Source organism: Hordeum vulgare subsp. vulgare (assembly GCF_904849725.1). Taxonomy (NCBI): domain Eukaryota; kingdom Viridiplantae; phylum Streptophyta; class Magnoliopsida; order Poales; family Poaceae; genus Hordeum; species Hordeum vulgare. The sequence continues at coordinate 623,122,852 of NC_058524.1, forward strand.
TCAAGCCAACGCAATCAAGAAAGGTGGTCCATCTTAAGGAAGCCAAGATCATCATCATCTAGCTCAAGAGGACGAGGTGCAAGGTATAGGTTTGCCCTTGATAGGTTTTCTGTTTAGGATAGATTGTTGTACTGTCAAGGGGGGCTCTCAAGTGAGTAGCTTGATCGTATCGTTCGTTGAGAGCTCAAATCATTTTCATCCTTGCATCATACTTCTTGGTTCTTGTTTGGTGTTTCTCTTTGTGAGTTTTAGAGCTTATGGTCATCTTCATGACAAGCTCGAGTTCATCGAAAACGGAGTCCATATGCATCTACTATGATGTTTTCGATGTTGGAGTTTTTGCTGGTTCTTCATTCATAGAGGACTCACATCTCTATATCATTGGCATTTTCATATCTCTGTTTGGATAACTCTTGTCGTCCTGAATCCAACAAGCTTGGGTTTGCTCGATTCGGAGCTCGTATGCGAAAGTTATGGTTGTTTCAGTGGCGAGCGGTAGTACCGCTCGACCTAGCGGTAGTACTGCTGGCCCTAGCAGTAGTACCGCTAGAGTTGGCGGTGTACCGCTGGCCCTAGCGGTAGTACCGCTAGAGCTGGCGGTAGTACTGCTGTCCCAGCGGTAGTACCGCCCCTGGTGAGCGGTAGTACCGCTCCAGGACTTTAGTACCGTCATCTTTGCGGTTGTACTTCGTCGGACTTTTTGCGAAGACTTTCTTGGCGGTGGTTGGCCCGGTAGAATCCCTGCGCTACCATGGGCTCAGCGGTAGTACCGCTACAGGGTCAGCGGTAGTACCGCTGGAGCCAGCGGTAGTACCGCTGGACTCGGGCTGTAAGTGGGGGTAACGGTCTGATTCCTTCCCCCACTATATAAAGGGGGTCTTCTTCCCCCTTGGTCTTATCCATCCGTTGAGCTCATGTTCTACCTCCATTGTTGACCTTCTTAGAGCTTGCTAACTCTCAATCCCTCCAATGATTCTTGCTTGTTCTTGAGGGAAAAGAGAGAGGAGATCTAGATCCACATCTCCACCAATCACTTTCTCCTCTATGTGAGGGGAACCCCTTGGATCTAGATCTTGGAGTTCTTTGTGAGCTCCTTGTTCTTCCTCTCATATTTCCCCATAGCTTTTGTTGTTGTGGAGGGATTTGAGTGTGAAGGACTTGACCACTTCGTGTGTTCTTGCCATTGCATTAGTTGCATCAGTTTGAGTTCTCCACGGTGATACGTGGAAGTGAAGTTTGAGAAGCTTATTACCTTTGGTACTTAGTACCCTAGATATTGTTCTTCGTGGATGCTTTGGCGTCCTAGAAGCTTGGTGGTGTCTCGGAGCTCAATCATTATGGTGTAAAGCTCTGGGCAAGCGTCGGGGTCTCCCATTAGGTTGTGGAGATTGCCCTGAGCAATTTGTACGGGTACCGGTAACCGCCCCCAAGGGTTGCCACGTGTACGGGTTTGGTGACCGCCCCCAAGGTTTGCCATTTGTACGGGTTCGGTGACCGCCCTCAAGGGTCCCTTAGTGGAATCACGGCATCTTGCATTGTGCGAGGGCGTGAGGAGATTACGGTGGCCTTAGTGGCATCTTGGGGAGCATTGTGCCTCCACACCGCTCCAACGGAGATTAGCATCCGCAAGGGTGTGAACTTCGGGATACATCATCGTCTCCGCGTGCCTCGGTTATCTCTTACCCAAACCCTTTACTTATGCACTTTACTTTGTGATAGCCATATTGTTTATTGTCATATATCTTGCTATCACTTAGTTGTTTATCCTGCTTAGCATAAGTTGTTGGTGCACATAGGTGAGCCTTGTTGTTGTAGGTTTTGTGCTTAACAAATTAAACGTTAGTTTTATTCCGCATTTGTTCAAGCCTAAACCATAATTATTTTAAAGCGCCTATTCACCCCCCCCCCCCCGCGCGCCTCTAGGCGACATCCACGTCCTTTCAGATGAATATAGACATATTTTAGAGTGTGGATTCATTCATTTTGCTCTGTATGTAGTCCTCTAGTAGAATCTCTAAAAAGACTTATATTTAGAAATGGAGAAAGTACGTTATTGTGTCATGCTACTTTTACAGATTTGATTTTTTGTAGTGTTAAAATCTTTTATGCGTGGAGAAGGTAGAATATGCATCAATTTTCTTAAATGTCAAACATATAAATGTATGACTAAGATTATGGAATAAAATATAAACATTCACGATACAAAATAAATAAAATATGAAAATATTGTATTATAATGGATATAGTTATACAAATTTGATATTATATATGATTATTTTCTTCTTAAAATTTGATCAAACATGCATAAGTTTAACCATAGAAAAAACTAATACACCTTATATTTTGGAACATAAAGAGTATATCAACTATCTCGTTAACAATCTATGATATTGTATCATACATAGATAATTTTGGTTAGAAGAACTAGAGAGGGGAGAGGCAATCCACGATACCGTTAGTATTTCGGACATATAGAGTGTGTTGGAAATATGCCCTAGAGGAAATAATAAATTAGTTATAATTATATTTCCTTGTTCATAATAATCGTTTTTTATTATCCAGGCTAGAATTGTATTGATTGGAAACTCAGATACATGTGTGGATACATACACAACACACTGTCCCTAGTGAGCCTCTAGTTGACTAGTTCGTTGATCAAAGATGGTCAAAGTTTCCTGGCCATAGGCAAGTGTTTTCACTTGATAACGGGATCACATCATTAGGAGAATCATGTGATGGACAAGACCCAAATTATAAATGTAGCATGTGATCGTGTCATTTTGTTGCTATTGTTTTCTACATGTCAAGTATTCATTCCTATGACCATGAGATCATGTAACTCACTGACACCGGAGGAATACCTTGTGTGTATCAAACGTCACAACGTTACTGGGTGACTATAAAGGTGCTCTACAGGTATCTCCGAAGGTGTCCGTTGAGTTAGCATGGATCAAGACTGGAATTTGTCACTCCGTGTGATGGAGAGGTATCTCGGGGCCCACTCGGTAATAAAACATCACATACAAGCCTTGCAAGCAATGTGACTCAAGTGTGAGTCACAGGATCTTGTATTACGGAACAAGTAAATAGACTTGCCGGTAACGAGATTGAAATAGGTATAGGAATACCGACGATCAAATCTCGGGAAAGTAACATACCGAAGGACAAAGGGAATGATATACGGGTTTATATGAATCCTTGGCACAAAGGTTCAATCGATAAGATATTCGTATAATATGTAGGATCCAATATGGGCATCCAGGTACCGCTATTAGATATTGACCGAGAAGTGTCTCGGGTCATGTCTACATAGTTCTCGAACCCGCAGGGTCTGCACACCTAAGGTTCGATGATGTTTTAGTATAGTTGAGTTATATGTGTTGGTGATCGAAGGTTGTTCGGAGTCCCGGATGAGATCATGGACATCACGAGGGTTTTCGGAATGGTCCGGAAATATTTATATATAGGAAGCTCGTGTTTGGATTCCGAAAAGTTTTCGGGCATTGTCGGAAGTGTACCGGGAGTGACGAATGGGTTCCGGGGGCCCACTGGATGGGCCCACCATGCCCCAAGGGGTCCACGTGGGTTTATTGGATGTACAATAAGGTATAATGGGCCGAAAAAGTCATCCAAGGAAAGCCCATGAAGAAAAAGTGGAAAAACCAAAAGAGGTGGGAAAATAAGGAAGGAGTCCTAACCCAAGTGGGATTGGAGAAGGACTCCTCCCTCCCACTTCGGCCCACCCAAGGAGGGTTTCCTTGGTGCGCCAAGGCTGCCTCTCCCCTCCTCTTATATATACTATTGGTTTAGTGCTTTGGAGACACAACTTTATCACGTGCAACTCAAACCTACACCTCGTAGTTCTTCCTCTAGATTAGATTTCTGCAGAGCTCGGGCGGAGCCCTGCAGGAATTGATCATCACCAACACTGGCGCACCGTCATGCTGCCGGAGAACTCGTCTACTTCTCCGTCTCTCTTGCTGGATCAAGAAGGCCGAGATCGTGATCGAGTTGTACATGTGCTGAACGCGGCGGTGCCGTCTGTTCGGCGCTAGGTCGGAACGGATCGTGGGACGACGATGATTTGAATCACGAAGTTGTACCACTACGTCAACCGCGTTTCTTAACGCTTCCCGCTGAGCGATCTACAAGGGTATGTGGATCTAATCTCCTCTCGTAGATGAACATCACCATGATATGTCTTCGTGTGCGTAGAATTTTTTTTTTGTTTCCCATGCAACGTTCCCCAACAGAGTGGTCAATCGATTTTGACCTTATGATAATAGCAGAAAATGGCATTTATTAGTACGCTCCTAATGCAACGATGTCATTTTTAACTAGTCATAACTTTTAGTGGCAAAACTGAGTAGCATGGTACAACTAGTGGCAAAACTGTCAAAAACCCAAAAAGTAAGCCATGTCCATCTTTACTGAAAAATAGAATATGAGATTCAGCATGCGAATCATACCTTGGCGAGTGATCGCCCATGATAAATTCATCACCACAATAAAGACTTTTGCTTAATGTCTGTTTTCTGAGCCGCTTTCGCTTAGAATTGTGTAAGGGTCGTCAAAAGTTTCAGATTTTTCTTGCTTCGTATTTGATGCCAAAAAAAAAAATTCTCTTGAAAGAAGTTGTACGAATAAAGGATATAAGAACTTGAGCAACTCTTGAAATATGAGTAGCGGTCGGAGGTCATAGCAGCACACTAACATGCATTCATTGATACTGCTACACCATTGCTTTGTCGAACAAGCGGCTGCGCTAAACAGTCAAGCATCATGCAATCACAAGCCCATGTAATGCCACTGTTGTTTCCTCATGATCTCTCCAATGCAGTTCTTACGCACTGAGATGCTCAGTGACATTAGAGTGGTGCCATAGTGTGGCCATCATGTCGCCGGGAAAATCTGGGTGAGTACTAAAATTTACTCCCATCCCTTCGTTTAACATTTCGCCCCTATACAAGACCTGACACAAGAGGAATACAAAATCTCGGAGAAAACCAATGCCAGCAAGGGAAAACCAATGCATGCAGGAAGATGCTGGAGTTCAACCTAATTGCCAAAAAAAATAAAAAAGGAAGGATGTGTGGAGATTTTATAGAGAGAAAAAAATCGTGTGTTGCCTTGTTCCTTCTACAAAAATCGTGTGTTGTCATTATTAACGTGTGTGGTCGGGTATAAAGCAGGGCTTAAATCGTTGGAGAAACTACATCACGGCGGCTTCTTTCCACAACTATAGTAGGCAATCTCGACTGTTGCGGGCACTTTTCTACTTGGGAAGGAGCGTTTTTGTAGGTTATTGTTGAATTTCGGGTCTTTGGATGGGATTTCCGGAACATTTTGTGGCGGCAGCGATAACATCGCGGGGAGGCTGCCGAACAACTATATCGGCAACTTAGCTGAAGATTGAATTTCATGGTCCAAAGTAGAAGCCACGGTGGCAGTCATCATATATGAGGGAAGATTTGATTTCATGGTCCAAAGTAGAAGCCACGGTGGCAGTCATCATATATGAGGGAAGATTTGATTTCATGGTCCAAAGTAGAAGCCAGGGTGGCAGTCATCATATACGAGGGAAGATTTGGTAATGCCTTTTGGCCTTACAAATGTACCTGGAACATTCCAATCTCTTATGAACGAGATATTCGTGAAGTATCTGAGGAAATTTATATTCGTTTTCTTTGATGACATCCTGATATTCAGCAAATACATGGAGGAACAGATAGCACACTTGAAAATTGCCATGCAACTTCTGTAAGAACATCAACTCTCTGCTAAGCTATCTAAATGTGTCTTTGCAGATCCACATATTGATTATTTGGGCCACAGTATTTTTGGTCAAGGAGTTTCTACTAACTCTTCCAAGGTTGCAGCTGTTGCTGATTGGCCAGTCCCTACAATAGTTACACAATTTCAAGCTTTTCTAGGGTTGTGTGGGTACCACAGGCGTTTTGTGAAGAACTTTGGCAGTATTGCAAGACCTCTTTGTGATGTACTTAAGAAAGACAGTTTTTCTTGGACCACAACTCCAAACATAGCCTTCCAACAACTCAAACAAGCCCTAATCTCTGCCCCTGTATTAGCTCTTCCCAATTTTTCTACACCATTTGTCTTTGAAATGGATGCCTTTGGAACTAGCCTGGGTGCAGTAATGATGCAACAAGCTAGGCCCATAGCTTACTATAGCTACACTCTATTTCCAAAGAATACCGCCCTTTTCATCTATGAAAAGGAAGCTCTAGCTGTCATCGGAACACTAAAAAGACGGCGACACTACTTCTTGGGTACATATTTTATTATTAGAAGACATCATCAGACTCTCAAGTTAATGGCAGACCAAAAAATCTCTTCTACAATTCAACACAAACTTATGTTGAAACTACTAGAATTCAACTTCCAGTTGGAGTACAAAAAGGGCATAGAGAACATCGTGACACACACATTATCTAGGATATTTTCCCTATAAGAAAAATCTTTAGTAACACCTACCTGGATCTCTGTTGTGGAAGATTCCTACTTGACAGACAAGCATTGCAAAGAAATACTTGAGAAACTGCTACTATCACCAGAGCACACATTGGACTGAAACACCTTACATAATGGGATCAAAAGACAAAAAGGCAGGATCTATGTGGGCAAAGACAGTGACCTTAGAAATAGACTGCTCCATGCCTTGCACTCTTCTGCACTTGGAGGGCACTCTGGAATGAAAGTTACTTACTAGAGGCTCAAGAAAATATTTTACTGGCTAGATATGAGGAAAGATGTAGATCTGTTTGTCACTCAATGCCCAGCATGCTAGAAAAACAAAGGGCAAACATGTCCTTAGCCTGGTTTCCTAGACCCACTTAAAATCCCTAATATGGTGTGGACACATGTCAGTATGGATTTTATCGAGGGCCTTCCCAAATCAAAAGGAAAGGAGGTCATTTTGTGGTGGTTAACAGGCTTTCAAAGTTTTCCCATTTTATACCCCTTGCTCATCCATTTAGAGTGATCACAGTAGCTACAATATTCATTGACAATATACTCAAGTTGCATGGTCCTCCCTTAGCAATTGTTTCGGATCGTGACCGGATCTTCACAAGTAAACTTAGGCAAGATATATTCAGAAGCATGGGCAGTGAACTATGCTACAGCGCTGCATATCATCCATAGTCTAAAGGTTAGACAAAACATGTAAATCGATGCATCAAAAATTACCTGCGCTGCATGGCCTCTGAAGAGCCGACGAAATGGACATGTCAACTAGCAACGGCGGAGTACTGGTACAACACCTCCTTTCATTCCTCTCTTCAGAAAACTCCATTTGAAGTGATGTATGGATACCGTCCACCAAGCATTTATGAGAACATCCTCCCTGACAGTATAAGTGCTGAAGCAGAACCGTTCCCGAATGACAGAGATAGACGCATGCAACACCCGAAAGCCAATTTGGCCGCAGCTCAAGCGCGCATGAAAAGGTATGAAGACCGTAAGCGGATTGAGCGTAGTTTTGAGGTGGGGGACATGGTCTATTTGAAAATACAACCGTACCATTTGAATGCCTTCGGAGAAAGTACGCACATCAAATTGCAGAGCATATTCTACGGATCATTCCGAATACTTGCTAAAGTGGGAAAACTAAATTACAAATTGCTCCTTCCAGAGAGGGCTCAAATTCATCCGGTTTTCCACGTCAGTCAATTGAAGAAGCATGTGGGCCTTAGGCTATTCCATGCGATGATCTGTCACTAGTTCGTGAATATGGAACAATCAAAACTGAACAAGTTTTAGTACTGGAGACACAACAAATCCCCCGCAAGAATCTGCATTTGGTTCAATGGCTGGTGCAATGGGTAAATTTACTACCAACGATGAATCATGGAAAGACGCAGACTTCATCAAGACCAGTTTTCGAGCCTTCTTCAAGAAAACAATGTGTGCTTGGTTTAATCGTCATATAACTCCTTAAGGACAAGCTTGCTTTCACGGAGAGGTATTGTTAGGCCTGAACTTATTCAGATAACTTGTCGTCAAGACTCAGTTAGTGGATGCTCAAAATTGAAACTCTCCACAGGATCGGACGGCTTGCTGGACTCATCGTAATCTCTAATTGTCAGTGGGGCTATATAAGCCTCCCCTGTTTGTGTGTAATAAGAATTGGATTTTATTATAAGCTTCTAACCAAATTAAACATATATCATATATCAATATACAGTTTAACGACTATTTCTCCCGTTACTCAATACCATGAACCCTAACTCTCCCTAAAATTCGTTCCGCATCTAAATCGGGGCATGACAATTGGTACCATGAGTCGGGTCTTTTCTCGGCGGCGCGACCAAATTTACAAGAAGTGTTGATTTTTCTCCCTCCCTTCTCTCTCTTGATCATGTCCAGCCTAATAAAAATTGTGTCTGTTATAAGTCAACATAAATATCATTATTTATACTAAAATTTAATACTTATTTATAACTTATTTTTCCAAATTACAATTACATATAACTATTATGGTGATTTAAACTAAATTTTGTAAGAAAAGTCATTTTTTAAATACAATACATGTTAAAACATATTTACGTCAATTCCACTTATATGTGACTGAATAAGAAAAACGTAAATTTAATGGCTCTGTGGATTAATTTCTGAACATTACCTTACTATAGTGTGTATATATGTTGATGCCGTTGATCATCTTAAATATTTTTTTAAGTGTTGTATACACATATATTTTCATAACCCTTTTCATGCCTAGACACAAATAGAAAAATCTAGCGCCCGTGAGATATTTACGAGCTTCGTACCTGATAATTGACACTGTTTTATTCATATTTTTCTAATTAATTGTATAATATTTTTGTGTGTTTAATAATATGTTGATAGTGTGTATATGATATATATGTACTTGGTACTGAAATAATATCGCTTAAAACATAACCATTGGAAAGAAAACGGTCACAAATAAACATAAGAACTCATCCTCCGAAATCATATTATTTTAGCACTTTACATCCAAATGCCACGGGCTGTTGAAGGACGGGCACTTTGTAGTATTGCACTCGACGGCTCTTGCTGGTCGTTAGGTCTCCATTCATGTCATGGCATACAGAGAACGTGGTGAGACGAACGATAAAGACTGCTGTCGGACCCGGGGTCGTCCTCATCATCCTGATCAGTGTAGACGCACTCTACGAGGCAGAATTTGCTGCGGCGTCCCATGTAGACGACGGTGGCGCTGTGGTTCCTCTCGGTCGGGTCCTCTCCTCGCTGAACAGCTTCTCCTTGCCGAGCTTCGACACTCGAGTGTTTCCATCAGAGCTCCTCCATGCATGTCAAAGACGAAGGTCACGACAATGTCTTCCCACATCCCACTTGGTGCTCACGAGAAAGGGCCGTTCGTCAGGGTGCAAGGGGTTGGAGCTGACTGTTAGGAATAAGCCACGCCACAGTAATGACTAGCAGCCGAGTCCGGACGTCGGTGCATGGCTGCGTCCATAGCCGTGGGCAGCCCCGAGTCGTGCATGCAGGAGCGTCCGTGCGTGGAGTCGATGAAATCGTCTACATGGATAAGGCAGTTAGCTACATAGCCGGCCGCTTAGTCTTGATCATGAAGCGATTAGAACATGTACAATGTTTGATAAAATAATTTTATCTTAGGTCCGTCACATAATCTAGAGAAGACAATAAAAAGTGATGTACAATGGTTATTCTTAGTCTTGTCTTCAATAAATAGATATTTCCACATATGTGGTGAGACAATTGTTGCTAAGAGATTATCTCTTAATTAAGAAAAGGCAGGCTTTTATGATTTTTCTCTTTTTCACCTAAGTATTTACCTATGTGACACTCTTAAGATAACACTACACGAAAATCTCGTTTTTCTGTGTGTCAAGCTATAAGGCATGTACAATGGTTGATAAGATAGTCTTATCTTAAATCTTGCATGTAATTTAGAGATGACAAAAAAGAGAGTCTACAATGGGTCATCTCTTAGACTTATCTTCTATAATTAACTATTCCTAAAAACATGGTGAGACATATTGTGTTAGGAGATCACCTCTTGTCTTCTCTTAAATAAGATAAGAGAAGGCAAAGCTTTTTTTTTGAGTTCTCTCTCCTCCACCTCATTATTTATCCTATGTGGCACTCCTAAAATAGCATCATTGTACATGCCCTAAGCCGTGAGCTATTTTTCGGGCACTCGACTTACATTCATATAAGCCGAGTGCGAACCTAAGGATACCCGGCAAATAAATTGCTCTCGGTTTATAGCATCATCTAAGCCGAGTTGTCCCGAAATGCCCTTGGCTTACATGGTGCACACTATAAGAAGATAGAGAAAAGATGAGTGTCGTCCCCTATGATTCAGCCATAGGCTCTATCATGTATGCAATGTTGTGCACAAGACCTGATGTCAGCCTTGTCATAAGTATGGCGGGAAGGTTTCAAACTGATCCGGGAATGGAACACTGAACAACGGTCAAGAATATTATGATGTACCTGAAAAGGACTAAAGAAATGTTTTTCGTGTATGGAGGTGATCAAGAGCTCGTCGTACAGGGTTAGGTCGATGCAAGCTTTGACACTGATCCGGGTGACTCTAAGCCTCAAACTGGATACGTATTTATTCTTAATAAGGGTGTGGTAAGCTGATGCAGTTCCAAGCAAAGCATGGTAACTGATTCAACATGCGAAGCGGAGTACAAAGATGCCTTGAAGGGGGCTAAAGAAGGTGTGTGTGGATGAAGGAGTTCATGGCAGATCTTGGAGTTGTGCCTAGTGCACTGGATCCAATGACTTTGTTCTGTGACAACACTGATGCCATTGCTCTAGCCAAGGAACCAATGTTTTACAAGAGGACTAGACACATAAAGAGATGCATCAATTCCATCCGTGATTACATCAAGGAGGAGGACATAAGTATTTGCAAAGTGCACATGGATCTGAATGTTGCAGACCCGTTGACTAAGCCTCTTCCACGAGTGAAACATGATCAACACCAAAATTGTATGGGTGTTAGATTCATTACAATGTAAATCACATAGTGATGTGAGCTAGATTATTGACTCTAGTGCAAGTGGAAGACTGTTGGAAATATGCCCTAGAGGCAATAATAAAGTGATTACTGACTCTAGTGCAAGTGGGAGACTGTTGCAAATATGCCCTAGAGGCAATAATAAAGTGATTATTGACTCTAGTGCAAGTGGGAGACTGTTGGAAATATGATGGAATTGTATTGATTGGAGACTCAAATACATGTGTGGATACATAGACAACACACTATCCCTAGTGAGCCTGGAAAGGACTAGCTCGTTGATCAAGGATGGTCAAAGGTTTCCTAGCCATAGTCATGAGTTGTCATTTGATAACGGGATCACATCATTAGGAGAATGATGTGATGAACAAGATCCAAACTATAACACAGCATATGATCATGTCAATTTATTGCTATTGTTTTCTACATGTAAAGTATTTGTAACTATGACCATGAGATCATGCAACTTTCGAACACCAGAGGGATGCTTTATGTGTATCAAACGTCACAACGTAATTGGGTGACTATAAAGGTGCTCTACACGTATCTCCGGGGGTGTCTGTTGGGTTGGCATGGATCGAGACTGGGATTTGTCACTCCGTATGATGGAGAGGTATCTCCAGGGCCCACTCGGTAATACAATATCACAAGAAGTTTGCAAGCAATGTGACTAAGGAGTTAGTCACAGGATCTTGTATTACGGAACGAATAAAGAGACTTGTCGGTAACGAGATTGAACTAGGTATACAGATAGCAACGTTCAAATCTCGGCCAAGTAACATACCGATGGACAAAAGTATCAACATACGGGATTAACCAAATCCTTGAAATAGAGGTTCAACTGATAAAGATCTCCGAAAAATATGTAGAAACCAATATGGGCATCTAGGTCCCGCTATTGGTTATTGACCGGAGAGTATCTCGTTCATGTCTGCATAGTTCTCGAACCCGCAGGGTCTGCACACTTAATGTTCGGTGACGTTTCGGTATTATTGAGTTCTGTGTGTTGGTGAGCGAAAGTTGTTTGGAGTCCCAGGTGAGATCCCGGACGTCATGAGGAGCTCCAGAATGGGTAAAGATTCATATATAGGAAAGTGGTATTTGGGTTCTGGAAAAATTTAAGGCATTTCCGGTAGTGTACCGGGAGTGATGAATGGGTTCTTGGGTCCATCGGGAGGGGCCCACCCACCCCGGAGGCACATGGTCCCAAGAGGTGGCGCACCAGCACCTGGTGGGCTGGGCAGCCGACCCCATAAAGGGCCCATGCGCCCAAGAGGAGAAAAGGTGGAGGGTGGAGGAGTCCTTGTTGGAGTAGGACTCCTCCCCACGCCCACCTCCTTGTAGGATGAGGATTCCACCTCCTTGGGCGGCGGCCAAAGGCCCTAGGGGAAACCCTAGGGCGCCTTCTTCACCCCTTCCTCCTATATATAGTGGAGGCTTTGAGGGAAGCCACCACCTGAAAAGCCACGTGATGCCCTCTCCTCTCTAGATCGTCTTCCTCCTCTAGATTAGTTCAGTAGAGCTCGGCAAAGCCGTGTCGAATTAGTTCACCACCATCGCCAGCACGTCGTTGTGCTACCGAAGAACTCATCTACCTCTCTGCCCTCGCTTGTTGGATCAAGGAGGCGTAGATCGTCATCGAGCTGTACGTGTGCTGAACGCGAAGGTGTCGTCCGTTCGGCACTAGATCGCGATTGGATCATGGGATGGCTTGCGATTTGGATCTCGGAGATCGTCATCGAGTTGTACGTGTGCTGAGCGCGAAGGTTGCTGGGAAAAATAAGAAACCCGGTCTACGGGTATATTCATGAAAAACCCTTCACAAAACCTAGCTATCACGAACGAGGTTGTATGGGATTCAGGGCTAGGGTTGACCATAACTAATTTAAAAAAAACAGAAAAATATGAAACTTGCACCCATTATCGTTTTATGTTACTAGGTTGCTGGGAAAAATAAGAAACCTGGTCTACGGGTATATTCATGAAAAACCCTTCACAAAACCTAGCTATCACGAACGAGGTTCTGTGGGATTCGAATTAGGGTTTAAGGTTAACCATGTCATAGTTTATCCAAACAATCCAATATTGGACAAGGACCCCATATTTGCACACATGATGTCAATTTTTGATTTTTGGCTCATTTAGAGAAGGTCGGAAAAAAACTTGCTTGCAAATGGGGTGTTTATCCTAGCTTTGGAGCTCATTTCGAGCACATTTTTCATGACTAGTGTTTCACTCAACAAAAATTCATCGGATTGATCACCTAACATGCATAGTATTTGAGAAAGCATTGTAACATCAATATCCAAACAAACAGCTTCAAATTTGAATTTTGGGTCAAATTTGAAATTCGGTCAGAATTTGAATAGAGTTACACAAATACCCATCCAAGTCAAAATAGCATTACACAAATCCAGGCAAGTTTGTTAATTCACACAAAACAATATTGCACTTCTACTTCTTCTTATCACTCAATTTCTTCTTATTTTTCTTGGCACTTGTTGATGCTACGATGGGTATGACACCTAGTTCACTCAATCTCTTGGTTTTCTTCACTGGACCATCTAGGACAACTTTAGTTGGAACCACAACATCTAAATGAGGCTTGGTTTGCACAACATCAACAACAGTAGCTTCATTTTGTAACACAACTTCCAGTATAGGTTTAGTTTGCACATCAACTGCATCAACTTCAGTTCTAGTTTGCACCACATTCTCCTCAGTTTGCACCACAACATCATCCAAGTTAGTCTCAGTTTGCACCACAACATCATCCAAGTTTGACTCATCTTGCACCACAACATCATCCAAGTTTGGCTCATCTGGCACCACAACAACATCCAAGTTTGGCTCATGTTGCACCACAACATCATCCAAGTTTGGCTCATCTTGCACACTTTTACCAAAACTTCTTTTTTTCTACAGCCATTGATTCTTGCCTTTTTGGTTGCCCAGCAATCTTCAACAACAAGGGGTTGACCTCCACGCTTCCTCCTTTAAAACAAAGATTGTAATTTGGCTAGTAATTAAAAACAACATCCAAATAAAAAACACAAACATAAACATACTTTGGCCTTTTAGGAGTGTAACGACATTTTGGAGATCCTTTACGGTGCCCAAGTTCCTGGCACAGCTTGCATCTATTTTTGTTACCTTTTTGGGACATTTTTGGCTTTGCATCGTTCTTCCCCTTCCTCTTTTTACTGCTCCCACCTTTCTCAAACCATGCCTTCAATCTACTCTTTTTAAACCTGCCAGCCTTTCTTTTTGTTAGGGGAGGACACATGGAAAATTCAATTTCCACTTCAGGCCACTAAGACTGGTCTGTAAGTGCTGGAATTGGAGTTGCATATGCACACTTGAATCTTGCCACCGAGTAATATTAATGCAAATATGGGTGCATGTTTATCTTGGGTTGGGAGGCCAAGAAAAGTATGGCATGGTCACATGGTTTCCCGGTGTGTTGCCACTCGATGCAAGTGCAGTCATGCAACTCAGTGTTAACAACATGCCTCCTTCCAGTCTTGGTATCTCAAACTTCAGCAAGCCACGATGAAGATTTTTCAACAAACAAATGTGTAAGATTTCTGCTCCTGTTCTCAACATGTTGTACCACTGCACGAAGCTTATCCCCTTGCAGACAATCACCAATCCTTCTTCCAATTCCCACATGCGCATGATCATGATCCTGATTTGATCAACCATGTCATGCACACGCAAGTTCTTTAACTGCTTTATCTTGTTATTAAAACTTTCTGCCAAGTTATTGTTGATATGATCACACTTGATGGGAGTGTTAAATCCTGACCTGTACCACAATAGAGAATGATATGTGTTCAGCCATGGACCAAAGTCACTACATGTTGCTTTTATCTTATGAAGATGATATGAATGTGTCTGTTTGGTGTAAGATCTTGCTGCTAGCCACATTCTCCCAAATTCTTCTCCTCTTATTTTTTTGATCAAATCACAAGCTGAATAAAAAGCTCTCCGATTTATTTTCAAAACTTTACTTTGTACCCCTTTATGTCTTCCTTTCTTTTCACAATCAAAAGAATCCTGAGCAAAACTTTTCTCCAATGCCCCCTCTCTTTTTCAAGTTCTTGCTGACTGCTGAGCAACTTTGTCAATTGTTTGATTCTTCTCCAACCTGAGGCGCAAGTCATACCAAGTACTCATATTTGTGACATGTTCTCTACCATTTTCATGCTCAATAGACAGGTCCATGGCTGATTTTGGTCCAAGTACTCATATTTGTGACATGTTTGTGACAAGCTTATCCCCTTGCAGACAATCACCAATCCTTCTTCTCAATTCCCACATGCGCATGATCATGATCCTGATTTGTTCAACCATGTCATGTGCACGCAAGTTCTTTAACTGTTTTATCTTGTTGTTAACACTTTCTACCAAGTTATTGTTGATATGATCACACTTGATGGGAGTGTTAAATCCTCACATGTACCACAATAGAGAATGATATGTGTTCAACCATGGACCAAACTCACTGCATGCTGCTTTTATCTTATCAACTTGACAAAGATTTTGTTTTTGTTGCAAATTATTAAGGAAGGGGCATGCGAGAGGTCAGTTAGCAAATGATGGCTTTAGTGACTGGCATCACCTTATCAGTAGACTTGGTATGACTTGTCTATTGAGCATGAAAATGGTAGAGAACATGTCACCAAGCTCAATAGACAGGTCTCTTTTGGGACCCTTTTGCACCAAAATATCAATCATCGTAGGATCAAGTGCATCCCATATTCTTGGATCAAATATATCAGGTTGAACAAAATTATTGATGCTATCATCAATATTAGCATCATCACCTTCAGCGACAATATTAGCAGTATCTCCTTCATCAAGATGATTTGAATCATCTTCTTCGACATTGTTAGTATCATCACCTTCATCAGTTTGTGCAATGTGAGCCTCAATCTCTAGTGGATCACCACCATGTGCATCAGCAATATTAGCATCTCGAGTTTGTTTTTCAGAATTGGGTTGAGGTTCTTTCACAACAAATTTATCGAGAGCACCCTTTTGTGATCGAGCATCTTATTCTAGTTTCTGTTTCTTCCTTCGCTTTGAAGCACCGGAATCATACTTCCTTCCTGGATGCATGATTCTTTCTATTTAATTAGACAAAACGTAATCTGAATCAATTCAAACTCTAAGAATTATAGACCTTTGTAGCTAAGAAATAGAAAAATACTTCACCTAGATGCTTTGTCTACTGCCTACACTAGCAAAATAAAGTAGGGTTTGACGCTTTGGCTATACAAAGACTTACGCTGGCAAGGGCTAACCGAAGATGCGTCGTGGGGCGTGGTTGGTCGACCGTCGTCGCCTCGACCGCCGCACATACGTCTAGGACTGAGTATGGCCTGACGTCTTCCCTATGCTGCCGTCTCCCGGGCATGCAGCAGCCGCCATTGAGATCGTTAATCCTAATCAGGAACGTAATTAGGAAAGCAAACAGACGGGCTACACCTGTTGGAACTACGTACATTGTGTGGGCTACGTGCTTGCGTGCGTGCCTAGGAGTGCTAATCTATACCTATACCTATACTAATTAGAGACTCCCTAGAAATTCCTACGTTAATTAGAATTTACGAGTCGTTCATCTAAGATGGGACCGAATTATTACGGTGTAGATTAACCTTCAGAAAAAAAAAAAGACACAAATATTTCATCCAGTTTACTTCGGCTGGAAACATATTAAATATAAAGCCCATAACCCCGCAAAAAAAGTATAAAGCCCATACTGCTCTCACGGTTTTGGAAATTTAAGATAAAAAATACCCATAAAATATGTACCTCCAGCGTCTGTTCTTCTCTGAGTAAAAAATAGCAAGTACGTGACACAATCTCAATCTCCCCCTCAATCTCTCACGTCTCCCTCTCTCTCATGTCTCTCTCTCTCTTTCTCTGCCATGTCTCTCTTCTTTCCCACATGAAAAACAAATCCGATCAGTTTCTCTCTTGAATTGAAGCAAAGGAACATGGGGCATGGATCCCGTACCCCTCTCTCTCTCTCACGTCTCTCTCCACCTCTCTCTCTCAAGCCACTTTTTCCTCCCACATGAAAAACAGATATGTATCTCTCTCAAATTGGAGGAAAGTACTTGGGGCATGGATCTCTCTCTCTCACACACACACACATCTCTCTCTCTCTTTCTCTCTCTCATGTCTCTCTTCCTCCCTACATGAAAACAAAGCAGTATTTGTATCTAAATAGATCAAACATCAAACAACTTCGGATGTGGACCCTGTGCCCCTCTCTCTCTCTCTCACGTCTTTCTCTTCCACTCTCAAGTCTCTTCCTCCCCCACATGAAGAACATATACATATCTCTCTAAAATTCGAACCAGCATTATGGCATACCAATTCCGGATTGCAAGATCTTAGCTGATTGCATTTGAACCAGAATTGGTGTATCAACTGGATTCAACATCAACGATGGTCGAACAAGTAATTTTGTCCGGAGTGTGCATGCGTGAGATCGAAACCGTGTGGCACCAATTCTTCCTCTGCCAGGTTGCCAAGTAGATTTGGGCTAAGCCCTTCCATATATATATGGCTACAATATTGTGAACCCCACTGCTATTTGTCTTAGAAGAAGATTATCGAAAGTCTGCCAACTAAGTACAAGAAATAAATTAAATTCCTCTTTAATTATCACCGAGAATATTTGCCTAGATAGGAATATCTGCGATATTATGGAGAAATGTCCTTGATCAATGGCGTCTAACTGATGGAAGTTGCATACAATGGTAGTGAACACTCTTTACCAACTGTTGTTCCGATAAAATGCAAATACTGCCATGTAATATGTACATAAATATGAAATAAAAAGTTCATCTAAGACTATCAATGATTTAGTAGTATACAACCTACAATAAAAAAAAGTAAGTCTAGATATATACATATTTTATTATGTGTTACGAGTGAATCTAATGCAGTCTCCTTTGTTATAGGTTTTTCATTGATGTTGACATAAGCTCTCTCTAAGTTTTGATGTTCTCTTATTCGCACTTAGTTATATTGGGCGTTGTTTATTCAAAATAATTTTTTGTATTATTCGTTAAATGATATCAATTCACTCACTTGAGAAATATGTATTCTTTGGCTACTTCTTTTCCATTGGAGGGAATTTAAGTATCAAGCATGATAGTATATGTTTGTTCAGTTTTTTCTAGAATGAGTTACTAAATTGAGTTGACCAAAATTACTATGAAGGGAATAAACATATTATTATAAATAATAATTTTTTAAATATAATACTCCCTCTATATAAAAAATAAATGTTGTTTTGGACACTCACATGGCCTTCGTGATGTAACATTAGCTATTTATTTCTAGAATGAGTGCATATGATTTTACATGTCCAATCTAAATAATACAAAAAGTGATAATCAAATTTTTAATAGTTTGATTGAAGGTAAATGCAACACATTACTCATTATGATATGAAGGGAGTATTTCATATCTAACTAACATCGACAACTGTGTGAACATTCTTAGGGAGTTAGTCTGCATGAATGTTAAAATAGACGTTCAGTCAGACATATATATCTATAACTTATTCACAAAAACATATTACTATGTGAATTAGTCCTGATATCTCAAATCCTTTACATTTGGATGTTATGTCGGGTTAATGTTGTTTTACAAAAAAAAAAACTCTTTTTTCTATGGTATGGAATTTCTAAGTTAATATATTACAACTAGCCGTGTGAACGCACGGGTTCACGACTAGTGTGCTATAATGGGCTGCTTGGAAGTGAGTTTTTTTTATGTGCTATATATATATATATATATATATATATATATATATATATATATATATATATATATATATATAGGCGCGGAGGACATATACTCCGATTGAATGCTGATAGGAATCTAGAATCTTAGTGTATATTGATATGAAATATCAATTATATGGGCAGGGAAGACCCCTCTCAAAAAAAATGCAGCATGTATGCGTACGCATATCAATAGCCAATGCACACACATGTGCATGTTTTCAGCCAAGTATGCCCGCATACACATATCAACAGGCAGTGTACGGGCACATGCATATCCAAAGATTGTAATATTCCTGAAGATTACAGTCCAAGACAAAATCATGACGAAGAAGAAAATCAAAAAAGAAGACAATGCCACCTCCATTGGCAGCCAAGACACGGTGTGCAAACCTCTCCAACATGCACTCAATACCCTAGAAAGAAGGGCTATAATGGCTACAAAGCCTATAAAGCCTAGAAGGCCTAAAAACTAGGTGCATGATGAACAAGGAGAAAGAAGGAGGAAATAATAGAGGAGCCTTCTCCCGGAAGCCATCCAAGAGGTGCTCTCTTGCCTATAAAAGGAGGAGCCTTGCTGCGAAGAGAGACACCAGACGGAGAGGAACCAGCCACAGATAGAGCACAGAGTTGCAACTCAGCTAGCAAGCTCTTTGCTCAAGTAGTAGTAGTAGTAGTAGTACTTCCTCATCGTGTAATAAAGAGCTACAATATTTAGAGCATTTGTAAGCTCGCGAAGGTAGTTAGAAGGTAAAATATTTACATATGGTTTTCCCTTTCGGGAACCCCCGAAGGGTTTACACAAGGATAAAGAAATTACCTTCTAACTACCTTCGCGAGCTTACAAATGCTCTAAATATTGTAGCTCTTTATTACACGATGAGGAAGTACTACTACTACTACTACTACTTGAGCAAAGAGCTTGCTAGCTGAGTTGCAACTCTGTGCTCTATCTGTGGCTGGTTCTTCTCCGTCTGGTGTCTCTCTTCGCAGCAAGGCTCCTCTTTTTATAGGCAAGAGAGCACCTCTTGGATGGCTTCCGGGAGAAGGCTCCTCTATTATTTCCTCCTTCTTTCTCCTTGTTCATCATGCACCTAGTTTTTAGGCCTTCTAGGCTTTATAGGCTTTGTAGCCATTATAGCCCTTCTTTCTAGGGTATTGAGTGCATGTTGGAGAGGTTTGCACACCGTGTCTTGGCTGCCAATGGAGGTGGCATTGTCTTCTTTTTTGATTTTCTTCTTCGTCATGATTTTGTCTTGGACTGTAATCTTCAGGAATATTACAATCTTTGGATATGCATGTGCCCGTACACTGCCTGCTGATATGTGTATGCGGGCATACTTGGCTGGAAACATGCACATGTGTGTGCATTGGCTATTGATATGCGTACGCATACATGCTGCATTTTTTATTTTTTATTTTTTTAGGGGGGTCTTCCCTGCCCATATAATTGATATTTCATATCAATATACACTAAGATTCTAGATTCCTATCAGCATTCAGTCGGACTATATATATATATATATATATATATATAGGAAAAATGGTGTCTACCACCTAAGAATCCACCGTCAATCTTCCCTGCTTAGATCCAAGCGTGCTTTTTTTCTTTGATCGCTATAGAACCTTAAGGCCTCGTTTGGTTAAGGGGGATTGGGGAGGTTTTGAGAGGGAGGGATTTCAGGGGATTGGGTGAATCCCTTTGTTTCACCCAATCCTCTCAAATCTCCGGGGTTTTGCTTCCACTAGTCCTCCGAGAAGGGTTTTGAAACACATGGATAGGAAGGGATTGAAGGGGAACGGAGGGGATTGGACTAAGCAAACCCCTCCTACCAAATGGGGACGCGAGGATCTGTGGGGTTTGTGGACCCCTCGGGGATTTTCCTTTCAAACCCTCCCCAATCCCCCTTAACCAAACGAGGCATAATGGGTTAGGATAGATTGCATCCGATCCTTTTGGTATATTATTAATTATGTTCATTTGTTTAATTGGTGGTTATCCTCGGCGTACTGATCGCCGTTCTCGCTTATCCCAGAAATTGAATGCATCTCTACATATTGTACATCCCGTCCTTATTGGACCACTAACCAACCTAACAACCTTTCTTACATTAAAATAAATTTGTTTGTATATTCTTGTTACAAACCAAAACAGTTTTATTTGTAATGGCTGATGTACATATGATCGATGGCTGCTGTACGTGCGGTCTTTACAGCCGCACAAGAAAAGGAAGATCAAATATCCGGTATGAGACGACTATACATACGATCGATAGTTTCCTGCTCCAGCGTTACGGGATGACAACGTTTTACGGCAGCACACGGCACACGACAATGAAAACAACGTATGGCTGGATCAATATTAACGAATACATGATGACATGCATGGATGGCAGACGCCCAAGATGCATGGCTGACATTACGTTTGCATGCATCATCTACCTATACTACATCTTGTACTTTATATCAGATGAATCAATTATAGAAGTCCACATCTTGTAATTCATTTCTTTTTAATGGCTCCAGTTTAGAGGCCGGCCATGGGTGTACATACACCTTTTTATGAAAGACTCCATGAATTATAATATATATTAGATATTTTAAATACTCTATACTTCATATGTTATTAGAAGGAAAAAATCCATACTTTCTTAACAGAATACAACATACTATACTCCATACTTTCTTTAATGGAAATACTCCATACTTTCTTCACATAATACAACATACTGCATACATATTAATTTCTATAAAATTACACCATTCTATCTCTCTCTTTAAAGTTACAAAATTTACTATCATATTCTACCTAAAGATTTTCCTTCCACCAGAAATAATAGGCATCACGTCCACATATGCTTATCCTATAAACAGTTTGACCAGGTGCCTAGCCTATAATTGAGGGAGTGGTTGCACAACTCGCCGAATTATTTAATAATAAAACTTGAATAGATGTTCTTATTGGATTGCATAGGAACCCGTTAACCAGATTCATCCTATCCTATTGGCTTGCTCCTACGTAGAGTGTGGACACGTGGAGATCAGTTAGCCAAGTGGTAGTTACCACTGCTTGTATATATATATATATATATATATATATATATTATTTGCTGGACTGGGGTCTCTCAAAATTATGGGGCCTGTGCGGTCGATCAATTTGGCCTTCCTCGTCAACAAGCCTGCATAAACCTCATAAGTACACTCCATATACGAAATATCTCTCCATGGACCAGACACCGATTCATAGAGGCAAGCGAATGCTTGCGTGTGCATGTCTTCTAGGTTCTCGGTGACCCAGATAAAGACAAACTTGAGTTATCTTGAGGTAAGTCGAATGATCCTTGAGTAGTTTCTCTAGAGGTATGGGTTAAACCAACAACCTAATTAGTGTTTCTTTCCGAGTCATTTGTTGGATATAATAGTTTTCACACGAAAAAAATATCATGTGTGAGATTTCAAGCATATGTTGTCATAGTTCTTATGTCTCCCATACTTCCATTAATATAGGAACCCATTAATATATATATATATTTATAAATAGTCGGTGAAATTTATGGGTTTTATCCTACAAATGTTGTAGCCGATAGATATCGTAAATGTTGGAGCCCAACTTGGATTGGGCCCAACAAACGACCCAAACCCACACACACACACAAGTCATCAAGACCGACGAGCACAGTCCACAAGCTAGAGCAAAAAGCCCGTCTCTCCTCGATCTCGTCGCCTCTACTGACCACGACGATCATGCCCCCCGCCACCCCGACCGCCGTCGCCACCGCGGCTAGCCCCACGCCGCGGGACAGCGGGCGCGGACACCCCCACCGCCTCCGCCGCCGCAGGCCGAGGAAGAGAAGGGCCGCGGGCGCCAATGCGGGGGCTGGCGAGGGCTCCGACGAGAGCGCCCGCCCCGCCTGCCCGACCCCCGCCCGCAGGCGAGCTCCGGTTCCGCCGCCCCGTAATCCGCTCGAGCCGCAGCCTAACGCCATGGCCCCTTGCAGGTGGAGGTTGAGTACGTGCCGGAGAAGCCTGGCCTCGGCGCCGACGACCCCCTCCTCCTCGGCGCCTTCGCGACCGTCTTCGAGAAATTCGGCCTCACGGACCTGTCACACCCTACCTAGGAATTTCAGCAAGAATGCGATGAACTCGTTCACAGATCGAAAGAGGAAAGGGGAAAGTAGCCCCTCTAGGGTTTATATTGATATAAAGTGTACTGTAAAGTAAATAAGCTTCTTAGCAATTCTCAATGCTCATTACAGACGCGAGCACCTGGCTTTATAGCCTGCTGGCCACAGACAACGGCAATCGGCAACGGAACTTAAACAGTAACGGCAAGTGAAACGGTACAGTGACGGCGAGCTGTGCGAGCCGTTGGATTCAAGCGATCTCGGTCGTTCATTAACTGAAGATGGCGCCACACTGGTCTTGCAGGTTCAATACTGACAATGCCCCCGGGAAAGATCGAACTTGTCCTCAAGGAGGTCAGCGATTGAACCAGCGATCGACAGTAGCCTTGAAAAATGCTGGAAACGTCTTCTTCATGAATGCGGCATCTTCCCACGAGGATTCATCCGGAGGTAGGTTTGCCCACTGGACGACCGGCAGGTTGTTGCGAGGAATTTGGCGTGTCTCCAGAACCAGGACTGGCTCGGTGAGGATCATCCCATCGAATCGTACCAAAGGAAGTTCTAAGCAAGGAATCGCCTTAGGTCCCACGTGCTTCTTCAACTGGCT
This sequence comes from Hordeum vulgare subsp. vulgare, assembly GCF_904849725.1. NCBI lineage: Eukaryota > Viridiplantae > Streptophyta > Magnoliopsida > Poales > Poaceae > Hordeum > Hordeum vulgare. The sequence continues at coordinate 623,146,417 of NC_058524.1, forward strand.
GACATGGAAGACTGGGTGGATGCTGGTGCTCTCTGGCAGAAGGAGCTTGTAGGCGGTAGGCGACGTGTCCCACTTTGGCAATTATGCAGATAGGGCCGTAGTACTTGCTCTGGAGCTTGATGTGGGTACGCAGTCCGAAGGCATTAAGGCGATAGGGTTGCATTTTGAGGTACACCATATCTCCAACTTCCAAGATCTTTTCTGTGCATTTCTTGTCAGCATATTTTTTCATGCGAACTTGAGCAGCAATGAGGTTTTCCTTTAGGTGCTGGAGAAGTGCTTCTCTGTTAGAGAAAAACTGATGTGCATCTGCTGTCATATTGTTAGACAGAATGTTCTCACATATGTTGGGTGGTGGATATCCATAGGCAGCCTCGAAAGGTGTTTTTTGGAGGGAGTTGTGGTATGCTGTATTGTACCAATACTCTGCCATGGCCAGGTGTTTTGCCCATTTCTTGGGCTGCATTGAGCTGAGACAGTGAAGGTAGTGTTCTAGGCATTGATTCACACGCTCTGTTTGTCCATCAGATTCAGGGTGGTAAGCAGAACTGTATCTTAGGTTAATGCCCATGCCCTTAAAGATGTCCTGCCACAGCTGACTTGTGAAGATTCGATCTCTGTCAGATACAATGGCCAAAGGAGGACCATGTAGTTTAATCACATTATCAATGAAGGCTTGGGCAACTGTTTGAACAGTGTATGGGTGAGATAAAGGAATGAAGTGGGCAAATTTGGATAGTCTGTCTACTACCACTAATATAACATCATGTCCATTTGATTTAGGTAACCCCTCAATGAAATCCATGCTCAAGTGTGTCCACACCATATCAGGAAGTGGTAGAGGATCCAGATATCCTGGGTAAGGGCAGTTTTCTCCCTTGTTTTTCTGGCACACTGGGCATGTTGCCACAAAATTGTCCATTGCTTGTTTCAGCCCTGGCCAGTAAAATATCTGTTGATTCTGTGATAAGTTGCTTTTCTGCCAGAGTGACCCCCAATAGCTGATGAATGAAGGGTTGTGGGTAACTTTGTTCTTAGTTCCATGTCCTTCCCCACATAAATCTTCCCCTTGTGCCTAATGATCCCTGAGTGTAAGCTGTTTTGGTTTTCAGCATGGTTTGGTGAAAGTAATAGTCTCTCCAACAGTGCTTGACATGTGTTATCTTGGGTATAAGAGTGTTCAACTGCAGAGATCCATTGGGGTGTAACTACAGAAATAGCCATGATAGAATCTCTTCTAGACAGTGCATCAGCAACAATGTTCTCTTTTCCTTTCTTGTATTGCAGGGTGAAATTGAATTCCAGCAGTTTGAGCATGAGCTTGTGCTGAATGCCTGTGGAAATCTTTTGGTTTGTAATGAATTGTAAACTTTGATGATCAGTTTTGATGATGAGATCATTCCCCAAAAAGTAGTGTCTCCACCTTTTGAGAGCAACAATGATTGCAAGAGCTTCTTTTTCATAAGTTGATAGTGCAGCATTTTTGGGACAGAGAGTGGAACTGTAATAAGCTAGTGGCCTTCCCTTCTACATCATGACTGCTCCTATTCCCTCTCCAAAAGCATATTTTTCCATGGTGAATAGCTCAGAGAAATCAGGAAGTGCTAGTATTGGTGCCTGAATCATAGCTTGTTTTAGGTTAGAAAAAGCAGTGTTTGAAGAGTTGTCCAGTTGAAACTGTCTTTCTTCAGAATATCATGCAGTGGCCTAGAAAGGGTACCAAAGTTCTTAATAAACCTTCTGTAATATCCACAGAGACCTAAGAATCCTTTGAGTTGCTTAACTGTAGTAGGAACTGGCCAATCAGCAACTGCAGTGATTTTGGCAGGGTCAGTTGATACCCCTTCTCGAGTGATGATGTGGCCCAGGTAGTCCACTTGTCTGGAAGCAAACACACATTTAGATTGTTTAACAAAGAGCAGGTGTTCCTTTAGGAGCTGGAGAACAATTTGTATGTGCTCCAAATGTTCAGAAAGGGGTTTGCTGAAAATGAGGATATCATCAAAAAATACCAATACAAACTTCCTGAGATATGGACCAAATATGTTGTTCATCAGAGCTTGGAAAGTCCTAGGTGCATTAACTAGTCCAAAGGGCATCACCAGGAATTCATAGTGACCAAAATATGTCCTAAATGCAGTTTTGGGTATATCTTGCTCATTCATTCTCACCTGGTGATAGCCAGATCTTAAATCCAATTTGGTGAAGTATGTAGCTCCCTGGAGTTCATCCAGAAGATCCTCAATCACAGGTATGGGAATCTTATTTTTTATGGTTGCAGCATTAAGTTTCCTATAGTCAATGCACATTCTCCAGGTGCCATCCTTTTTCATGAGCAAAATTGCAGGGGAGGAATATGGACTTCCATTGGCTCTTATAATCTTATCTCTGAGCATGGAGTCAATTTGTCTCTCCAGATCATTCCTTTGCATGTGTGGTACTCTGTAGGGCCTAGAGTTTGGTGGTACTGCTTGGTCCTTAAGGGGAATCTTGTGGTCATGGTCTCTCTTTGGAGGTAATCCCTTTGGTTCCTGAAAAACTTCAGGGAACTGTTGTAGTACTTCCTGAACTGGTGGTGGAATTTCCTATGGAGCTGGTACTTTGAGAGAAGTGTCCCTGATGAGATGCAGAACATACCCAGATGCCCCTAGAGCTAATAATTTGTCCACTTCATTTGCTTCTATGGGGGTTGCATCAGCTAGTGTGTCACAGGCTCTAATTGTCACTAGAGTTTGCTTATCCATCATAGCAGAAATCTGTCTTGGGTTTTAATGAAAAGCCACAGGGCTATGTTGTTCCATCCAATCACTGCCTAGAACTATATCATGTCCAGAAAGATCCAGTACTCTGAACTGTTGTGTAAATTTGGTATTGCGTGCAATAAAAGTTGTGGGTGGAACATAGGAGCCAGACCACAGTGTCCCTCCTCCAGCAACAGCTACTGCCCTCGAAGTGTCTTTCAAGATGGTACAGTTAGTAGATAGGGAAAATTTGAGGCTGATGAAGGTTGAGTTGCTTCCAGAATCTACTAAAGCAATCCCCTGTTTTCCTCCAATCTGCACTAACAGAGATATAGTGTTGACATCGTCAGATTTCATTGCTTGTGCAGATAGTGTCATACAATTCTCCTCTTGTTGCAGCTGTACTTCCATCTCATGTTCCTTCACCTTTTCAGTATATTTTGCTTGTTCAGTGGGATCTTCCCCAACCAATACATTTAGTGCAGGAGCCATTTTGCATTTATGTCCATGAAACCATGCATCCCCACATCTCCAACACTTACCAGGTTCCCTGGCTCTTTGGTTGACAATAGCAGGTTTAGATTCAGTTGGTTTCTCCTGCAAGGCAGTGGTAAATTTCTGATAACCAGTGGTAGACTTAGTAGTTCCAGAGTAACTAGTGTAGGATTTCTTCTCAGCAGCTCCCCTTTCTAGGCCCACTGCTAACCAATAGGCCTCTGTTAGCCCAGTAGGTCTCAAGGCTCTAACTTGGAACTTGATTTGAGAACGCAACCCATTGACATAGCACCTTACAAACCAACTTTCATCCATGATAGGGTTATCAGACTGGACCTCTACCATTAGCTCTTCAAATTGGTCAGTATATTCAGACAGAGTGAGAGTGTTCTGCTTGAGGGTGTTAAATTTGTCAGTTAGGTCATAAGAGCTAGCTGATGAGAATCTGCGCAAGATCTCTTCACAGAATTGTGCCCAGGTTAACTGCTTTTTAAGGATCCCAGAGCGTCTTAACCAAACATTAGCTCTTCTTGTCACATAAAGATGTGCTAAGTTAACCTTGAATTCAGCTGGTGCTCCAGCCATCTGGAAGTATTTCTCACACTGTCTGATCCACCCTGCTGGGTTATCTCCATTAAAGCGGGGGAAATCCATACATGGACCTTTAGTGATGCTCTTCAGGAATTGTGTACACATCTCTTGGTCATGATGCTTCTGGAAGTCATCCCAGCTCTGACGAACTCCTGGTGGTTGAAACCCATGGAAACCAGGTGTTCTGGCCGTCTTATATGCTGCAATAGGAGTGGCATTTCCCGAGTGTATTTCCACTGGTTGATTGGCTCCGAACCCTGGTGGAATAGCAGGCCTGGGTACCTGGATGGGTGGTAGATGGGATCTGTGCTGCGGCCAGTCTTGATTTTTCCTGTTCCATCACCAGTCGTCGTCGTATTTCTTCAGACATGGCTCTTTCCACTGTTGATGTTTCTTTTTGTGGCAGATCAGGTGATGATTTGCCCTGTTGTGCTGAACTTGAGGATTCCGTGGATCGAAGGGATTTGAGAACATCTGCCATAGTCGACAGGTGTGAACTGAGGGTTGAGACTGCTTTCTGCACTCCATCAAGAACAGAGACCATCGTGTCCTGTTTGAGGTTTATGTTGTGGACGTCTTTCCGCAAGTCATCAACCTCGCCTCTCAGATCTGCAGTTTCTTCCCGATGCTGGATGAATCCGCCCTTCATGGCGAGTAGATCCGCAACTTCCGACTCCTCCAGGGTAGATTTGGAACGCCCCATCGTGATACAGTGGCAGAGAGAGGAATTTTACGGCCGGAACAGCTCCGGTAACCTGATCTGGCACTGAATCTTGCCGCCGCCTGAGAAAAACGCCGCCGAAACAGCACCACCCGTTGCTTGACGTGGGATTTTACTGGAGGAGCAAGGTGCTCTCCAACCAGTCTTGCTCAACGAGCTGCCGTCGAATTAGTCTACCGCCGCCATACCCGCCGACCCCGCCACCATCGTCGCCAAGTCTGCCGAGAACAAGGGAGGGAAGGGTGGGAAATTACTTGTGGTAACTACGATATATCTCTTCTCCGAGGAAAGACAGTGCTCATGATACCAATTGTCACACCCTAGCTAGGAATTTCAGCAAGAATGCGATGAACTCGTTCACAGATCGAAAGAGGAAAGGGGAAAGTAGCCCCTCTAGGGTTTATATTGATATAAAGTGTACTGTAAAGTAAATAAGCTTCTTAGCAATTCTCAATGCTCATTACAGACGCGAGCACCTGGCTTTATAGCCTGCTGGCGACAGACAACGGCAATCGGCAACGGAACTTAAACAGTAACGGCAAGTGAAACGGTACAGTGATGGCGAGCTGCGCGAACCGTTGGATTCAAACGATCTAGGCCATTCGTTAACTGAAGATGGCGCCACACTGGTCTTGCAGGTTCAGTACTGACAGGACCCCGATGTCGCCACGCCCGCCATGGTTTCCAGGGCCGCCTCTCCCCCCGCCCAGGTATCCAAGCCTTCCTCCTGCCTCCCCGTCCATTTCAGGGGAAATTTGGTAGGGTTTATGGTGGGGTTTTGGCTGGTTGTTCTGGCCGCGAGGGTTTGGTGCCTGGAACAGCAAACCTATTCTCTGGTTGAACTGGAGTTGCGACTGAAACGAGCAAAATTTTGTTGCTCGTAGGGCGGGGAGAATGAGAAGGAAGGCGTCGCAGATGCCGCGATGAACCAGGGGCCAGCTGTTGCTGATGCTGATGCCGAGCAGGTGGCCCAAATTAAGGAGGAGGAAGCAGTTGTCTTGTCGAAGAAGCAGAAGAGGCAGCTGCGGAGGATGAATATTGCAATGCTGAAGCAGATGTGCAGCAGGCCTGATGTTGTTGAGGTGCTTTCCCACTTTCAATCGCTCTTCTGTAACACCAATGTCGATGATTCGTTGAACTTTTACCTATTGTGCTCTGCCATACTGCCATCTATGTTGACATGTTGACGCTGTCGGCTAGCTGTGGTATGTTTTCATGAATGTGCTCTTCATCTCACATGTGATTTGTTGTTTGTCTCCCTTGCCAGGTCTGGGATGGGAACGCCCCTGATCCAAAGTTGCTCGTATGCCTAAAGTCCTGCAGGAACACCGTGCCTGTTCTGAGACACTGGTGCCAGAAACGAAAGTACTTGCAGGTTTATCAGTTGTGGAACATTTAAATTTTTTAGTATGGTAACCAAGTTTTGTGAAATTAGTTGCTCGGTGAGTCAGTATGCAGAAGATGGCTGCATTTTCTTCCAAGTCACCCAGGGAGCAGGTGTGGGAGCATGTGCCTCGGGGAGGCTTGGTTGGCCTGTTTTGTCCTACCATAAACTTGTAGTGTCCCTAAGATTTGGTCGCTGGGCCTAATTCCAATATTTAGCATGCTCTGCAATATTTTGGTTGTGCCAAGGCTTTTGTTGGTGCATAGTAGGAAAACTCAACTCATGGGCACGCTTGCTGCTTGTGCCCTTTTTGCTGACATAGCTAAGAGATAGTTGGTTATACTAATTAGTTATTTAATTGAGGCCCCCTTTTGCTGACATGGCTATAGATAGTTGGATGTACTAAATAGTTATATATCTGAGTAACAGGCTTTAAAAATTATTTTTTCTGAAATGTCAATCCAATTTGTGACCCGTTTGAACAGCTATATTCCTTGTGATTTAATCAGTAAATCAAGACCTGCATTGACTATGTTTTGATGAGAAGTAAATGTGGGATCCATGTGCCACATCAACAACTAGAGAAGTTGTCGTTGGCTGCAGTCCAATAATCTCAACCTTACTGGCATTTTGGAGACGTCTTGGTTATGCTTTACCAAATTTGTGGCTTGGCTACTTGGGGCAACAAACCAAACTATGCCCATAATGTCCAACATGTTTCGCCCTTCTTATATGGATGTGTAATTCTTGCAGGGACTGCTGTAACAATCGAGGAGGCTGGAAATGGTGTTGTACTACTTGAATGGTTTCTGTAGTTTATACAGGATTTTGTTTTCTGGTGGGGGTATATAGCATAATTGAATCTTGTGTGCATTCATTTGATGCATCTTGTGCTGTACATATTAGAGTCCATCTAGAGTCCTTGGCTTTTGATATTCCGTGCATTAGAATCAGATCATACTTCTTGAACTGTTATCTTTTTCTTGAGGACTACAAAATTCTAAACTCAAGATAGGATCTAAGACTGCCATATTCACCTATTTCTCTGTTCATATTTTTTGGATTCATGCATTATGTTGCTGTTTCAGGGAAAGAGGGATTTTCAAAAACAACCGTTCAAGCTTCCTGACTTCATTGCTGCAACTGGAATTGAAAAGATAAGACGGTGTTGGCTTTTCGCCACAGGATCGATCACATCAAAATATCACGAACACACGGGATAAACACTTTTAGCCAAGGGTGCGTCTCGCATCCTCTAATGCATCTCTTTATTTCTCATTTTCTCAAGTTATAGTTTTCTCCTTTACAACTCGATACGTTACAAAGCTATAGTCTGTCCATGTATTTATACATGTCCTGTCAAGCTCTTATGGTAAAATCTATCCTAATCTGACTCTATATTCTAATCGGACTCATACTAGTATTAGGAAAGTACAAACCAACTAAACCTAGATTCCTAAACTAATCATCCGGCAGCGTTGATCACACTACTAATCCTAACCGGACTCAATGAGCTAGCCTCGTTTGGATTATCCTACGTTCACCCCCTAATCCAAACTATCATACTCTTTACTCTACAAAACACGTATAAGACCGCATGTTCATCTTGTCATGTCGGTCGCCTCCAGTGACGCGGCTTACCGGACCGCAACTTTTATGTTCTTCAACGATGGCCACCACTTCATCGTCATCTTTTCTCATGCCGACGTGAAAACTGAAACCAACGATTATTCGAACTATCAGCCACGCTGCCACATCTTAGCATGCTACATGCAGACTAAACGCATAGCCTCATGTAGTAACTCGACTTAACTGGACCACACCCATCTTCATGTTGATCTTCATCTTCACGTTGCGACACGGAGATATCCCGCCATCTTGTCTCCGTGCACGTCTTCACCCCTTGGAGATACACCTTCATTGGAGCACCTCGACCATGACGTCTCATGCCTTCACGCCATGAAGATGCATCTCATCGGAGTCCCTCGACCATGACAAACGTCTCGCAGACTAGTACTTGGACCCAACTCCACACCTTATTCTTGTTGTCGGTGACGCATCTTACCAAACAACACTTCGCGTCCGGCGGCAACACAACTCGTCATGTACGAGCAACACATCTTTCCGTACATGAACTCGCCAGAACTTGTTAATCACAGACAGAAACGCAGGGCACAACTTCCCTTTTCCATCCTCTCAAGCTCTTAATTATCCTCCGCCAGTGACGCATCTCAACTGCAGCAGAAGACTCACACACCTGAGGTCTTGGACGCGCCTTACAAGAACTCACGTGCACACCTTGACAACGGCACATAACTTTTACCGTCTCCTCCTTGCACTCCCCAACGATGATCTCAATGAGATTCCTAGTGCCACAGCTTCAGCACCTCCGCAACCATCAAGGATCACCATTTCCTTGCCGACGACAGCATGTCGCCCTACTCCAAGTCGTTCCGTCGAACGACAATCACCTGCCGCCTCGCTTTCGACAAAACCCTCACCGCCTTCTCGTCGTCGCTCCGTCAAACGACTATTGCACAATCCTCCTCGTCGCTACACCAACGACTGTATCGCCCGCCCCGAGGCGCTAGTGGGGTTGCCACCCCGGGGCAAGCACAACCTCACCTCAACCTTGCTCTAATACCAATTGTTGGCTTTTCGCCACAGGATCGATCACATCAAAATATCACGAACACACGGGATAAACACTTTTAGCCAAGGGTGCGTCTCGCATCCTCTAATGCATCTCTTTATTTCTCCTTTTCTCAAGTTATAGTTTTCTCCCTTACAACTCGATACGTTACAAAGCTATAGTCTGTCCATGTATTTATACATGTCCTGTCAAGCTCTTATGGTAAAATCTATCCTAATCTGACTCTATATTCTAATCGGACTCATACTAGTATTAGGAAAGTACAAACCAACTAAACCTAGATTTCCTAAACTAATCCGGCAGCGTTGATCACACTACTAATCCTAACCGGACTCAATGAGCTAGCCTCGTTTGGATTATCCTACAGACAGGTAACTTACTTTCTTGGAGTTGAAGAAAATACATGGTGTTTGTGTTGGTTTCAGTGAAGCTACTATTCGGGTTTATAGGCTGACTGGCTGGTAAATCCAGTGTTATATTGGTAAGCTAGTGTCAGTGTCTGTTCTATCATGGGAAATGTTGCATGTTGGCTCAGTCCTGTGGCAAGTTGGTAAATTTTTGAAACTTGACTGCAAAAAAAGGAAAGCCTAATTGATTTTCTAAATGTTTATGCAGGGATACGTTGAGAAGGAGAACAACAAGGCATTGACACAGAAGCAACACAGACGGATGCTGCCCAAGAGGGGGAATATGGATATTGTAGAAGTTAATCATGTTGTTTTTTTAGGATTAGAAAAAAAATGCCAAACCGAGTCCTAGTAGTATTAGGATTCCTAGTCCTAGCCTATTTCCATAGTCCCTTGTGGACGTGTATAAAAGACACCCTAGGGGTGTTGATTGTAACACCAGAAAAACGAAAAGCAATACAAAGGAAAGGCTCGACACAGGCCTTTAGCCATCAAATCCATCGATCAGTTTTATTCGTGTCGCTAGTTACGCAAGTTCCGTCAAGTAGCCGGCCGAAGCAAGAATCGCGTAGGCACGCCTGTACAGCTGCATACGCACATTCAAAAGCCAACAATTGGTATCTAGAGCCTCGACGATCTACGATCTACAATGACGGACAGCGACGCTGAGTCGGTCAAGTCCGGCAGCGGCAGTGCTAAGGCGAACAAGAACGGCGACAAGGTGAAGAAGGGCGTCAAGTCAGCAACCAGTGGTGGAGGAACGAGCGGCGCCAACGTCCAGGCGCATCGCAACATCCCCATCCAGTACCCGATGCTCACCGACGCCAACTACGGCGTGTGGGCGGTGAAGATGAAGATTATTCTCCGAACCCTTCGAGTGTGGCAGGCAATCACGGACGACGATGTCGATGACGAGTCCGACGAAGGTGCCATGGCCGCCATAGCCCAGTCTGTGCCGGATTCCGTGCTGATGACATTGGCGGAGTTCGAGACGGCAAGAGAGGCGTGGAACGCACTCAAGGAGATGAGGATCGGAGAAGATCGCGTCACCAAGGCAAGGGCACAAGTGCTGAAGCGCCAATTTCACAAGTTGCAGATGGAGGAAACTGAATCGGTGAATGACTATGCCATGCATCTTACTACTTTGGTGGGAGAGATCCGCGCGCTTGGTGCAAAGCTCGATGAGACCGAGATCGTGGAGAAGTTTTTCAGTTTAGTCACTGATAAATTCACGTACATCATCAGCACGCTCGAGCAGCTTTACGACATCGACGACATGACCATAACGGAGGCGATCGGACGATTGCGGACATGGGAAGAGAATGCTCGTGGCTGTCGGAAAGGCAAAGGAGGAGGTAGTGACCAACTCATGTACTCGCGCGCAGATTGGGAGGCCCCAAGTAGCAAAGGAAGGTGTGACGGTGGCGAAGGCTCAAGCAACACGAAGGGCGATGGACAAACCGGAAAAGGCAAAGGAAAAGGCAAACCACAAGGTCGTGGTAAGGCGGGCCAATCTAAAGAGCAGAAACCACGGAACTTGGACTTGTCCGAGGTCAAGTGCTATAACTGCAATAAGATGGGTCACTTTGCGAAGGATTGTCCAAAGCCTAACAAGCGGGAGATCAAGGCAAATTTGGCAAAGCAGGAAGACGAAGGTCCAGGTATTCTGATGGCCAAAGTTTGTGATCTCGCTGAAACGGTGGTTGTGAAACCAAGCCGGAAGGTGCTACTTCATGAGGAAAAAGTGACACCAAAGTTATCCGGTGATCACAACGTGTCGTGGTATCTCGACACGGGTGCCAGTAACCACATGACGGGGTGCAAGGAGAAATTCCTCGAGCTGGAATACGGTGTTGAAGGCTCGGTCAAGTTCGGTGATGGTTCAGCTGTGGAGATTTGCGGGCAAGGATCTGTCCTCTTTGAGGGTCTCACAGGCGAACATCGCATACTCATCGGAGTGTACTACATCCCACGGCTGCGCAACAACATCATCTCTATTGGGAAGCTTGACGAGAATGGATGCAAGGTGAATATCGAGAGCGGAGTGATGACGATCTTCGACAACCTCCGAAACGTGCTAGCTCGTGTTAATCGCACACGGAATAGGCTCTATATCCTCAACCTTGATCAATCTCAACCGGAGTGTTGGCTTGCCAAGAGTGATGATGATTCGTGGTTATGGCATGCTAGATTTGGACACGTTAACTTCTACGCCTTGAAGAAGATGTCAAAGATGGAGATGGTATCCGGGATGCCAGTTATCGACCATGTTGATCGAGTATGTAACGGGTGCTTGGTTGGAAAACAGCACCGCAGGCCATTCCCTGCTCAGTCTACCTATCGTGCAAGTGATGCACTCGAGCTGCTCCATGGTGATCTATGTGGCCCTATCACCCCGACAACTCACGCTGGAAAGAAGTATTTCTTCCTTGTGGTAGACGACTACTCGAGATATATGTGGGTCATTCTCCTACGATCTAAAGATGAGGCGTTTGAAGCGTTCAAGAAGTTGAAGGCTGCAACGGAGATGGAACACAAGCTGAAGGTTCGCGCTCTACGGACAGATCGCGGCGGAGAGTTTACGTCGAATGAGTTCAACGACTACAGCGAGAAGATTGGCATAAAGAGGTTCCTCGCGGCACCTTACACGCCGCAGCAGAATGGGGTCGTTGAAAGGCGCAATCGAACCGTCGTTGACATGGCAAGGAGTTTACTCAAGAGCAAGAACCTGCCGGGGACCTTTTGGGGAGAAGCTGTCTCGACGGCGGTCTATCTTCTCAACCGGGCTCCAACGAAGGCGGTGGTCGGCAAGACTCCGTATGAAGCAATTTACGGACGTAAGCCGAATGTGTCTCATCTACGGACGTTCGGGTGCGTGGCACATGTGAAGACGGCGGAGCCACATCTCTCGAAGCTTGCCGATCGTAGCACCAAGATGGTGTTCATGGGATACGAGAGCAGTTCTGGCACCAAGGCATACCGTTTCTACGATCCACAAACCAAGCGTCTACGGTTTTCACGCGACGTCATGTTTGAAGAAAACCAAGCGTGGAATTGGAGCGCCGCAGCCGACGATGCTCCAAACAGTAACATATTTGCAGTTGAATTTCCAACTGACGATGATGCAGGAGAAGATGTCCAGGTGGTTGGCAAGACGCCGAACCAAGGTGGCCATAATGGTAGTGATCATCATGGTGCCGACACCGACGACGACGTGCATAGGTCGCAAGGAGATAGCGACAACAAAGCGCACGACACGGGTGGAGATCTCGATGACAACATCGACAACGAGGCGCATAGTGACGACGACAATCAAGATGATGGTCATGGTCACGACGACTACGCCGACGACATGGATGTCGATGACACACCAGGGTCTCAGCCGTCTTCCTCAAGTGCATCAACACCGACACAATTTGTGTCGCCTCCTTCGCAAGCCACAACAGATTCCTCAGGGCCTCGTCGCTACAAGACCCTCAAGAAAGTTTACAAGCTCAAGAAGGCACTTTACAGGTTGAAGCAAGCGCCAAGAGCTTGGAACTCAAAGTTAGACCGAAGTCTGGTCTCGCTCGGGTTCAAGAGATGTCCCCTCGAGCACGCAGTCTATACAAAGAACTCCAAAGGCTCAAACCTGCTAGTTGGAGTTTATGTCGACGATCTGATTATTACCGGAGATAGCGTACAAGAAATTGAACGTTTCAAGACGCAAATGAAGAACAAGTTTAGCATGAGTGATCTGGGATTACTCAGCTATTACTTGGGCATCGAAGTGAAGCAAAGCTCCGGGGAGATTTCCCTATGTCAATCGGCTTACGCGGTCAAGTTATTGGACAAGTGTGGCATGTCAGATTGCTACGCGACACAAGTTCCAATGGACCAACGTCACAAGTTGAGCAAGCGTAGCTCAAATCCGCCAGTGGACACCACAATGTATCGAAGCGTTGTGGGTAGCCTAAGATACTTGGTGCATACCCGACCTGACTTGGCTTATTCAGTCGGGATCGTGAGTCGTTTCATGGAGAATCCGACAACCGAACACATGAGCGCGGTCAATCAAATTCTACGCTATGTGAAAGGCACAATTAATCTTGGCTGCACGTATAGAAAGGGAAAGGAAGGATTGATCCTTCGTGGATATTCAGATAGTGACATGGCAGGTGATGTTGATGACCGAAAGAGTACAACGGGCATGGTTTTCTACCTTGGCCCGAATCCGATTAGCTGGAATTCTCAGAAGCAAAAGGTGGTGGCACTGTCTTCATGCGAGGCAGAATACATAGCGGCAAGCACGGCGGCTTGTCAAGCAGTGTGGCTGAGAAGACTCCTAGCTATTCTTGCAAAGAGGGAGGTGCAGAAGGTGTCACTGAAGATCGATAACCAAGCTGCAGTCTCGTTGTGCAAAAATCCGGTTCATCACGAAAGGAGCAAGCACATAGATACCCGGTTCCACCATATCCGGGAGTGCATTGAAGAAGGGTTGATCGAGGTTCAACATGTGAACACGAAAGACCAACTTGCCGATATTTTCACCAAGTCCCTCGGTCGACAGAAGTTCATCGAGATGAGGAGGAAAGTCGGAGTGCAAGAAGTGAAGTCAAGCAACAAGATTAAGGAGGTGAATGTAGAAGTTAATCATGTTGTTTCTTTAGGATTAGGAAAGAAAGCCAAACCGAGTCCTAGTAGTATTAGGATTCCTAGTCCTAGTCTATTTCCATAGTCCCTTGTGGACGTGTATAAAAGACACCCTAGGGGTGTTGATTGTAACACCAGAAAAACGAAAAGCAATACAAAGCAAAGGCTCGACACGGGCCTTTAGCCATCAAATCCATCGATCAGTTTTATTCGTGTCGCTAGTTACGCAAGTTCCGTCAAGTAGCCGGCCGAAGCAAGAATCGCGTAGGCACGCCTGTACAGCTGCATACGCACGTTCAAAAGCCAACAGATATGGATTATCAGGTCAACATACCCACCTGCATATCATAGTAGTTTAGTTATGTTGCCACAGCTGCAAATATGAAGCCATTTGTGGGTTTTGTTTCCTCTGTTTTCTTCCATACAACCATGAGTACATATATTGCTACTTTTTAGTTCCTTCTCTAGTTTTCTTGCTGTGTTTGTATTTGAGGCCCTCTTTTTATACAAACTTAAATCCTCTATGAACCCATCAGAGTAACTCCCTGAGTGCCATTCTATTGTTTTGGGAACTTACACAACTAATAATGTTGATCTGCCCACAGTTATTAGTTTGTACCATGGTTCTCATTCAAGGCTAATAATGTTAGGCATTGTTTTCCACAGGTTTTGCATGATGCATTCTTTAAATATCAAACAAAACCCACATTGACTAGTTATGGTGATCTGTATTATGAAGGGAAAGAGTTTGAGGTACGTAATCTTCAATATTTACACAACAAGAAACAACAGACACCATCCATGAGTCCATATATGGTTCTGATGCTAAGTTCTACTTGCACATTCGACAGCCGAAGCTTAAGGTAATGAAACCAGGTGTGCTATCCGAGGAGCTTAAAAATGCTCTTGGTATGCCTGATGGTGCCCCGCCCCCATGGGTTACCAGGATGCAGGTATGTATTTTCTAATCTATGTTTGTCTGGTTTTCGTACTGACAGTGCTTTCATCATTAGCCAGTTGACCCCAATTCATTTTTTCCAGTTCTTTGGTCCTCCACCCTCTTATCCTTATCTGAAGAACCCAGGTTTTAATGCTCCAATCTCTCGTGGAGACAATTTGGATGATGTGCCGGATGAGGTACCTTATCTAAATTTTTTGCTTTTCACACCATTTAATTATTTGTACACGTTCTTTCTAAACCTGTCATTGTTTCTTTGCACCATATCCCAGTATATGAAAAGGTTTTTTGGATTCCTGCAGCAAGGCAAACCTTGTAAAGAAAGTTAGTTGCAGTGTATTGTGGTTTTCGTGAGCAGAACTAACATTTGCTTTCTGCGATTATCTAGGAAGAACCTCGTGACCGCAGCAAACACTGGGGAGATTTGGACGAAGAAGAGGATGAAGAGGAAGAGGAGGAGGAACTAATTATTCATGAGGAAATACAGTCTATTGACACCATATCAAGGTCTATACTTCTGCCTCTTGTTGCCAGCTATTTTGGTTGTCAGTTACCAGTTCTTATATTTGAATTAAATAGTGTAGTAGACGCTTGAGTATTTGATTTTCCTTATTTCTGGCACAGTACTCTGGCTTGTGTGGAAACACCTATTGTTATTGACCTTTGGAAGTTGAGCAAGGAGCCAGATAACCAAGCAGAAAGGCCATTATACCAGGTAAATAAACTACTCTCTATGATCGAGAAAGTAATTGGTGTTAATCTTTTTTATACTCCCTCCGTTCCAAAATTCTTGTCATACATTTGTTTAGATTTGAATGTATCTAGTCACGTTTTAGTATTTAAATACATCCATTTTTAGACAAACCTAAGACAAGAATTTTGGGACGGATGGAGTATATAATTAAACCATTCTGTTATGAGAAAATTGCCACTATACCACTAATGGAAACCGCAAGTGCCAAAATACCACTATAAAAAACCAAAGTGCCAAAATAACACTGCTCTCTTAGTTTTTCAGACCAGAATAACACTTCCGTTAGATGTCAAACATATTCTGTTAGTCAAACCGTTAGCATCTGTCAGTTTTTTTGGGTATTTCCAAAATGCCCCTGATCTCTAAACCTAGTCCCGTATTCCCCATCGTTCTGCTCCCGGTCTCTATCCATGGCGTGCGTCCGCTCGCCCCGCCGCCCTCCCGCTCGCTCCGCCGCCCTCCCCTAGCTTCGCCCCCGACGACGCCGCCCTCCCGCTCGCCCCCGACGACGCCGCCCTCCCGCTCTCCCCCGACGAGGCCGCCCTCCGCTCGCCCCCGACGAGGCCGCGGCTCGCCCCCGACGAGGCCGTCCTCCCGCTCGACCAGGCCCTCCGCTCGCCCCCGACGAGGCCGCGGCTCGCCCTCGACGAGGCCGTCCTCCCGCTCGACCAGGCCTTCCGCTCGCCCCCGACGAGGCCGCGGCTCGCCCCCGACGAGGCCGTCCTCCCGCTCGCCCCCGACGAGGCCACCCTCCCGCTCTCCAGGGTCCCGACGCCGCCCTCCCGCTCGCCCCTCGACCAGGCCCTCGACGGCCTTGCTGCTGGCCCTCCCGCTCGCCCCTCGACCAGGCCAGCGACGGCCTTGCTGCTGGCCCTCTGGGTGAATATCTGATGCTTTAAATCTGATGTTTTTATTCTAAATGATGATCCTCTGTTTCCATTTTTAGATTCGATGGGCGATTTCAAAGTAGAAATAGATGTTCAATCTTACTTGACGGTTGTAGACGGCAGAAAAGTGTATACAAGGGGCAGAACATGGAATTTTCTGGCTGGTCGGGGCTTGTCCATTGCGCGGATAAAGGAGGTTGTGGAGGGGAGGTACACATGGTCTGCTGATCAGAGAATGGTCATTTGGTATGGATCCGGAGGTAACACCGTCCCATTGATCTCTGAATCAGAGATAGCTCAATTGTTTGACATATGTTCTAACACAAAAATAGTAAGGTTCGGTGTGACCATTGAGAGTAAACAACAACAGAATGAACCAGCCCATGTTATGACCGAGGAGATGGATGATCAGCCAGTTCAGGCTCCATTCTTTGCTTGGCCTAAGCAAGCCTATGAAGGGGAGTACGAGGATGATGAGCCTGTGGGATGCAACGAGGAGAGCACCTATTTGCATGAGGAGAATGTTGAGTCAAAGGAGAATGCTGAGCCACAAAAGAATGTCGAGCCAAAGGCTGCAAGAGTTCCATTGGGAACACTGGATGTGGACAACTCTTATGATCCACAACATGTGCGAGGGGATGATGAGGCTTTACTTGCGAACAATATGGCTCCTACTTATATCCATGATAAAAACAATCCTCGAATTGAAGTAGGAGCCACATTTCCTAACTCTAAAGCATTTAAAGTTGCTTTGAGACAATTAGCAATTAGAGAAGATTGGTCCTTTGGCACGCAGTATAGTGACCCTCAAAGATTTAGGGCTAATTGCACTGATGAGGATTGCCCATGGAGGATACATGCCTCAAAATTACCTAACACAAAAACTTTCATGGTATTGTATAGGAGCTCTCATTGTATAGTGACCCTCAAAGATTTAGAGCTTATGTTATTGTTGATTTCTTTCTTTTTACTGTTGTTTATTTGGCACTTATGTTTCTTAATGTTATTGTAGGTAAAAAAACTCCCTTTTGGCCATACTTGTGGGAGTACCAATTGCAGCAAAGGAATGGCAAATAGAGATTGGCTTGCTGATAAAGGGAATGTTGCACTTGAGGAGAATCCCACGGTGAGTGCAAAACAACTTAGAGAAACTTTGCAAAAGGAGTATGATATTAAGCTTCAGTACACCGATGTTTGGAAAGGAAGAGCTCGTGCAAAGGATCAATTGGAAGGTACATATAAGGAGAATTTCAAGCAATTGTGGAACTTTAGAGCCGAATTGTTGGCAACCAATCCTGGAAGTATATTTGAGATAGACATAAAAACAACTACCAACAAAAGGAGTGACGTTGTGCATGTTTTCAATAGGTTGTTCATTGCCTTCAAGCCATGCATTGATGGGTTCTTGGCAGGGTGTAGACCATATTTGGGGGTTGATGCAACATTTCTTAGTGGGAAATATACCGGACAATTGGCAGCCGCAATTGGTGTGGATGGGCATAGTTGGATGTTTCCGGTAGCATTTGGAATATTTGAGAAAGAAAATATAGAAAATTGGGTATGGTTCATGGAGCAGCTGAAATTGGCTGTTGGAGAGCCACAAGGGCTTGTAATCCATACAGATGCATGTAAGGGGTTGGAGAATGCCGTTTCTAAGGTCTACCCAAATTGTGAACATAGAGAATGCATGATGCATCTAATGCTTAACTTCAAGAAAAAGTTCAAAGGTGACATACTAGATAATATGTGGCCTGCAGCTTGGACCTATGAAGTAGAGAAGCATGCATCTAGGATGGCAGAAATACAAGCACAAAGTGTTGAAGCAATAGCCTATTTGAATATGCATCACAACCGTGTGTGGACAAGAAGCAAATTTTCAGCAATGACAAAAGTTGAGTATGTCTGCAATAATTTGGCAGAGGTCTTCAATACTTGGATTAAGGACATGAAGCAACTTGCACTTGTTGAGCTTTTGGACAACCTGAGGGAAATGATAATGAAATTGTTCGAGAAAAGGAGAGCCGTTGCCGAAACGCTGCTAGGTTACATACTACCTAGTGTGATAAAGGAGTTGAATTTGAAAAGCAAGGGGCTGCACTATTTGGAAGCAAGGGCATCACCAAATATAGCTGAGATTTCAGGAAATGGATGGAGGCACACCGTTAACTTGGAGAAAAACGAGTGCTCTTGTAGAAGATGGCAGATTTGTGGTAAGCCATGCACACATGCTCTTCGGTTCATATTCTCCAAAAAAGCCAAACTAGAGGATTATATTGATGAGTGCTTCTCAGTGGCAAGGTTCAAAGCGGCATATGAGGGAATTCTCATGCCAATTAGGGGTAGGTCCCAATGGCCCAAGGTAAATCCTGGATTTGATATGATCCCTCCCAAGCTTACCAAGAGTGCTGGACGTCCAAGAACTAGGAGGATAAAGAATTACACTGAAGGTGGAACTGGCAGAAAACACAAATGCAAAAGGTGTGGAGCATTAGGTCATCTTCGAAAGACATGCAAGGAGCCAGAGATTGAAAGTGACGCGGACCGAGATGCTACTCCTCCACGGTAATTATTTCATGAGTCAAAATTTCTTTCACTTGCTGCCAAATGTCTTGCATATTAATTGTATTGAACTGTAGGAAAAAATCAAAGGTTGAAGCAAGCATCACAGCTACTTCTTCTCCTAAGACACCAACTAAGCAAGGTACTCAGCTTGGTAGTCCTACAAGTCCAATGACAAGGCAAAGGGCAACAGCTATTGCAATTGCTTCAACACCTCCTAGTGCATCTACAAGGAGCAAAATTGCTGCTCCTAGCCCTTTTCTGTGAGTTCAGTTCATTTGATTGTGAGAAGCATGATTTTTCTGTGAAAACATTCGGATTCCAAATTGCCTTCATCCTGATCTTTACTTTGTTTTCTCTCAAAACAGCAATGCCATGTGAAGGAGGATATCAGGAAGCTTTTGGATGTTGACCGTCCTAGATTATAACTTGTAGTAGATTAATTAGATGTTATGTAATCGGAGTCAGTACTAAGACTGTTTGCAACCGTGTATGCATGCATAGTAGGCACAATGGTGTACAGGAGGTGCTCTTTTGGTATGCTATACTGTGTTGTGACTTATATGAACCATTTTGTGTCTGTTTTCTATGTTGAAGAGGTAAGGGCATTCAAGTCTTTTTCAGATGATGTTAGTCTCAGTTATGAACCAGTGCTATTTTGGCAAGTTGGCTTTTACTAGTGGTATTTTGGCATGTTTGGTTTTGACTAGTGGTAGTTTGGCTATTGGCTCTTCTGTTATAGCACTATTTGGCTTGGCTAGTCGTAGCTATTAATCGAAAGGCTGAAGCCGATCTTTATTAAGATTAGAAAGAACAGTTACAGAGCGGCGATGGACGCCAGGTGTACAAACAGGGCAAGTGCCACAGCGAAGCCTCGAGGCCAAGTGCCTAAAACACAGGACGCCATAAAACAGAGAGCCCCTACCGGCAAGGCAAGCAAGCCATGACTCAGACCTGCTGCTGCAGCACAAGCACAACGTGAGCACGCCATCTAAAAGGCTAGCAGCCTGCCTCACGCCAGGATCGCAGATCCTCAATGATCGCTTCGACCACCCTGTCCGGAGACGATGCGACGCCATCAAAGATACGAGCATTACGCTCCTTCCAGAGATGCCAGTGCACCAGAATCACCACCGCATCAAAGTCCCTCTTAAACCGTTCAAGACGTAGCTATTAATCATCATTACTTTGTTTCTTCACTATGAAGGTTCTTGAACAAAAAGAAGTAAGGATCACCCATAGGGCGTTGTTCGCGTCGAGCCATGCATATGTTTCCCTGGCCAAACCTACCGAGTAATCCTCCCCCGAGTCCCTTCTAGTTTGTTAACCAGGGAATTCACACGCCTCATGTGCTCACTTTGCAGGTACATGCTGGTTGGAGCGCAAGATACACCGTCATCATCAGGCGGCAATTTCAGTGATGGACCTCGGGAGTTGGGAAAGCTTCCAATTGACGAGGTAACTTATCTACTTAAATGTTACTTTTTACACCATCTAATTAATCCTACGTTTCTTTTGGAAAGGAAACCTGCTATTATTTGTTGCCAACAGCCTAGGCACCCAACCCAGTATGCGAAAATGTTTTGGGATTCAGCACGACAAACTTTGTAAATGAAGTTAGTAGTGAGTAGAACTAACATTTGCTTTATGCAAATTATGTAGGGAGAACCTATTGATCGCAGCAAATGCTGGGGAGAACTGAACGAAGAAGAAGAGGAAGAGGAGGAATTGGAAGATGGTAAAATAGAAAAAGGCATTCTAGAAGAAGAGGAGGAGGAGGAACTGGAAGAGGGGGAAGCAGAAGAAGGCACTCTGGAGGAGTTGGACGAGGAGGGGGAACTGGAAGATGGGGAAATAGAAGAAGCTACTCGGCAAGCAGAAGAGGAGGAGCTGGAAGATGGGGAAATGGTACAAGGTATTCGGCAAGAAGAGGAGGGGGGACTGGAAGATGGGGAAATAGTGGAAGGCATTCAGCAAGAAGAGGAGGAGGAACTGGAAGAGGGGGAAATTGTAGAAGGCATTCAGCAAGAGGAAGAGGGAGAGGAGGAACTGGAAGAGGGGCAAATTGTACAAGGCATTCGGCAAGCGGAAGAGGAGGAGGAGGAACTGGAAGAGGGGCAAATAGTAGAAGGCATTCGGCAAGAGGAAAGGCAGGAGGAGGAACTGGAAGATGGGGAAATAGTAGTAGTCATTCGGTCTGGTGACACCATCTCAAGGTAATTCTATATACTTGTGTTCTTCCATTGCGAGTCACCATATTAAATTTTGTTTTCAATCATATATTGCATTAGACACTTGGTATTCACTTGTCCTTGTGGCTGTGATAGCAGCACTCCAGCTGGTGCGGAAACACCTTATGTTATCGACCTTCAGAAGCCGTGGAGGAAGGAGCCCGAGAAGCAGGCAGAAAGGCCATTATACTGTTGGAACTAAACCCGACGTAGTATGTCGCCGTATCCGGATTGTATACGGAGCAGTCTCCTATTAGTAGTAGGATTGAAACTTCTATACGAGGAGGCTAGAGTGGATCGGTCCTAGCTACTATATGTACGCAGCTATACCCCTGTACTACAGATTAAAGCAACAGATATCGACAGGACCGAGACGGTCCTTTAGCTATCAATCTTGTATTCTAGCTTGCGCGTGTCTTGGCGAGTTGCAGCGTCGTTCGAATCAGCCGACGGCTGGTTGTTCACGTATGTGCATGTGCTGCGTACCGTGAGAATCCATCCACCTCCTAGCCAGCCTGCTAGCTCCTCGTGCTTGTACAGCCGGCTGATTGCTAGCTTGATCTAGCTAGCTTTACACTGGGTCGCGGTCGTCGTCGTTCATCGTCGTCGTCGGAAAGTACTCAGCGTCGAGATCGCATATGTACCAACATATACAAGGTGATGTAAAGTGCTCTCTCTGTCAGAGAAAGCAATCAAATGGTGTTGATAATCAACAAAGTGCTCCATGTTTGGGTTTGCTTGCTAGTCGGTGCTGATAATCGTCAATTCGCTGTTTCTTTCTTGCATGTGAAGATTCTTGAGCGCAAAGAAGAAAGTGTTGCCTCTGCCGGGTCGCTGTATTTGTCGAACCACAGGTATATATGAATGCTTCCCTAACCAAGCCCTTATCGTGCAATCCTTCCTTGATTCCCGCTTAGCTTTTGAAATGAAAAACATAGATAAAAGCCATGCGCCGCATGCACGCGCACCCTTGCTTTAATCACATGTACGTGCTGGTGGGAGCGCAAGATAAACCGTGGACATCAACATCATCATCACCAGGCCCTAAAAGTAAAAGGGTGAGCCGATTATTGGAGTTCCCTCCCTCATCGATCGTCTGTTTCTTGCCTGCCGCTGACGGTCACTTGTTAGTTGAGGTTCTGACGTTTCTGCCTTTTCTTTCCAACCCTCGTGCTGCCGCTGCTTCTGCTGCTGGTAAGAAGCAGAGGCTGGATATTGTGGACGTCGCGATCCACCCCGACCAGATCGACGCCGTGGAAGACGCCCTGGCGGCCAAGTAAGGGCAAACAGCCGAACTCATTGGAGCAGATAGATGAGTGAGCCATCGATCAGAGACGCCCCAGATGACTTGGCGAACGTGACCCGCATGTTGCGCAATTTTTTGTTTTAAAATATGTCTATATAGATCCGTACGTAGTTCACTAGTAAAATGTAATGTTTACAATGACTTATATTTAGGAACCTCGGAGGGAGTACATAGCATGCGACGCGATGGCATTTGGCCTACTCCGCTAGACACAAGGACCCATCGTCGTCATTAGCAGGACACGTGGTAGCAGGACACGGCGTCGTTCATACAAGTAGTCGTCGGCTCACTGCCACTGACGGGGACACCTGTCCGTCCCGCACCATCTCTCGCTGCCACTAATAACAAAATTCATTACGCAAGTTGGGCCACCGACTGCGGGCCCGCCACGACAAACCAACCCACTCACGAGCACTGGGATGCCGACCCACCAAAAGTACGGTACGAGGACGTCATTTGTTTAAGCCCAATTCGGACAGACATCGGTCCGATTAAGCATTAGGCGCGCGCCGGACCTCCACCCACCTCCTTCTAGAACCCTCCAGAACCTTCCTTCCCCCGCAGCCCTGCTCCCCCCGAACTCCGGCGAGGGGCGGCGGCGCGCCCCAGAGCCACGGCCTTCGCCTCCCGCGGCGGGGGCGGAGGAGCCAAGGGAGAGACTGCCGGCGGCGGCGGCGGCGGCGGCGCCGGGGATGAAGTACCCGCCCATCCCGCCGCGCCGGGCCGCCTCCTGCGGCTGCGGGTACCTGGCCGCCTTCGTGGCCCTCATCGTCATCACCTCGCTCCAGATCCAGCACCACCACCTCAAGGTCGCCCACCACCTTTCCCTTCCATTTTTAGCTCCCTCCCCTTCTCCCACTCAACTCAATCACTCACTCTGACTCACAGGTGGATCTCGGGAGGTCCGACTACGCCGCGGCCACGGCCACGCAGCGGCGGGAGGGGAACGGGAACGGCGGCAAGCAGGGGACGGCGGCGGCGGCGTCCCGCTGGAACCGGAGGACCGGCGCCGAGGGCCTGCCGCGCGGGATCGTCGAGACCAGCTCCGACATGTTCCTCCGCCCGCTCTGGGACTCCACCGCCAAGCACGCCAGCGCCAAGGTCCGCCCCCGCACCTCTGCCCATCCCCCCCAACTCTCAACTGCTACTGTTACTCTTGCGGTTGCTGTCATCAAATTGCTTGGCTCTCTTAGCTGAAAGAAACTCAACCACACTGAATACATGAACGAACGAATGACACTGTCCCCTTACTAACAGATAATCTACGCCATGCCTCCCGTGCTTACAGTTACCACGACTCATTACCAGTTAGTTTGTTTACTTCGCTGTAAGTGAACTATGCTGAAAAAATGGATCAAAGTATCCACTCAGAATACTAGCTCCACTCACCCCTGCTCTAACTGTAGTTAACATACGGGGTTGCGGCCAGTTCAGTTCAGTTCTCCGACCGTTGCTTTACCGGACACATCCCTGCGTCCTGGCATCATAATTTGCAAACCTCCAGGATCCGCAATTCCAGTTGCAAGCGGCCGACTCGTTGGCCCATCCCGTTGCTAACGTGTGCGCTGCTCATCCATACGTGCAGAATAAGCATGACCAACACAAAGCTCTGTTGGCGATGGCGGTCGGGATATCGCAGATGCAGAATGTGGACATCATGGCTCGTAAGGTCCGTGCTCGTCTCGGCCTCTTCCCTTCCAGCATACAACCGCTTGTGGTTGTTTGCTAAGAGGAAGGTTTTAATCTGTTCTGTTCTGCTGCTCACCACTCTCTTCTTCCTTTTTAGTTTCTCAATGAGAGCTACACGGTCATGCTGTTCCATTACGATGGAAATGTTGACGGGTGGCGTAGTCTTGAGTGGAGCGATAAGGCCATACACATACTTGCGCCCAACCAAACTAAATGGTAAACCCCTGGTAGTTTCCCTCTCTTTTGCTGCATTAGGTAACCACCACTTTTGGAATGACTGTATGTATGTTCCTGCTGCAGGTGGTTTGCTAAGCGTTTTCTGCATCCTAGTGTTGTGGCTATCTACGATTTCATCTTTTTATGGGACGAAGACCTTGGAGTGGAAAATTTTGATCCGAGGAGGTATGGGACACGCCATTTTGTTTCATTTTTTTGAAATCATCTTCTTTTTTAGTTCGCAAATGCTAATTTTTGTGATGGCCTGAGAGTTATGAAACAGCCATTTTGACAATGGTTCAGTTTCTTTTGTTCTAGCTATACAATTATTGTTTGTGAGATATAATTGTTCTTCTGCACATTTTCGGGGTATGGATTTCTTATTGACAACATATATTTGGAGTGGATATTGACTTGCTTTGGTGATCGTTGCTTTTGCGAATATATATCCTGCTGTGTTTTGTATTTTCTATTGAAAGACACCTTCTCTTTTTCATGTTGCTGGTTTAGGTATATTGATATAATGGTTTCCGAAGGCTTAGAAATCACACAACCTGCATTGGATCCTGATCTATCAACAGATATTCACCACAGAATCACAATCCGCAACAAGCTGACAAAAGTGCATAGGTGCTTGCTTGTGTCTTTCTTATTCTCACATCTCAGAATATGAATTATTTTCTCAGTTATTTTTGTATGAGCATTCGCTAACATTTTTAATTCCTCATTTCTTCTGCAGGAGAGTATATGACAATCGTTCAAGCATGAACTGTTCTGATGATAGTAGAGGACCTCCATGCACAGGGTAAAAATTGAAGCTTTGGCATTGCATAGTAATTTGTGTGGCTATTCTAAATTATACTTGGCCATCGTAGTTTGTTCTCTAGACCTCTTGTTTAGCATGTCCAATGACAAAGAGTGTTAATTTTTGCTATACTTTATTATTCTGTGATTGAAAAAGACAGTTACCTTGCAGAGTTACGGTCATATTCTTTGAACCGATTTATGTTTTTATTCAGCTATCGTAGAGCCAAAAATCAGAATACTGCTTTGTTTGATAGCATTCTTTTGTGTGTGTGATCAGCAAAATAAAGTTATATCATCCAACTGATTGATTGTTGAGGAAAATTCTGCTGATCTTGTTCTAGTAAACTAGCCTGATTGATTTCTAGTCTTGTAACTCGCATTCTTTGATAGGTGGGTTGAGGGCATGGCTCCAGTTTTTTCTCGTGCTGCCTGGAAATGTGTATGGCATCTAATACAGGTACGAATTCTGACAATCTAAACTACTCGATAATCCATCATATCGTCTGATCTACTCAGTGTGACTGGAGGATCGTAACTCTTCATAGCACATCCAGTTTTAACGTCTCTAACTTGCAGAATGACTTGATTCATGGATGGGGCCTTGACATGAAGCTTGGTTATTGTGCTCAGGTACTTAAGATAGTTCAAACCCCATGACGCTTTGCTCTATTCAAGCTTTACAACCTATTTCACTTCTTTTTTTCGCATTTCAAGTGTGCCGTGCTATGTTACTTCATTTTATGAGCTGTCTATTTTTTAGTATAAATGTGTAGCTTGTTAGTATGCTCTAGGAAGATTACTCTGTGTTCAGTGTTTGACACCTATGGATCAAACTTAGCTATACATATGCTAACACAAGGATTAGATTTATGGGCTCACAATTACAGCATGGCTTTTAGTCCTCTAGCTGATAGTACTAATGGCTTCTGTCTTGTTTTGCATTATTTTTGTTGCGATGTGTTCTTCTGACACTTTGCAGCTTAATTATTTCTGGTGTTTTAACTATCACCTGCCAGATTAAGATTAATGCTTTATTAGGGATGAGTTTGTAGGAATGATAAGTAACCAAAATACTGATGCATGTAGTGGTATGTGATTTCAGGGTGATCGAGCTGAGAAGGTCGGTGTAATTGACAGTGAGTATGTCGTCCATCAAGGGATACCATCATTAGGAGGACCGTCAGATACTAGCAAGGTCTGTTTGTCGTCATATTTTTTGTAAAATGCCGTAAATGTTTACAATGTGATTTGAAATAAACTTACAGAGAGAAAAAATGACTATTGTTTCCGGATTCATCTCTAAGGTTACAACATCTAAATTGCAACTAACCAACACACAGATTGGATCTTTTAATATGATAATGGGGTATCAGTTCAGATATCTAACTTTAATGGTCATCCTTTTAGCCTTGATTTATCGATGCCTGCAAGATAACTACCAGTATTATCATCTGATCATCAATTTCCTTCTTGCTGCAGTTACCTCGAAGATCTATGGATTTGCGGACACACGTGAGTATAACATATGTTCTCTTCCCTCTAAACCTAAATCAATATGTTTCTCCTACATATTTTGTAACGTTAATTGCACTCCTCTTATTTCAATCAACAGATTAGAAGACAATCGTCAGCTGAGTTGGAGATGTTCAAAGAACGGTGGGAAAAAGCCGTGAGGGAGGATGACGAGTGGATGGATCCTTTTGACGCCTGATTACTTTGGAAGAATTATTATCTGACATGATGATACAAGGCCCACAATACATGGGTGGATGCGTCCACATTCATCATGGCGGTTGGAGCCGAGATCATGTGGGCCTCATAGCAAAACAGTTACTCTTTTGCTGACTTACACACACCACTCTGCCCTCAAGAGCTAGAAGAACAAGTGGGAACGGCGTCGCTAATACATGGAGAGACTGAGCAAGAACCCTTATACCACCAGTGACTGACACAGTATCTTGTAATCTTAATTCGATTCTCCAATCACCGAGGTTGTATAGTGACAATGCATATATGTATGTGCAGTTATTTTAGCAAAATAATTATTTATACTAGAAAGAAAAAAAAGCTTGTCTCATAGTCTACTGTGCCATCTTGACAATAAGCCACGACATGGTTAAGTCAGTTGTAAGGCGGATTGTTTGGCAGAACAATGTGAACGATATGGCGTCATGCAGGCCCTCAGTGATCAGCAGGAGCAGTCTACTGATAATTCTCGTTTTACTGGACCGAGGTTAGTACATGATCACTTTCTTGGGTGTGTTGCTGTGATCACTTACCTGGTAATCCAGCTGCACTTGTCGTGAAAAAAAGATGAAGCAGGAAGCAGCGGTTGATGCTGATCGGGTGTGTTTTGCTGCACTGCCCGCAATCGATAAGTTTGATGCCATGTTATCCAAAAGCAACACTTATGCCCCAGAAGGTACGATGCTGCTCTGTTTTTTAGCCTGATTTTCCCTACAAGTTTTAACATGGATGCTTCATTTCCTACCTCTGGTTGTTTGTTATGTATGACGCTCACGTGCAAGTGATGTGGCGTTGCAGCTCTCTACGGATGGGGCAGCAGCGATCCCTATTGCAGTCTCGGAATAACAAGGAGAAGATAAAGGCTGCTGGAGCAGGCAAAGAGACTGTTCCAAGACGTCCTGCATGTAGAGAGCAACAACAAGATGGTACGGGGAGCGCTGTCGTCGTGCATATAAGAGCTTAGCTACCATGGACGATGGCTGTAACGAGCTGGCATTTCTTGGGGAGTGCCACTAGCTAGGCCTGCGCCGTGTTAGGACTGAAGACATAGATGAGTGAAATAACATGAAGCAGGCTGAATGCATCAAGGTTTGGTTACAGAAATCCTTCGCTTTGACGAGGAGGTTGCTCCTGTAAAACTAGAATTGAAGGGATTAGCATCAGCAGGAAGGAGAAGAACCTTTGCACATGAGCTTTACATATGAGCAAGGATCCCAGGATTGGTTTCTGAAGTCGTATGCAAGTTCCAGTCCGTGTTTGACAGATGATTTGGTTTGATACTGATCATCAATTCATCAGGCAGGCATGCAAGTAACAGAAATGAGAAGCTCTGTAAGCCGATGCCGTCTCCTTGCTGTCTGTGGCCTCTGCGCAGCATCTATCTAGTTGATGCCTTATTAGAATGTGGGTTCCCAAGTTGGTGGTGGTGGAGGAGGATTTGCGAATATTGGTTGAACCGTTGAGAAGATGGTCTTCTTCCAAACTTCCCTGTATCGCACGATCTGCTGCGCATGGAACTTGTACAGAGCCTTGGCGCCATGGAGGAGCTTGTCCATTATTCATCGTCCTTGAACACCATGGAAGCTCAAGCTGGGGTGAGAGCGGCGACCATCCCATCGGCAATATCCATGCAGGCGATGCACTCATACGCAAAATAAAGTCCCATGTGCAATGCAATGCAATGATAGCATGTGATGAGAAATCAACTAGTCCAGTATAACAAAAAAGAAGCTTTGTATTTCTTCAGAATCAACATTTACTCCAACTCGTTACAGGTGTGGTCCAGTCTATAAACCTCGCATTCTTGTCAATAGCAATAGGCGCAGGGGAAGGAAGAGGTCTCCTTTCCCGCAAAAAGGATAATAAAGATTGGAAAGAAGATCTCTTCTCCCTGATGTGGGCCATGAGTACACTGTTAGTACATTACTGAGCGTCAAGATGAAATGAAACATACAAGTTAACGGAACAACAGGACACTTACACGTGCTAACCAGAATTAACACGATGTGCATACATAAGCATACATGGTTCCATCCAGTCCACCAAATAAGAGGAACGAAGCAACTTAATCACCATTGCTGCTGCTGCTAGGCACTCCATCAATTACCGGCCGGCTTGGCACTATGACATGGATCAAGTCACTAACAGTCCAGACAGAGTCAATTGGTCCTGTACCCAGCAGATTAAGCCCTACAACGATGATAATAGTGTGTGGTCAGAAACCAACCACTCTAGTTAATCAGACGCAACGAAAATATATATTTCAGATACTCAAACAGGACACATTCATATATTGTGCTGATGAAAATTCGTTTGGTGCTTCAAACTTCTCTACCCCAGTAAATCAACCATGCATAGGACATGCAAAATACTCCCTCAGTTTCTAAATATAAGTCATTTTAGAGATTTTACTAGAAGACTACATACGGATGTATATAAACATGATTTAGAGTATAGATTCACTCATTTTGCTCCGTATGTAGTCCTTTAGTGAAATCTCTAAAAACACTTATATTTAGGAACGGAGAGAGTAGATGCACGAGGACACGCAAAATAGGAATCCACCATCAACGCATAAACTGCTGTCATGCATAGGACACGACGTATCATATCATTATTAGTGGTGGTGAGCACCATTTTCTTCTTATATAAAAACTGAACCGTGAGTCTCACACTACCAGAATCCCAATGAGCATTCATCAGACATGGCGAGCACAACAAAGCACAACAGCATTCAGAGATAGATGGTTGCCAAGTGTTATTGTTGATCATGAAAGATGGTGCTTGCTGCTACTAATGCCGCGATATATACTCAGTCTTTACACAATCTTATCTAGCTACAAAGGTACTCCCTTCGTCCCATAATATAATTCTATTAGCATACTTTTACTATAAATTAACCATCAGAATATGATCTAAATGCCAATAGGTAACCGAGGATTACAATGCACATGACATAACTTGGACAGCCCCTCTGTAGTGAGGATTGTTTGCTAAGATTAGCAGAATGGCAAAGCAGAGTAACACCAAACTAACTAATACTTGCATCATATAGCAATGTCGACCCTCTATATTTCATATGAACAACAATAGAGGCAAAAACTAGGAGCAAGCTTACCCTTTCAAATGGTTGGTGGAGACAAGTACGGCGGGAAGCCCGAATACAGTTGGTTCCGCGCTGATATTATGTCCCTACCCCGAGAGAAGCGCTCAAGATCCATAGTGCGAAGATTCAGTGAAAAGCAGCCCGCGTCAGGCACTTTATTCGGAGGGAACGAATCCGGGTCGTCTGTAACCACATATAGCAGCAGGTACCCCCCAGCTACACCAACGATCTGGTAGCAGTAATCATGGGACAATGTGACTACCTCTTTCTTTTGCCACTGCCCTGGATCATCCCCAGTGGTAACCAAAATGGAATACCGGAGGCGAGGCACAAAGTGTATGGGAAGTTGGCTGAGAGCGAACATCCCAAGCCTCCCTTCGCTTGCTTCCACAAAGGCCACCTCGTGATTCATGAGGTCAGGATCAAGGTTGACGGAGGAGAACTCCATGGTAGCCGTGTCGAGCAAGAGCAACTTGTTGATGGCACATATCGCCCAACAGAAGGACCCGTGCGCGTAGTAGCACTTTCCGAACGCAGCAGAGGATTGCGCATGGTCACTGGCTCCCGCGAGGAGAGCGGTCCAACCATCAAATGTGACGGTGCGCCATTGCCCGGCATGGGGACCTGATGAAGAGTAGACGTAGAGGACCAAGTTGGTCTGGCATTTGGCCAAGCACATGACTCTGAATCTGAAGGGAGCGTCCGCAGCAGTGTCTGCGCCCTCGTCTCTGACGGCAGGAGCAAGGAAAGGGTCCAAGTGATTGACCAGATCGGACAGGTCCTGGGGGACGGGAGGTAGCAGGAGGTAGCGCCGGTGCAGCGGGTCACAGACGGCGACGTCCCTGACCATGGCACGGCCGTCGGTGTGGACGCAGAGAAGGGCGCGGCCGTCGCGGAAGTCGCAGCGGCGCCAGCGCTGCTCGCGGGAGGGGAGGAAGGAGCAGGAGAAGTCGGTGCCGGCGAGGGTTTGGGCGGCGGCGGCGGAGGGGTGGGGCGCCTCGGCTGGGAAGAAGCGAGCCGAGAGTATACCTAGGAGGGGCGGCGGGTGGAGGGCGCGGAAGCGACGGAGGAAGGAGTGGTCGGCGACGATGCGGCGGAGGGACGGGCCGGCCACGGACGCGCTGGCGAGGTCGGCGGCCGTGCGGAGGCGGAGCAGGATGTCCTCCGTGAGGTGGTCCGGGAGGGGCGCCTGCGGAGCCGCCGGGGCATCGGGGCAGGGCGGCGGCGGCGACGCCATTGGGGTGGAGTGGAGTGGAGTGGGGTGGAGTGGAGTGGAGTGGAACGGAACGGAGGGGATTGATTTTCCTTCGGGGCTTTGGTTTTTCCGTTTATGGAGGTGGAAAACGTACTTCCTCTTCTTCAGGTGAAACCAGCCTTTCCCTTCATGCTGCACGGTCCACGCTTCCTCTTTCCGTGCGCCCTCTCGAACCCTTGGATAAAACCCTAACTCCTTTGATCGCCGTTCCTCCTCTGCTTCATCTCTTTGCCGGCCCTCATGGTCTGGAAGTTGAAACATTGCCACAAGGGGAGGCACGGCCACACGACGTTGGTTCCTCCTTCACCCGTCGTCGCTCCATCAGGGGTGGGGTGGAGTGCAACAGAAGGGAAAGGATTGATTTTGGGTCCTTTGGGGGTTTGACTTTTCCGTTCATGTTGGTGGAAAACGTACGTCCTCTTCTGCAAGTCAAACTCGCCTTTCCCTTCATGCTCCACAGTCCACGCTTCCTCTTCCCGTTCGTCATCAGGCGCACGTGTCTGACCAGCCACCTACTTTCCATCAAACCCATTTAAATTGCACGGTAGGATTGAACCCGTCTATCAAACACACGATCGCCTCCAGCTGCACCTTTTTAATGTGGAAGCCTGGATAAACGTGTCCTCACTCGCGTAAACGTGTCCTTACTCGGTTTACATAAAGTCACTCGGATCGCCTTACGTCAGTCGGACGTACCTCGACACTTGGACCACAACAAGGCGAGTACATCGAAGAGGATGCAACGGCTTTGGACTTAAACTATCACATGAAGTGAGTGAATACATGTGTTACCAGTAACGCATGAGTTATAGCTGTCATTTCCAGTAACTTCCGTAGTTAATGGCATTAACTCACCTTGTAATGAGGCTCGGTCGACCGTGGCGTACTCTATATAAGCAACTCCAGGGCTCTTGCTCAAGGGTCCAGCATTCTGTAATATCACATACCCCATAAGAAAACATCAGCCTCTGGGCTCGAGACGTAGAGTTCTTACCACTCCCGAATGGGGCCCAAACTCCTACATCCGAGTGTATCCACTGCGTTTAGCTAGGCTTTGCCCCTTCATTCGTACCCCCAGTATTATTGTTAGGATCATTCCCACGATAGTTGGCACCCACCGTGGGGCTGCGCATTTAGCAAATTCAGGTCATGTTGACACTCGGCGGAGAGATCCTCTTCGGCTCCCTCAGCTTCGTCGTCGATGACTCAGCGTGGCTGCAAGACGCACCACTGGACACCGATGCCCTTCCCACTCGAGGTACGTCACACTTCAGCAAGGTTGCGCACGGGGTCTTGATCAGGCAGTCATCGGTGTTGTATCATTCTACACCTCCACGTGTCGCCGTTGTCGTGGGTATAAGCCTGACAGTAGATGTGTAGGGTACGAAAAGGATGGGCAGAGTCCCAGCTACGGCGAGGTTGTATGAGTTCAGGCCCCTCTACGGTGGAGGTAATAGCCCTACGTCTCAGTGCTCTGGGAGCTTGTTGTCGAGTGGAATATGGAATACAATGATTTGCTAACCCCTGCACCAGTGGGGGAGGGTGGCTTATATAGAGTGCGCTGCCCTCCACAACGGTTCCGGTACAGGGGTGGAGTAGTGGCGATTAAATGCCTACGTTACAGGTAACGTACGTCCTAAATGCTAATGAATGCACCTGGAAACGTACGACCGTTTCCCTCCACGGGGGTTACGATGTACAGAGTGGAATCCAGTCGGTTAGTTTGATATACTCCGAATGCTAGTCTCCGACTGGATGGTCGAGGACCTGTTACTGACTGGATGATGGGAACTCCTTAGTTCAGTCGGAACTAACTAAGGGCTTTGTCCCTTATGAGGGGTAGTCCTTGGGTAGGACCTACAGGGCAGGCCTATGACCCTACCCTAAGACTATAACCCCATCATTAGTCCCCGAATGGATTGGGGTTGGAACGACGAAGCGATGCTTGAAGTTTGGATCCGACTGGAACGGATGTGACTTTGGCGTTGCTTGCCTCGATCCATTTTATCTTTTCTGACCAACGATCCGAGTGGAAGTAGTTGCGAAACGAACTGTCGGAAACCGAGTGCTTCCAGGGTATCTCTTGACGTGACGAGTCAACTGACAGCGGCGGATTTTCCGGGATCTTCAAATTTCGGTTACCGCGCGCTCAGCGGGGATGACGCCATCGCGCTCGAGTAGCGCCTGACGCCTCGATTCTCGCGCCTTCATCTTCTCCACTGATATCGCCGCGGTTGGTCGAGGGATAAGGCTTTGGGGCCACCTGCCAGTGACGCAGTCGGAACCTTACTTAAACCTCAGCAGCGAGGGTTTTCTCGTTATGCTCGCCGAATCTCTTGCCTTTGCTTGCTCCGCTCCTCTCGCCTTCTCCTGCGCACCCAAGCTTCCTCCTTTTCCTTCTCCTTCGCGGACCCGCAGCTTCCGCCATGACCAAGGGACAGACCAGCAAGCTGGAGGCGAAGAAGAAGAGGGGGAAGGCGGCGGCTCCTGCGCGGCGGCAGCGAACGCTACCGGCGGGGTGGATCCAGGGAGACTTCCTTCCCTCCACGGTGACGGAGGAGGACTTGCTAGAGCTGGTGGAGCACGGGATGATCGCGCACAAGTCCTGGAGGTTGCCGGAGGGCGGTGAGACCGAGCCGGCGCCCCGGGAGGGGGAGCGCGTCCTGTTGCTGAGCCACGTGCATCGAGGTTTCTCTCTGCCCCCTCACCCTTTCTTCAAAGGCATTATGAATCACTCCGGGGCGCAGCTTCACCACTTTCCCCCGAATGCTATAGCCCATCTCTCTGCTTTCATAGTCCTGTGCGAGTGCTTCATCGGCTGTCCTCCCCATTGGGGGCTGTTCAAACATATTTTCTCCTCTAGATCCCAAACTATCAAACGACTTCACCAGTCGGATGATAAGACACACCTTCTCCAGCTCTGCGGAGGCTTAGGTTTCCAGAAAAAGAACAAGAGTAGTTATCCCGCTCTTCAGCTGAGTGAATCGGTTAGGAACTGGCAGTCGACATGGTTCTACTGCCAGGACGTCGCCTGTCCAAATGCCACGACAGGGCTACCTCCTTTTAGCTTAGATTGACCAGCTCCGCCTAAGCAGCTCGCGCTTACGAAGGCGGAGAAGATCAGCATCCAGCCCCTGGTCGACGCGCTCCTGGATGTCGTCAGAAAGGGAGTCACCGGCATAGATTTGCTGGAGGTTTTCCTCGGCCGGCGCATCCAACCACTGCAGGCCCGAGACCATGCCATGTGGCATTACACGGGACCCGAAGACTCCACTCGGACCAACATCGAGTGCGTGACTGGGGAGACAGTGGCGTCGTGGGTGCTCCAGATCACAGGCGCCTGCGAGAACCCCAGAGGGTCTCGGCGAGTGAAGGCTTTCCGCGCGGACAACCCTCCTCTGAACCAGGTGAGTACCATTTGTCGAGTGCGCGTATCTGTCTTAGTTTTATCGCTTTCTTGAATTTTTGTCTGGCGTCTGATGTCGCCGACTGTATTTTATGCAGAAGTGGACCAACTGGTTCTTCCCTGTCTCGAACGGGAACCAGGCCAAGGAGGAGGAGGAGGGCAGCCAGGAGGGCAGCGTGGAGAGCGTCGAGTACGTCTCCGACAGTGAGGAGACGGAGGAGGAGTCTGGTGAAGAAGAGGAGGAAGACGAAGAGCAGGACTCGCCGCCCCCGCCGCCAGAGCACCGGACCAAGCGCCGACATGAACCTGCAGCTCCCTCGGCCCCTCCAGCAGCCTCGAGTGCCCCGCCAACTGCTCCCGTGGTCCCGAGTGCTCGGAGCGCCAAGAGGACCAGGGACACTGCTACTGAACCTGCGGGTCAGCCTTCCAAAGTGGCCAAACCAAGCGGGTCTAAACCTCGGAAGGCTTTGCCGCGGATGAGGGTCGTCGTTCCCATTACTTCGACGTAAGTGCACTGTTCTTCTAACTTCTTCCGATATTCGATTGAACTCCTGTTTGATGGTCGAATGAATTTCACTCGACAGGGTTGCCACCTCTGCCACCTCTCCGGCGCGCTAGGAGGATGATCCCATGGACGCGGACAACGTCGTCTCGTCCCAGCCAGGTGCGTTGTAGCGATTTCGAGAGTTTTATATTACCACATCGCGAATTCTGTCTTCGGTCTTGCCCCTTTCTTGTTCTGAGATCTTGCGCCGTTCGGTCTGGCAGGGGCGATTTATGTGGATGAGGGTGACCAGGAGAGGCCTGAGAAAGCTGCAGAGCCTGTCCTTGAGGCTGTCCCGCCAGTTACTGCTCTCGCCGCGGACGTGTCGCCGACAGAGGCGATGCTGCCGACTGAGGAGGCGCTGGTAGCTGCTGAACCGACTGGGGCGGGTCTTGGGATGCCCAAGGAGCTTCCAATGATGCCAGGCCCGTCAAATGTCGATTTCAACGTCCAGCGCCTCCCTGAGGATCAGGTGGGAGCGGCCAAGGGGGCCATGGTGTAGGCGGAGCTGATGGCGGGTGAAGCCAAGAAGGCGTACGACTCCATCGCATCCTTGTACCAGCGGAGCTTGGAGCTGCGGGATGATATCCGAGTAAGTGGGCTAGTAAGTATTTACTTTTCTCTTGTAACCCACTGGGTGTGCTCGGATACCGAATGATGTTTGCAATGTGTTCACTCTGAGTGAACCCAGTGGGTGTAGTCCCCGAGACTTCTGTCGAGTGCTTGCACCGGCAGTTGTCTTTATGTATATTGTCTTTGACTTGGTCATATTCGTAAATAATGTGGTCGACTGTTAACAGTTGGGGCACTCGGGGTGCACCTACTGTAAGAGTCCCCGAGAGTAATTTTACTCAGGTCGGGTAGTATTAGCCTTATAGGCGTAGGTGTTGTCATGTATCTCAATAGGGCGGACCTGTTTGAGTTGCATGCCAGTGGGGTCACTCTTAGTGAACCCACTGGGTGTAGTCCCCGAGACCGCTGTCGAATGCTTGCGTCGGCAGGGGTCTTAAGAACTTAGACTTGTTATTGTTGTATGTGTCTGATCGTCTCTTGGCGCTGACTGGCAGAAAACTTGCGAGATGGGGACAGCATACGAGACTCTTAGGGCGGAAAAAGTTCAGTTTGCCGGTGAGCTGGATGCGGCACTGATTGCCATGGCTGGAATGAAGGAGGTTCTGGCGGAACGGGAGAAGTCATTGGAGCAGGCTCGTGAAACGAACAAGGCATTGACTGCTGAAGTTGAGAAGATGGGGAAGCAAAGGTCCACGCTGATGGGGCAAATGGATGTGCTGAACAAACGGTGTATAGCGCAGGAGAAATACGTCAGTGACTGGGCTCGGCAGATGATGACGCGTCTGGGTGGTAAGTCCTGTTTTTCCGAGTGTTGTTGGTATGAGCATTTCACTCGGCGCTTATTGTTTGCTTGTCCTGTGTTTGCAGATTTTTGCATGGACGCTGAGGCTGAAGCAGCTGACGTGGAGCGGTTGATGCGTGAGAACATTCCACTCGGTGAGGACGCCAATCGAGATCTGCTCCGAGCGCACATTCGCCTGGGCAAAGTTGGTCCTTTCATCGGTCGACTCAGAGAAGTCGTCGGCCGGATCGACAAGGAGCTTTAGCCTGAAGATGAGTCGCGGCATGAGATGGACAACTTGATGACTCGACTGGAGGAGGTCCCCAACCGAGTGCAGTCATGGAAGAAATTGTTGGGGAACGTCGCATGGGAAACAAAAAATTTCCTACGCGCACGAAGACCTATCATGGTGATGTCCATCTACGAGAGGGGATGAGTGATCTACGTACCCTTGTAGATCGTACAGCAGAAGCGTTAGAGAACGCGGTTGATGTAGTGGAACGTCCTCACGTCCCTCGATCCGCCCCGCGAACAATCCCGCGATCAGTCCCACGATCTAGTACCGAACGGACGACACCTCCGCGTTCAGCACACGTACAGCTCGACGATGATCTCGGCCTTCTTGATCCAGCAAGAGAGACGGAGAGGTAGAAGAGTTCTCCGGCAGCGTGACGGCGCTCCGGAGGTTGGTGATGATCTCGTCTCAGCAGGGCTCCGCCCGAGCTCCGCAGAAACGCGATCTAGAGGAAAAACTATGGAGGTATGTGGTCGGGCAGCCGTGAGAAAGTCGTCTCAAATCTGCCCTAAAAGCCCCATATATATAGGAGGAGGGAGGGGGACCTTGCCTTGGGGTCCAAGGGACTCCCAAGGGGTTGGCCGAGCCAAGGGGGGGGAGGACTCCCCCCCCCCAAACCGAGTTGGACTTGGTTTGGTGGGAGGAGTCCCCTTCCCTTCCCACTTCTTCCCTCTTTTTTTTCCTTTTCCTTTGATTTCTTTCTCTTGGCGCATAGGCCCCCTTGGGGCTGTCCCACCAGCCCACTAAGGGCTGGTGTGTCTCCCCAAAGCCTATGGGCTTCCCCGGGGTGGGTTGCCCCCCCCCCCCGGTGAACTCCCGGAACCCATTCGTCATTCCCGGTACATTCCCGGTAACTCCGAAAACCTTCCGGTAATCAAATGAGGTCATCCTATATATCAATCTTCGTTTCCGGACCATTCCGGAAACCCTCATGACGTCCGTGATCTCATCTGGGACTCCGAACAACATTCGGTAACCAACCATATAACTCAAATACGCATAAAACAACGTCGAACCTTAAGTGTGCAGACCCTGCGGGTTCGAGAACTATGTAGACATGACCCGAGAGGTTCCTCGGTCAATATCCAATAGCGGGACCTGGATGCCCATATTGGATCCTACATATTCTACGAAGATCTTATCCTTTGAACCTCAGTGCCAAGGATTCGTATAATCCCGTATGTCATTCCCTTTGTCCTTCGGTATGTTACTTGCCCGAGATTCGATCGTCAGTATCCGCATACCTATTTCAATCTCGTTTACCGGCAAGTCTCTTTACTCGTTCCGTAATACAAGATCCCGCAACTTACACTAAGTTACATTGCTTGCAAGGCTTGTGTGTGATGTTGTATTACCGAGTGGGCCCCGAGATACCTCTCCGTCACACGGAGTGACAAATCCCAGTCTTGATCCATACTAACTCAATTAACACCTTCGGAGATACCTGTAGAGCATCTTTATAGTCACCCAGTTACGTTGCGACGTTTGATACACACAAAGCATTCCTCCGGTGTCAGTGAGTTATATGATCTCATGGTCATAGGAATAAATACTTGACACGCAGAAAACAGTAGCAACAAAATGACACGATCAACATGCTACGTCTATTAGTTTGGGTCTAGTCCATCACGTGATTCTCCCAATGACGTGATCCAGTTATCAAGCAACAACACCTTCTTCATAATCAGAAGACACTGACTATCATCGATCAACTGGCTAGCCAACTAGAGGCATGCTAGGGACGGTGTTTTGTCTATGTATCCACACATGTAAATGAGTCTTCATTCAATACAATTATAGCATGGATAATAAACTATTATCTTGATACAGGAATTATAATAATAACTATACATTTATTATTGCCTCTAGGG
Organism: Hordeum vulgare subsp. vulgare; assembly: GCF_904849725.1. NCBI lineage: Eukaryota > Viridiplantae > Streptophyta > Magnoliopsida > Poales > Poaceae > Hordeum > Hordeum vulgare. Next base: position 623,185,025 of record NC_058524.1, read on the forward strand.
CATAACTCCAACAGTCTCCCACTTGCACTAGAGTCAATAATCTAGCCCTCACATCACCATGTGAATTACATTGTAATAAATCTAACACCCATACAGTTCTGGTGTCGATCATGTTTTGGCCGTGGAAGAGGTTTAGTCAGCGGGTCTGCTACATTCAGATCCGTGTGCACCTTGCATATATTTACGTCCTCCTCCTCGACGTAGTCGCGGATGAGGTTGAAGCGTCGTTTGATGTGTCTGGTCTTCTTGTGAAACCTTGGTTCCTTTGCTAAGGCAATGGCACCAGTGTTGTCACAGAACAAGGTTATTGGATCCAGTGCACTTGGCACTACTCCAAGATCCGTCATGAACTGCTTCATCCAGACACCCTCCTTAGCCGCCTCCGAGGCAGCCATGTACTCCGCTTCACATGTAGAATCTGCTACGACGCTTTGCTTGGAACTGCACCAGCTTACTGCACCCCCATTAAGAATAAATACGTATCCGGTTTGCGACTTAGAGTCGTCCGGATCTGTGTCAAAGCTTGCATCGACGTAACCTTTTACGGCGAGCTCTTCGTCACCTCCATACACGAGAAACATCTCCTTAGTCCTTTTCAGGCACTTCAGGATATTCTTGACCGCCGTCCAGTGATCCACTCCTGGATTACTCTGGAACCTACCTGCCATACTTATGGCCAGGCTAACATCCGGTCTAGTGCACAGCATTGCATACATGATAGAGCCTATGGCTGAAGCATAGGGGACGGAGCGCATATGCTCTCTATCTTCATCAGTTGCTGGGCACTGAGTCTTACTCAATCTCGTACCTTGTAAAACTGGCAAGAACCCTTTCTTGGACTGTTCCATTTTGAACCTCTTCAAAACTTTATCAAGGTATGTGCTTTGTGAAAGTCCTATCACGCGTTTCGATCTATCCCTATAGATCTTAATGCCTAGAATGTAAGAAGCTTCTCCTAGGTCCTTCATAGAGAAACTTTTATTCAAGTAACCTTTTATGCTCTCCAAAAGCTCTACGTTGTTTCCAATCAGTAATATGTCATCCACATATAATATTAGAAACGCCACAGAGCTCCCACTCACTTTCTTGTAAATACAAGATTCTCCAACCACTTGTATAAACCCAAATGCTTTGATCACCTCATCAAAGCGTTTGTTCCAACTCCGAGATGCTTGCACCAGTCCATAAATGGATCGCTGGAGCTTGCACACCTTGTTAGCATTTTTAGGATCGACAAAACCTTCGGGTTGCATCATATACAACTCTTCCTTAAGGAAACCGTTAAGGAACGCCGTTTTGACATCCATCTGCCAGATTTCATAATCGAAAAATGCAGCTATTGCTAACATGATTCTGACGGACTTAAGCATCGCTACGGGTGAGAAGGTCTCATCGTAGTCAACTCCTGGAACTTGTGAAAAACCCTTTGCCACAAGTCGAGCTTTATAAACGGTCACATTACCGTCAGCGTCCGTCTTCTTCTTAAAGATCCATTTGTTCTGAATAGCCTTGCGGCCCTCGGGTAGTATCTCCAAAGTCCATACTTTGTTCTCATACATGGATCCTATCTCGGATTTCATGGCTTCTAGCCATTTGTTGGAATCTGGGCCCACCATTGCTTCTTCATAATTTGCAGGTTCATTGTTGTCTAACAACATGATTGACAAGACGGGATTACCGTACCACTTTGGAGCAGCGCGTGATCTCGTCGACCTGCGTGGTTCAACAGAAACTTGAACTGGAGTTTCATGATCATCATCATTAACTTCCTCCTCAACCGGCGTCGCAACGACAGAGGTTTCCCTTTGCCCTGCGCCACCATTTAGAGGGATGAGAGGTTCGACAACCTCGTCAAGTTCTATCTTCCTCCCACTCAATTATCTCGAGAGAAACTCCTTCTCGAGAAAAGTTCCGTTCTTAGCAACAAACACTTTGCCCTCGGTTTTGAGATAGAAGGTGTACCCAACTGTCTCTTTTGGGTAACCTATGAAGACGCACTTTTCCGCTTTGGGTTCCAGCTTTTCAGGCTGAAGCTTTTTGACATAAGCATCACATCCCCAAACTTTAAGAAACGACAACTTTGGCCTTTTGCCATACCACAGTTCGTATGGTGTCGTCTCAACGGATTTCGATGGTGCCCTATTTAAAGTGAATGCAGCTGTTTCTAATGCATAACCCCAAAATGATAATGGCAAATCAGTAAGAGACATCATAGATCGCACCATCTCTAACAAAGTACGATTACGACGTTCGGACACACCATTACGCTGTGGTGTTCCAGGCGGTGTTAACTGCGAAACAATTCCACATTGTCTTAAGTGAGTACCAAACTCGAAACTCAGATATTCACCCCCACGATCAGACCGTAGGAACTTGATCTTCTTGTTACGATGATTTTCCACTTCACTCTGAAATTGCTTGAACTTTTCAAATGTTTCAGACTTGTGCTTCATCAAGTAGACATAACCATATCTACTTAAATCGTCAGTGAAGGTGAGGAAATAACGATATCCGCCGCGTGCCTCTACGCTCATTGGACCACACACATCGGTATGTATGATTTCCAACAAGTCACTTGCACGCTCCATTGTTCCGGAGAACGGAGTCTTAGTCATCTTGCCCATGAGGCATGGTTCGCACGTGTCAAGTGAATCAAAGTCAAGTGACTCCAAAAGTCCATCAGCATGGAGTTTCTTCATGCGCTTTACACCAATATGACCTAGGCAGCAGTGCCACAAAAATATGGCGATATCATTGTTTACTCTAACTCTTTTGGTCTCAATGTTATGTATATGCGTATCGCTATCAAGATTCAATATGAACAATCCTCTCACATTCGGTGCATGACCATAAAAGATGTTACTCATAGAAATAGAACAACCATTATTCTCAGACTTAAAAGAGTAACCGTCTCGCAATAAACAAGATCCAGATATAATGTTCATGCTCAACGCAGGCACTAAATAACAATGATTTAAGTTCATCACTAATCCCGATGGTAGTTTAAGTGACACTGTGCCGACGGCGATTGCATCAACCTTGGAACCGTTTCCTACGCGCATTGTCACTTCGTCTTTCGCCAGCCTTCGTCTATTCCGCAGTTCCTGCTTCGAGTTGCAAATGTGAGCAACAGAACCGGTATCAAATACCCAGGCACTACTACGAGAGCCGGTTAAGTACACATCAATAACATGTATATCAAATATACCTGATTTTTCTTTGCCCGCCTTCTTATCTGCCAGATACTTGGGGCAATTGCGCTTCCAGTGACCCATACCCTTGCAATAGAAGCACTCTGTTTCAGGCTTAGGTCCAGCCTTGGGTTTCTTCGGCGGATTGGCAACAGGCTTGGCGCTCTTCTTTGAATTGCCCTTCTTGCCTTTGCCGTTTCTCTTGAAACTAGTGGTCTTGCTCACCATCAACACTTGATGCTCTTTACGGAGTTCAGACTCTGCGACTTTCAGCATCGCAAACAACTCGCCGGGAGACTTGTTCATCCCTTGCATGTTGTAGTTCAACACAAAGCCTTTATAGCTTGGCGGCAGTGATTGAAGGATTCTGTCAGTGATAGCTTCTTGCGGGAGTTCAATCCCCAGTTCAGCTAGACGGTTTGAGTACCCAGACATTTTGAGCACATGTTCACTAACAGACGAGTTTTCCTCCATCTTGCAAGCATAGAATTTATTGGAGGTCTCATACCTCTCGATCCGGGCGTTCTTCTGAAAGATAAACTTCAACTCCTGGAACATCTCAAATGCTCCATGACGCTCAAAGCGACGTTGAAGTCCCGGTTCTAAGCCATACAAGACTGCACATTGAACTATTGAGTAGTCCTCCTTACGTGCTAACCAAGCGTTCTTAACATCCTGATCAGCCGTAGCGGGTGGTTCATCTCCTAGCGCAGCATTAAGGACATAATCCTTCTTTCCAGCTTGTAAGATTAGCTTAAGATTACGAGCCCAGTCTACAAAGTTGCTCCCATCATCTTTCAACTTAGCTTTCTCTAGGAACGTATTAAAATTCAGGATGACACTTGCGTGAGCCATGATCTACAACACAAATATATTCAAAGTGGACTTAGACTATGTTCAAGATAATTAGAGTTCAACTTAATCAAATTATATGCTAAACTCCCACTCAAAAAGTACATCTCTCTAGTCATTTGAGTGGTTCATGATCCACTTACACTATCCCAAGTCCGATCATCACGTGAGTTGAGTGTAGTTTCAGTGGTAAGCATCCCTATGCTAATCATATCAACTATATGATTCATGATCGACCTTTCGGTCTCATGTGTTCCGAGGCCATGTCTGCACATGCTAGGCTCGTCAAGCTTAACCCGAGTGTTCCGCGTGCGCAACTGTTTTGCACCCGTTGTATGTGAACGTTGAGTCTATCACACCCGATCATCACGTGGTGTCTCGAAACGACGAACTGTAGCAACGGTGCACAGTCGGGGAGAACACAATTTCGTCTTGAAATTTTAGTGAGAGATTACCTCATAATGCTACCGTCGTTCTAAGCAAAATAAGGTGCATAAAAGGATTAACATCACATGCAATTCATAAGTGACATGATATGGCCATCATCACGTGCTTCTTGATCTCCATCACCAAAGCACCGGCACGATCTTCTTGTCACCGGCGCCACACCATGATCATCCATCAACGTGTTGCCATCGTGGTTGTCGTGCTACTTATGCTATTACTACTATAGCTACATCCTAGCAAAATAGTAAACGCATCTGCAAGCACATATGTTAGTATAAAGACAACCCTATGGCTCCTGCCGGTTGCCGTACCATCGACGTGCAAGTCGATATTTCTATTACAACATGATCATCTCATACATCCAATATATCACATCACATCGTTGGCCATATCACATCACAATCATACCCTGCAAAAACAAGTTAGACGTCCTCTAATTTTGTTGCTGCAAGTTTTACGTGGTGACCAAGGGTATCTAGTAGGATCGCATCTTACTTACGCAAACACCACAACGGAGATATATGAGTTGCTATTTAACCTCATCCAAGGACCTCCTCGGTCAAATCCGATTCAACTAAAGTTGGAGAAACCGACACTTGCCAGTCATCTTTGAGCAAAGGGGGTTACTCGTAACGATGAAACCAGTCTCTCGTAAGCGTACGAGTAATGTCGGTCCAAGCCGCTTCAATCCAACAATACCGCGGAATCAAGAAAAGACTAAGGAGGGCAGCAAAACGCACATCACCGCCCACAAAACCTTTTGTGTTCTACTCGAGAAGACATCTACGCATGAACCTAGCTCATGATGCCACTGTTGGGGAACGTCGCATGGGAAACAAAAAATTTCCTACGCGCACGAAGACCTATCATGGTGATGTCCATCTACGAGAGGGGATGAGTGATCTACGTACCCTTGTAGATCGTACAGCAGAAGCGTTAGAGAACGCGGTTGATGTAGTGGAACGTCCTCACGTCCCTCGATCCACCCCGCGAACAATCCCGCGATCAGTCCCACGATCTAGTACCGAACGGACGGCACCTCCGCGTTCAGCACACGTACAACTCGACGATGATCTCGGCCTTCTTGATCCAGCAAGAGAGACGGAGAGGTAGAAGAGTTCTCCGGCAGCGTGACGGCGCTCCGGAGGTTGGTGATGATCTCGTCTCAGCAGGGCTCCGCCCGAGCTCCGCAGAAACGCGATCTAGAGGAAAAACTATGGAGGTATGTGGTCGGGCAGCCGTGAGAAAGTCGTCTCAAATCTGCCCTAAAAGCCCCATATATATAGGAGGAGGGAGGGGAACCTTGCCTTGGGGTCCAAGGGACTCCCAAGGGGTTGGCCGAGCCAAGGGGGGGGAGGACTCCCCCCCCCAAACCGAGTTGGACTTGGTTTGGTGGGAGGAGTCCCCTTCCCTTCCCACTTCTTCCCTCTTTTTTTTCCTTTTCCTTTGATTTCTTTCTCTTGGCGCATAGGCCCCCTTGGGGCTGTCCCACCAGCCCACTAAGGGCTGGTGTGTCTCCCCAAAGCCTATGGGCTTCCCCGGGGTGGGTTGCCCCCCCCCCGGTGAACTCCCGGAACCAATTCGTCATTCCCGGTACATTCCCGGTAACTCCGAAAACCTTCCGGTAATCAAATGAGGTCATCCTATATATCAATCTTCGTTTCCGGACCATTCCGGAAACCCTCGTGACGTCTGTGATCTCATCCGGGACTCCGAACAACATTCGGTAACCAACCATATAACTCAAATACGCATAAAACAACGTCGAACCTTAAGTGTGCAGACCCTGCGGGTTCGAGAACTATGTAGACATGACCCGAGAGGTTCCTCGGTCAATATCCAATAGCGGGACTTGGATGCCCATATTGGATCCTACATATTCTACGAAGATCTTATCGTTTGAACCTCAGTGCCAAGGATTCGTATAATCCCGTATGTCATTCCCTTTGTCCTTCGGTATGTTACTTGCCCGAGATTCGATCGTCAGTATCCGCATACCTATTTCAATCTCGTTTACCGGCAAGTCTCTTTACTCGTTCCGTAATACAAGATCCCGCAACTTACACTAAGTTACATTGCTTGCAAGGCTTGTGTGTGATGTTGTATTACCGAGTGGGCCCCGAGATACCTCTCCGTCACACGGAGTGACAAATCCCAGTCTTGATCCATACTAACTCAACTAACACCTTCGGAGATACCTGTAGAGCATCTTTATAGTCACCCAGTTACGTTGCGACGTTTGATACACACAAAGCATTCCTCCGGTGTCAGTGAGTTATATGATCTCATGGTCATAGGAATAAATACTTGACACGCAGAAAACAGTAGCAACAAAATGACACGATCAACATGCTACGTCTATTAGTTTGGGTCTAGTCCATCACGTGATTCTCCCAATGACGTGATCCAGTTATCAAGCAACAACACCTTGTTCATAATCAGAAGACACTGACTATCATCGATCAACTGGCTAATCAACTGGCTAGCCAACTAGAGGCATGCTAGGGACGGTGTTTTGTCTATGTATCCACACATGTAAATGAGTCTTCATTCAATACAATTATAGCATGGATAATAAACTATTATCTTGATACAGGAATTATAATAATAACTATACATTTATTATTGCCTCTAGGGCATAACTCCAACAGAAATCTGCGGCTCGTTGTGGTGCAGACGTTGCCCTGTCCCTGGTCCGAGTGCATTGCAAGGAGGTGCGCGAGGAGAAGCTGAAAGCATTGAAGGTCGCCAACACGAAGAAACTTCGATTCGAAGACTTCATGGAAACCTTCCTTGAGAGTGCCACCCGCATCGCCGACGGAATCGACCTGGACACATTCGTGGAGCCCTCCAGTCCTGGCGCCAATCCGGACGACGCCTAAGAAAACTTTATCCTCGGTATGCCGAGTGTTGATTTGTAAGAAACTTTGGCCACTGCTGTTGGCCGTCACAATCTTGGCTCGGTGTGGGTAAGCTTGATCCACACCGAGCCGACTATCTTTGTTTGAACTTCGAATTTGAATCACATCGTTTGCTCTTCTTTTGAAATTTTGGCTCGAGTTTTTGTTTGGCGTTTCTTGGTGAAGCCAATGGCAAACATGCAGAGCATGTAAGTGTCAGTTGTCTTGACATCTGCATGAGCCTCTGTGAGGGTCTTGTGGGGTTTCCGATTGGATCACCGAGTGGATCGGTAGGATGCACTCAAAGGTCAAAGGGTACTTGGGCGATACGGGATCGCGGCTATGTTGTCGAGTGCGACTATCAGGTCGTGCTCGGGGCGAGTTGTTACTCGTGTAGTTGTCAGTTGTTTTGACATCCCCATGAGCCTCAATGAGTGTGTGCTACTCATGTAGTTGTCAGTTGTTTTGACATCCACATGAGCCTCAATGAGGGTTGATACTCATGTAGTTGTCAGTTGTTTTGACATCCACATGAGCCTCAATGAGGGTCTGCTACTCATGTAGTTGTTAGTTGTTTTGACATCCACATGAGCCTCAATGAGGGTCTGTTGAGTCTCCGAGTGTATCTGTAGGATACAGTCGAAGGCATCTGAGTGCTTAGGCGATTCGTTATCGCGGCTAAGTCTGCGAGTGTGACGTTAAGTGCACACTCGGAGAAAGTTGATACTTAGGCGATGCTGGATCGCGGCTAAGTCCCCGAGTGTGACGTTAAGTGCACACTCGGAGAAAGTTAATACTTAGGCGATTCTGGATCGCAGCTAAGTCCCGGAGTGTGACGTTAAGTGCACACTCGAAGAAAGTTAATACTTAGGCGATTCTGGATCGCAGCTAAGTCCCCGAGTGTGACGTTAAGTGCACACTCGAAGAAAGTTAATACTTAGGCGATTCTGGATAAGTGCACACTCGAAGAAAGTTAATACTTAGGCGATTCTGGATCGCAGCTAAGTCCCCGAGTGTGACGTTAAGTGCACACTCGGAGAAAGTTAATGCTTAGGCGATTCTGGATCGCAGCTAAGTCCCCGAGTGTGACGTTAAGTACACACTCGGAGAAAGTTAATACTTAGGCGATTCTGGATCGCAGCTAAGTCCCCGAGTGTGACGTTAAGTGCACACTCGAAGAAAGTTAATACTTAGGCGATTCTGGATCGCAGCTAAGTCCCCGAATGTGACGTTAAGTGCACACTCGGAGAAAGTTAATGCTTAGGCGATTTTGGATCGCAGCTAAGTCCCTGAGTGTGACGTTAAGTGCACACTCTAAGAAAGTTAATACTTAGGCGATTCTGGATCGCAGCTAAGTCCCCGAATGTGACGTTAAGTGCACACTCGGAGAAAGTTAATGCTTAGGCGATTCTGGATCGCAGCTAAGTCCCCGAGTGTGACGTTAAGTGCACACTCGGAGAAAGTTAATACTTAGGCGATTCTGGATCGCAACTAAGTTTTTTTTTGAGACCGGAGTCTGCGACCGCGGAAGAACTTTGAATCTGCAAAAAACTCAATCTGCTTTATATTATTTCACCAATACTTGTTCTTTACATTGCTTCAGTCGACGGTCACGTGTAGAAGCGCTTCAGGAGATCTCCGTTCCATGCTCGCGGCTCGTCTGTCTCCCTGTCGACGTTGTAGAGTCTGTATGATCCATTGTTCAGCACCTTGGAGATGATGAAGGGTCCTTCCCAGGCAGGAGCCAACTTGTGAGGTCTTTGCTGATCCACTCGGAGCACCAAGTCGCCTGCTTGGAACGTACGACTCCTCACGTGTCGCGCATGAAAACGCCGCAGATCTTGTTGATAAATGGTTGAGCGAGTCAGTGCCATCTCGCCCTCCTCCTCTAGAAGGTCCACTCCGTCTTGCCTTGCTTGTTCTGCTTCAGCTTCGGAGAAGAGTTCGACTCGTGGAGCATTGTGAAGTAAGTCACTCGGAAGGACTGCTTCTGCTCCGTAGACGAGGAAGAACGGTGATCGCCCTGTAGATCTGTTCGGGGTTGTGCGAAGACCCCAAAGCACTGAAGGTAGCTCGGTGACCCATGCGCCAGCGGCATGTCCCACCTCTCACAGGAGTCGGGGCTTCAAACCTTGCAGAATAAGTCCATTCGCCCGCTCTGCTTGTCCATTGGACTGAGGATGCGCCACGGATGCAAATCCACTCGGATACCTTGGCTTGCACAGAAACCTTTGAATCTGTCCGAGTCAAAGTTTGTCCCGTTGTCCGTGATTATGCTGTGAGGTACACCGAATCTGGAGATGATGTCCCTGACAAACTTGATGGTTGTTAAGGCGTCGAGCTTCTTTATGGGCTTGGCTTCAATCCATTTTGTGAACTTGTCGACTGCCACCAACAGATGTGTGTATCCCCCTTGGCCTGTCCTGAATGGACCGACTGTATCTAATCCCCATACTGCGAACGACCACACAAGAGGGATAGTCTTCAACGCAGATGTTGGCTTGTGGGACTTGTTGGAGTAGAACTGACAGCCCTCACATCGGTCGACCATATCTTTAGCCATTTCGTTTGCCTGCAGCCAGAAGAAGCCAGCTCTGAATGCTTTGGCGACAATTGCTCTTGAAGAAGCATGATGACCACAGGTTCCCGAGTGAATTTCTTCCAGGATCAACTGTCCCTCCTCAGGGGAGATGCATCGTTGAAGGACGCCTGAAATGCTTTCCTTGTACAACTGGCCATCAATGACAGTGAAGGATTTTGACCTGCGGACTATCTGGCTGGCTTGGACTTTGTCTTCTGGTAATTCTTGCCTCAGGATGTATGCAATGAATGGCACAGTCCACTCGGGGATGATAGCAAGAACTTCCATGACCAAATCAACAACAGCAGGGACTTCGACTTCTGTCGGATCTGCGGAGCTCTTTCTTTGTACTGGTTCCTGTGTGAAGGGATCTTCTTTAACCGAGGGGAGGTGGAGGTGCTCGAGGCAGACGTCACTCGGGATGGGTCTCCGAGTGGATCCGAGTTTTGCCAACTCATCAGCTGCTTGGTTTTTCAGTCGCGGAACGTGATGAAGTTCCAAGCCTTCAAACCTTTTCTCGAGCTTCCTCACCGCATTGCAGTATGTAGTCATGGTGGGGTTCCTGACGTCCCACTCCTTCATCACTTGATTGACCACCAAATCCGAATCGCCGTAGACCATCAGGCGACAGACGCCGAGTGAGATGGCCATGCGCAATCCGTAGAGGAGAGCTTCATACTCTGCCTCGTTGTTGGAGGAATCAAAGTGTATATGCAGCACGTACTTGAGTTTGTCGCCCTTTGGCGATATGATCACAACGCCAGCGCCGGAGCCATTCAACATCTTGGACCCATCGAAGAACATTGTCTAATGAGCCGAGTAGATGTGGGTCGGTTGCTGTTGTTCTACCCATTCTGCTATGAAGTCAGCCAGAGCTTGAGACTTAATAGCTTTCTTGGCCTCGAACTTGATATCGCAGTACAACATCTCCATTGCCCACTTCGCCACTCGGCCTGATGCGTCCCGATTGTGGAGGATTTCCGACAACGGAGCATCAGAAACGACAGACACCGAGTGGTCTTGGAAATAATGGGCCACCTTCTTCGCAGTCATGTAAATCCTGTAGATAAGTTTTTGATAGTGGGGATACCTCTGCTTGGAAGGGGTCAGGACTTCGGAGACGTAATACACTGGCCGCTGAACTTTGTATGCTTTGCCTTCTTCTTCTCGCTCGACTGTAAGAACAGTGCTGACGACTTGATTTGTAGCCGCGATATACAGAAGAAGGGGCTCTTTACTGAGCGGAGCAGTAAGAACCGGCTGGGTGGAAAGTAGGACTTTGAGGTCGTCGAATGCGACTTGGGCTTCATCTGTCCACTCGAAAGTATCTGATTTCTTCATGAGTCGGTACAAAGGAAGTGCCTTTTCGCCGAGTCGACTGATAAACCTGCTCAAAGCCGCTAGGCAACCTGTGAGCCGTTGAACATCGTGTATTCTGACCGGCCTCTCCATTCGGACGATGGTCCCGATCTTTTCGGGGTTGGCATCGATCCCTCGTTCGGAAACGAAGAAACCGAGTAACTTTCCGCTGGGAACGCCGAATGAACACTTTGCGGGGTTGAGCTTGATATCGTACCTACGAAGGTTGGCGAATGTTTCTGCCAAGTCAGTCAGCAGGTCGGAACCTTTGCGTGACTTGACTACGATATCATCCATATACGCCTCCACATTCCGACCGATCTGGTCGAGGAGGCATTTTTGGATCATGCGCACGAAGGTAGCTCCTGCATTCTTCAAACTGAATGGCATAGTGATGTAGCCGAAGCACCCGAATGGGGTGATGAAGGCTGTTTTTAATGCATCGGGGCCATACAGACGGATCTGATGATAGCCCGAGTAGGCATCAAGAAATGACAAACGCTCGCAACCTGCAGTCGAATCGACAATTTGATCGATGCGGGGGAGCGAAAATGGTCTTTCGGGCAGACCTTATTGAGGTGCTTGAAGTCGATGCACATTCGGAGCGACTTGTCCTTCTTGGGAACCATGACAACATTGGCGAGCCACTCGGAGTGGTGAACCTCGCGAATGAAGTTGGCCACCAAAAGCTTGGCTACCTCTTCTCCGATTGCCTTCCTCTTGTGCGCGGTGGACCGTCGCAGGCGTTCTCGGACAGGCCGAGCGGTGGGATCCACATGCAGTCGGTGCTCAGCCAACTCCCTGGGTACACCTAGCATGTCAGAGGGTTTCCATGCGAACATGTCCCAGTTCTCACGGAGGAATTGGGTGAGCTCGGCTTCCTATTTAGGATCGAGGGTGGTGGAGATATTCGTCGGGGCAGCAGTGTCGTCCGTCGGGTGGATGTTGACCTTCTTCGTCTCTCCCGCCAACTGGAATGCAGACTCCGAAGCTGGCTTCTTCGAGCGCATGAAGTCAGCGGGGTCGACTGTTTTCTTGTATTCGTCGAGCTCGAGGACGACCATCTGCTGGTCCGCGATTCTTGATCCTTGCTGCAGACACTCTTCGGCCCGTTGTCGATTTCCCGTGATGGTGATCACACCTTTCGGGCCTGGCATCTTCAGCTTCAGGTATACGTAACACGGACAGGCCATGAAACGCGCATACGTTGGGAGGCCCAGAATTGCGTGGTAAGCACTCTGGAAGTCCACCACTTCGAACATCAGCTTTTCCTTGCGGAAGTTCTTGTCGAAGCCGAAAACGACGTCCAACGCGATCTGGCCGAGTGACTTGGCCTTCCGTCCAGGGACGACTCCATGGAACTGCATGCTGCTATCGCTAAGTTTGGACATCGAAATGCCCATCCCCTTGAGAGTGTCGGGGTACATGATGTTCAAGCCGCTGCCGCCGTCCATGAGGACTTTGCGCAGTCGGACTCCTTCCACCACCGGGTCGACGACCAAAGCCTGTCTCCCTGGGTGGGTACATGTGCTGGATGATCCGACTGATCAAAGGTGATCGCAGTCTGAGACCACTTGAGGAACTTGGGGTTGGCAGGGGTGGCCATGTTCACCTCCCTGTTCACCAGCTTCAGTCGACTCTTGCTCTCAACGTCAACAAAAATCATCAGTGTTGCATGGACTTGGGGGAACAGATCGTCCTTATCCTGCTCATCCTGTTCATTGTCCTTTTCACTCGGTTGCCCTTCGTCGAACCCCTGGATTAGGAGGCGACACTATCGAGTGGTATGCTTCGGATAAATGGGGTTGCCCTCTTCATCCTGTTGGGTAACGTAGCATAAATTCAAAATTTTCCTACGCATATTCAGATCTTCCTATGGAGAGACCAGCAACCAGAGAGGGGTAAGAGCATCTTCATACCTTTGAGGATCACTAAGCGGAAGCGTTGCTAGAACGCGGTTGATGGAGTCGTACTCGCAGCGATTCCGATCTAGTGCCGAACTACGACACCTCCGCGTTCAACACACGTGCAGCCCGGTGACGTATCCCGCACCTTGATCCAGCAAGGAGGAGGGAGAGGTTGGGGAAGAACTCCAGCAACACGACGGCGTGGTGTCGATGGAGAGACGAGGTCTCCCGGCACGGCTTCGCCAAGCACCGGCAAAGAGGAGGAGGAAGAAGAGCAGGGCTGCGCCGAGAGAGAGGAAAAACCGTGTATCTCAATGGCCAAAAGTGCCCGATATATGTAGGGGGACGGGAGAGGGGGTGCCACCCCTAGGGTTCCCACCCTAGGGGTTGCGGCAGCCCCCCCAGATGGGAGGTGCGGCGGCCAGAGGGGGAGGAGGGGGGTGGCGCACCAACTGGTGGGCCTTAGGCCCACCTGGCTTAGGGTTTGCCCCCCCTTTTCTCTCCCCTACGCATTGGGCTGAGTGGGGAGGCGCACCAGCCCATCTAGGGGCTGGTTCCCACCCCCACTTGGCCCACCTTATCTCCCGGGGTCGTTGCCCCCTTCGGTGGTCCCCCGGGGCCACCTCCGGTGGTCCCGGTGGTCCCGGTACGTTACCGATGACGCCCGAAACACTTCCGGTGTCCGAAACCATCCATCCTATATATCAATCTTTACCTCCGGACCATTCCGGAGCTCCTCGTGACGTCCGGGATCTCATCCGGGACTCCGAACAACTTTTGGTAACCTCGTCTAACAATTCCCTATAACCCTAGCGTCATCGAACCTTAAGTATGTAGACCCTACGGGTTCGGGAGACAGACAGACATGACCGAGACACCTCTCTGGCCAATAACCATCAGCGGGGTCTGGATACCCATGGTGGCTCCCACTTGCTCCACGATGATCTCATCGGATGAACCACGATGTCAAGGATTCAAACAATCCCGTATACGATTCCCTTTGTCTGTCGGTATAGAACTTGCCCGAGATTCGATCGTCGGTATACCTATACCTTGTTCAATCTCGTTACCGGTAAGTCTCTTTACTCGTTCCGTAGCCCGTCATCGTGTGACTAACTCCTTAGTCACATTGATCTCATGATGATGTTCTACCGAGTGGGCCCACAGATACCTCTCCGTCACACGGAGTGACAAATCCCGATCTTGATTCGTACTAACCCAACAGACACTTTCGGAGGTACCCGTAGTGCACCTTTATAGTCATCCAGTTACGTTGTGACGTTTGATACACCCAAAGCACTCCTACGGTATCCGGGAGTTGCCCAATCTCACGGTCGAAGGAAAAGATACTTGACATTAGAAAAGCTTTAGCATATGAACAATACGATCTAGTGCTATGCTTAGGATTGGGTCTTGTCCATCACATCATTCTCCCAATGATGTGATCCCGTTATCAATGACATCTAATGCCCATGATCAGGAAACCATGATCATCTATTGACTAACGAGCTAGCTAACTAGAGGCTTGCTAGGGACACATTGTGATCTATTTATTCACACATGTATTACTGTTTCCTGTTAATACAATTATAGCATGAACAATAGACGATTATCATGAACAAGGAAATATGATAATAACCATTTTATTATTGCCTCTAGGGCATATTTCCAACAGTCTCCCACTTGCACTAGAGTCAATAATCTAGTTACATTGTGATGTATCGAACACCCATAGCATTATGGTGTTGATCATGTTTTGCTCGTGGAAGAGGTTTAGTCAACGGGTCTGCAATATTCAGATCCGTGTGTAATTTACAAATATCTATCACTCCACTCTGGACATGGTCCTGGATGGAGTTGTAGCGGCGTTTGATGTGCTTCGTCTTCCGGTGAAACCTGGGCTCCTTGGCTATGGCAATGGCTCCAGTGTTGTCACAGAAGAGTGTCATAGGACCCGATGCGCTTGGAACCACTCCAAGGTCGGTGATGAGCTCCTTCATCCAAATTCCTTCATGAGCCGCTTCTGAAGCAGCTATGTACTCCGCTTCACATGTAGATGCTGCCACGACTTCTTGCTTGCTGCTGCACCAGCTCACTGCCCCACCATTCAACACATATACGTATCCGGTCTGTGACTTGGAGTCATCCGGATCTGTGTCGAAGCTAGCGTCGACGTAACCCTTTAGGACGAGCTCTTCGTCACCTCCATAAACGAGAAACATTTCCTTAGTCCTTTTCAGGTACTTAAGGATATTCTTGACCGCTGTCCAGTGTTCCATACCTGGATCACTTTGGTACCTCCCTACCAAACTTATGGCAAGGTTTATATCAGGTCTGGTACACAACATGGCATACATTAGAGAGCCCACGGCTGAAGCGTAGGGGACAGAACTCATCTTCTCTCTATCTGCTGCCGTGGTCGGCGACTGAGTCTTACTCAATCTCATACCTTGCAAAACTGGCAAGAACCCTTTCTTTGAGTTTTCCATATTGAACTTCTTCAATATCTTGTCAAGGTACGTACTTTGCGAAAGACCTATGAGGCATCTTGATCTATCTCTATAGATCTTGATGCCTAATATGTATGCAGCTTCTCCAAGGTCCTTCATTGAAAAACTCTTGTTCAAATAGGCATTTATGCTCTCCAACATCTCTATATCATTCCCCATCAATAATATGTCATCCACATACAGTATGAGGAAAGCTACAGAGCTCCCACTCACTTTCTTGTACAGACAGGCTTCTCCGTAAACCTGTATGAACCCAAACGCTTTAATCACCTCATTAAAGCGAATGTTCCAACTCCGAGATGCTTGCACCAGCCCATATATGGAGCGCTGGAGCTTGCACACTTTTTTAGCACCCTTAGGGTCGACAAAACCTTCTGGTTGCATCATATACAACTCTTCCTTAAGGTTCCCGTTAAGGAACGCTGTTTTGACGTCCATTTGCCAAATTTCATAATCATAAAAGGCGGCAATTGCTAACATGATTCGGACTGATTTCAGCTTCGCTACGGGAGAGAAAGTCTCTTCGTAGTCAACTCCTTGAATTTGTCGAAAACCCTTTGCGACAAGTCGAGCTTTGTAAACGGTTACATTACCGTTTACATCAGTCTTCTTCTTGAAGATCTATTTATTTTCTATGGCTCGCCGGTCATCGGGCAAGTCCACCAAAGTCCATACTTTGTTCTCATACATGGATCCTATCTCGGATTTCATAGCCTCAAGCCATTTGTTGGAATCCGGGCCCGCCATCGCTTCTTCATAGTTCGAAGGTTCACCGTTGTCTAACAACATGATTTCCATCACAGGGTTGCCGTACCACTCTGGTGCGGAGCGTGCCCTTGTGGACCTTCGTGGTTCAGTAGTAACTTGATCCGAAGCTTCATGATCATCATCATTAACTTCCTCTACAGTTGGTGTAGGCGCCACAGGAACAACTTCCTGCGCTGCGATACTATCCTGTTCGAGAGGGGGTGTAATTACCTCATCAAGTTCTACCTTCCTCCCACTTACTTCTTTCGAGAGAAACTCTTTCTCTAGAAAGGATCCGTTCTTGGCAACAAAGGTTTTACCTTCGGATCTAAGATAGAAGGTATACCCAATAGTTTCCTTAGGGTATCCTATGAATACGCATTTCTCCGCTTTGGGTTCGAGCTTTTCTGGTTGAAGTTTCTTCACATAAGCATCGCAGCCCCAAACTTTAAGAAACGACAACTTAGGTTTCTTGCCAAACCATAGTTCATACGGTGTCGTCTCAAAGGATTTAGATGGTGCCCTATTTAAAGTGAATGCTGCAGTTTCTAATGCGTATCCCCAAAATGATAGCGGTAAGTCGGTAAGAGACATCATAGATCGTACCATATCTAATAAAGTGCGATTACGACGTTCAGACACTCCCTTGCGTTGCGGTGTGCCAGGCGGCGTTAGTTGTGAAACGATTCCACACTTCCTTAGGTGTGTGCCAAACTCGTGACTCAAATATTCTCCTCCACGATCAGATCGTAGACATTTAATTTTTCTGTCACGTTGATTCTCAACCTCACTCTGAAATTCCTTGAACTTTTCAAACGTCTCAGATTTGTGCTTCATCAAGTAGATATACCCATACCTACTCAAATCATCGGTGAGGGTGAGAACATAACGATAACCACCGCGAGCTTCAACGTTCATTGGACCACACACATTAGTATGTATTATTTCTAATAAGTCGGTTGCTCTCTCCATTATTCCAGAGAATGGAGTCTTAGTCATCTTGCCCATGAGGCACGGTTCGCATGTGTCAAATGATTCAAAGTCAAGAGACTCTAATAGTCCATCAGTATGGAGCTTCTTCATGCGCTTAACGCCGATATGACCAAGGCGGCAGTGCCACAAGTCTGTGGGACTATCATTATCAACTTTACATCTTTTGGTACTCACACTATGAATATGTGTAACATCACGATCGAGATTCATCAAGAATAAACCATTCACCAGCGGAGCATGACCATAAAACATATCACTCATATAAATGGAACAACCATTATTCTCTGACTTAAATGAGTAGCCGTCTCGCATTAAGCAAGACCCTGATACAATGTTCATACTTAAAGTTGGTACTAAATAACAATTATTAAGGTTTAAAACTAATCCCGATGGTAGACGTAGAGGTAGCGTGCCGACGGCGATCACATCGACCTTTGAACCATTCCCGACGCGCATCGTCACCTCGTCCTTGGCCAGTCTCCGCTTATTCCGCAGTTCCTGCTTTGAGTTGCAAATGTGAGCAACAACACCGGTATCAAATACCCAGGAGCTACTACGAGCGTTGGTAAGGTACACATCAATAACATGTATATCACATATACCTTTAACGTTGCCGGCCTTCTTGTCCGCTAAGTATTTGGGGCAGTTCCGCTTCCAGTGACCCTTTCCCTTGCAATAGAAGCACTCAGTCTCAGGCTTGGGTCCGTTCTTTTTCTTCTTCCCGGCATCTGGCTTACCGGGCACTGCAACAGCTTTGCCGTCTTTCTTGAAGTTCTTCTTACCCTTGCCTTTCTTGAAACTAGTGGTCTTGTTGACCATCAACACTTGATGCTCTTTCTTGATTTCTACTTCTGCAGACTTGAGCATCGAGTACAACTCGGGAATGGTCTTCTCCATCCCTTGCATGTTGTAGTTAAGCACAAAGCCTTTGTAGCTTGGTGGGAGAGATTGGAGGATTCTGTCAATTATAGCATCATCCGGAAGTTTGACTCCAAGCGAAGTCAGACGGCCGTGTAACCCAGACATTTTGAGTATGTGCTCACTGACAGAACTGTTCTCCTCCATCTTACAGCTAAAGAACTTGTCGGAGACTTCATATCTCTCGACACGGGCATGAGCTTGAAAAACTAGCTTCAGCTCCTGGAACATATCATATGCCCCGTGTTGCTCAAAACGCCTTTGGAGCCCCGTTTCTAAACTGTATAACATGCCACACCTAACCAGAGAGTAGTCATCACTCCGCGTTTGCCAGACGTTCAGAATGTCCTGGGCTGCTGCGGGAGCGGGAGGGTCACCTAGCGGCGCATCAAGGACATAAGCCTTTTTAGCTACTTCAAGGATGAGCTTCAAGTTGCGAACCCAGTCCGCATAGTTTCTACCATCATCTTTCAGCTTGTTTTTCTCTAGGAATGCGTTGAAATTGAGGTTGACGTTGGACATCTACAATATTTATAAAGACAACTTTTAGACTAAGTTCATGACAATTAAGTTCATTTAATCAAATTAAGTATGAACTCCAACTTAAATCGACATCCCTCTAGTCATCTAAGTGATACATGATCCATGTTGACTAACCCGTGTCCGATCATCACGTGAGACGGACTAGTCACCATGGTGAGCAACTTCATGCTGATCGTATTCAACCATACGACTCATGTTCGACCTTTCGGTCTCTTGTATTCGAGGTCATGTCTGTACATGCTAAGCTCGTCGAGTCAACCTAGGTGTTTCGCGTGTGTAAATCTGGCTTACGCCCGTTGTATGCGAACGTTAGAATCTATCGCATCCGATCATCACGTGGTGCTTCGAGACAACGAACCTTCGCAACGGTGCACACTTAGGGGAATACATTCTCGAAATTTTAAGAGGGATCATCTTATTATGTTACCGTCGTTCTAAGCAATAAGATGTAAAACATGATAAACATCACAATGCAATCATATAGTGACATGATATGGCCATTATCATCTTTGCTCTTTCGATCTCCATCTTCAGGCATCACATGATCATCATCGTCACCGGCGTGACACCATGATCTCCATCATCGTGTCTCCGTGAAGCCGTCATGCCAATTACTACTATCACTACTACTATAGCTAACCGTTAGCAATGAAGTAAAAGTAGTAAGCACATGGCGTTGCATCTCATACAATAAATTAAGACAACTCCTATGGCTCCTGCCGGTTGTCATACTCATCGACATGCAAGTCGTGAAACCTATTACAATAACATGATCATCTCATACATCATACATGCAACATCACAACTTTGGCCATATCACATCACATGTCAAACCCTGCAAAAACAAGTTAGACGTCCTCTAATTGTTGTTGCAAGTTTTACGTGGCTGATTTGGGTTTCTAGCAAGAACGCTTTCTTACCTACGTGACAGCCACAACAATGATATGCCAAAGCTATTTACCCTTCATAAGGACCCTTTTCATCAAATCCAATCCGACTAGAGTAGGAGAGACAGACACCCGCTAGCCACCTTTATGCACGGTGTGCATGTCTGTCGGTGGAACCAGTCTCACGTAAGCGTACGTGTAAAGTCGGTCCGGGCCGCTTCATCCCACAATACCGCCGGAAAAGAATAAGACTAGTAGCGGCAAGCAAATTGACAAATCATCGCCCACAACTTTTGTGTTCTACTCGTGCATAGAATCTACGCATAGAAAACCTGGCTCGGATGCCACTGTTGGGTAACGTAGCATAAATTCAAAATTTTCCTACGCATATTCAGATCTTCCTATGGAGAGACCACCAACGAGAGAGGGGTAAGAGCATCTTCATACCTTTGAAGATTGCTAAGCGGAAGCGTTGCTAGAACGCGGTTGATGGAGTCGTACTCGCAGCGATTCCGATCTAGTGCCGAACTACGACACCTCCGCGTTCAACACACGTGCAGCCCGGTGACGTCTCCCGCACCTTGATCCAGCAAGGAGGAGGGAGAGGTTGGGGAAGAACTCCAGCAACACGACGGCGTGGTGTCGATGGAGAGACGAGGTCTCCCGGCAGGGCTTCGCCAAGCACCGGCAGAGAGGAGGAGGAAGAAGAGCAGGGCTGCGCCGAGAGAGAGGAAAAACCGTGTATCTCAATGGCCAAAAGTGCCCGATATATATAGGGGGACGGGAGAGGGGGTGCCACCCCTAGGGTTCCCACCCTAGGGGTTGCGGCAGCCCCCCCCCCCAGATGGGAGGTGCGGCGGCCAGAGGGGGAGGAGGGGGGTGGCGCACCAACTGGTGGGCCTTAGGCCCACCTGGCTTAGGGTTTGCCCCCCCTTTTCTCTCCCCTGCGCATTGGGCTGAGTGGGGAGGCGCACCAGCCCATCTAGGGGCTGGTTCCCACCCCCACTTGGCCCACCTTATCTCCCGGGGTCGTTGCCCCCCTTCGGTGGTCCCGGTACGTTACCGGTGATGCCCGAAACACTTCCGGTGTCCGAAACCATCCGTCCTATATATCAATCTTTACCTCCGGACCATTCCGGAGCTCCTCGTGACGTCCGGGATCTCATCCGATCTCCGAACAACTTTCGATAACCTCGTATAACAATTCCCTATAACCCTACCGTCATCGAACCTTAAGTGTGTAGACCCTACGGGTTCGGGAGACAGGCAGACATGACCGAGACACCTTTCTGGCCAATAACCATCAGCGGGGTCTGGATACCCATGGTGGCTCCCACTTGCTCCACGATGATCTCATCGGATGAACCACGATGTCAAGGATTCAAACAATCCCGTATACGATTCCCTTTGTCTGTCGGTATAGAACTTGCCCGAGATTCGATCGTCGATATACCTATACCTTGTTCAATCTCGTTACCGGTAAGTCTCTTTACTCGTTCCGTAGCACGTCATCGTGTGACTAACTCCTTAGTCACATTGAGCTCATGATGATGTTCTACCGAGTGGGCCCAGAGATACCTCTCCGTCACACGGAGTGACAAATCCCGATCTTGATTCGTACTAACCCAACAGACACTTTCGGAGGTACCCGTAGTGCACCTTTATAGTCACCCAGTTACGTTGTGACGTTTGATACACCCAAAGCACTCCTACGGTATCCGGGAGTTGCACAATCTCACGGTCGAAGGAAAAGATACTTGACATTAGAAAAGATTTAGCATATGAACAATACGATCTAGTGCTATGCTTAGGATTGGGTCTTGTCCATCACATCATTCTCCCAATGATGTGATCCCGTTATCAATGACATCTAATGCCCATGATCAGGAAACCATGATCATCTATTGACTAACGAGCTAGCTAACTAGAGGCTTGCTAGGGACACATTGTGATCTATTTATTCACACATGTATTACTGTTTCCTGTTAATACAATTATAGCATGAACAATAGACGATTATCATGAACAAGGAAATATGATAATAACCATTTTATTATTGCCTCTAGGGCATATTTCCAACACATCCATCTTCGTATGAATCAGACACGGCTGGTCCAGGATGGGATTATTGAATTGCTTCTTCTTGGGGGTGAACTAAGCCTTCCCTTTGCCCTTGAACTTGGCGTTGGTTATAGCTGCAGCCTCTGCATGCGGGGTGGACGGAGTTTTCTGCTTCTGCTTCCGAGTGTTATTCCCATCACCATCGGCGACTGTCTTGTGCTTGCCGCTTCGGATGCGGTCTTCTTCTTCGCCATTTGCATAGCGAGCCGCTATCTCCATCATCTTGCTCATGGAGATATCGCCTGTTAGGCCGAACTTCAGGTACAGATCCCTGTACCGCACGCCTGCCTTGAACGCGCAGATTGCTTGATGCTCTGTGACGTTCTCCACCGTGTGGTAGAGAGTTGTCCAACGCTGAATGAAATCACGCAGGGGCTCATTCTGCTTCAGGACGCAATGCTGGACTGTGAACTGACCGATGCGTGTTCGCATGAACAGAACTATTGTGGATCATGTTGTGCGACTGGGAGACAGTCGAATTCTGCTGCTGCGCCGTGTGCAACAGGGCGCGGATTTGCTCGATCCCCCTGCCAGCCTCTGAATCAGTCGGCTGAAGGGAATCGGCTATCTTGGCAGCCACAGCCAAGTTGAGGAGGGGTGTGCGGAACAACTCCACGTTGCTCCGTCGAGTGTGTCGACTGGCAGAACGTCGAGGCGGACGACGTGCGCCGGACGTTTCGCCGATCTCGTGCTCGTTCCGGCCAGCTTGACGGGGATCTTCATGGGAGTTGGCCATGTGTACTTCTGCTGCAGGCCCGCGACCCGCGTACTCGGAAGGAAACTCAGTCGGAACCGAGCCCGAGCGCTGGGACGGCGGGGCAACCACAACCGACTCTAGGACCGCCACATGTGAAGACGCGTTCTGGCGCGCCTAGGCGTGTTGCACCCAACGCTGGAGCCGCGGACGGCGGGACCGCTTGTTGTGGTGCGTGACGGCGGTGTAGGTCGACACCGGAGCCGACTGTTGGAGAAGAAGAATGCCGCGGACGCCGGCACGGAAGTGCGTAGCCCCGCGGCGGGGAAGCGCCTCGACGTCAAGAGGGGCGTCCCGAAGCCATGCCGAATCGTCGACGATGAAGGAGAGAGCGCCGAAGAAGATCTCGTGACTCGTGCTCGAATCTCCACCGGATGACATGACGAAATGATGTAGTCGCAAACTCGCCGGAAGTCGCTTAGACGCCAGCCCCACGGTGGGCGCCAACTGTCGTGGGTATAAGCCTGACAGTAGATGTGTAGGGTACGAAAAGGATGGGCAGAGTCCCAGCTACGGCGAGGTTGTATGAGTTCAGGCCCCTCTGCGGTGGAGGTAATAGCCCTACGTCTCAGTGCTCTGGGAGCTTGTTGTCGAGTGGAATATGGAATACAATGATTTGCTAACCCCTGCACCAGTGGGGGAGGGTGGCTTATATAGAGTGTGCTGCCCTCCACAACGGTTCTGGTACAGGGGTGCAGTAGTGGCGATTAAATGCCTACGTTACAGGTAACGTACGTCCTAAATGCTAATAAATGCACCTGGAAACGTACGACCGTTTCCCTCCACGGGGTTACGATGTACAGAGTGGAATCCAGTCGGTTAGTTTGATATACTCTGAATGCTAGTCTCCGACTGGATGGTCGAGGACCTGTTACCGACTGGATGATGGGAACTCCTTAGTTCAGTCGGAACTGACTAAGGGCTTTGTCCCTTATGAGGGGTAGTCCTTGGGTAGGACCTACAGGGCAGGCCTATGACCCTACCCTAGGACTATAACCCCATCAGCCGTGGTTCGTCGCAAGCGCTCCGAGCGCTTGCGACTGCAAGGGCGGATCAAGCATGCAGTGGCCCACCAGGCCACCTCTGGACTAGTGGCCATGCTCAATTCGGATGAGCTCACTATCAACCTCTTCCCGAAGTCAAGCGATGGATCAATCGGCGACTCCGACTGTGAAAGCAGGGGAGGGACCGCGGAAATATTGATGGCCGACACGGCTAGGGAGGAGGCCTTGGATTCGCCGCGAAGAACTCTCTCGGACACGCCGACGAAGAGCGTCGTCACGACGACAACATCCATCACGCCCCGCAGCCGCTCACCGAGCAGCAACGGGAGGAACTTCGTTGGAGGAGCGAGCCGCCACCACCTCCCATCACCGTCGAGGAGGAGGATCTCATGAGGCGGGTGCTCCAGGACTTCGTCCAGGAGCACGACAAAGCCCAACGGGAGGGCATCAAAGAGATGATGGCCCTCTCCGCCACCAGTAACGTTACCATCCCCCCGAAGTTGTGGGTCAAGGAGGAGCCCATGGTGGAGGTCAAGGAGGAGGCCACCGACGCCGCCTTTGTAGCATTGGTGGGGTAGTCCCAGACAATTGTGCTATGCACATCGAAATACGTGCATGTGCCGTCCATGTGGGTTGGCGCCTACATGTGGTCGCCGTCCCCGCCAAGCACTTAGGTGGTGCAAGCGCCTCCGACCTCACAGGGCCCGCCAGCCCACCTCTGGCAGCCATCAACGTACATCAACCTCACCATGAACGACGATGGCAAGGACTGAAGACGACAACGACATCAATAACGGCCACGATGGCGGTGGCAAGCGGCAAACTCAAGCGTTTTCATGCTTTTTATTTTTAGTTAAGTTTAATGAGCGTATGAGACTTGTGTGGATGTTTTCAATTTTAGTAATGTTTAATTGAGTTTATTTTATGTTTCAAATGTGTGGACGTTTTTTTCTTAATTCCAAGCCAAATTTTTTGAGATGCGGCCGCCCGGTTGGATGAGGGCATCAAAAACAAGACACGGCCATCCTTTTTTCGGCCAAAGCGGACACAAATCCAAACAAATTGGAGGCATATTTGGGGTCTACGGTTGGAGTTGGCCTTAGAGAGCAGGCAAATATACTCTCCCTGTTTCAAAATAAGTATTGTGGGTTTTAGCTCAAATTTAATTTTTTTAAAACAACGACATTTATTTTGAAACGAAGAGAGTATGTTTTCTTTTGCAAAACTTTGATTTCATTATATTCTCATGGTCTTATATATAGTACAGAGGAAGTATCATTCTTCACCTGCCAAATGTGTGGACGTTTCAAATGTGTGGACGTTTTTCTTTAATTCCAAGCCAAAAATTTTGAGATGCGGCCGCCCGGTTGGATGACCACGTCTGCGGGCATCCAAAACAAGACACAGCCGTCCTTTTTTCAGCCAAAGCGGACACAAATCCAAACAAATTGGAGGCATATTTGGGGTCTACGGTTGGAGTTGGCCTTAGGGCCAGTTCTTTTAAAGTTCAGCTTATGCATAAGCTGCGATGGGAATAAGCTTCACAAAAGCTGCCGTGGAAATAAGTCAATGAAAAAAAGCCATCCAGTTTCTTTTGTCTAGCTTATGTTCCCAGATCTACGGTGAAAAGTCTATAATACCCCAGCGGCGGCGGCGTGTGGAGCTGGGGCTACGCCCGAGTCGGAGGAGCAGCATTGGCTGGAGGAGCAGTGCCGACGGCTGAAGGAGCAACGGTTGGGCCCGAGTCGGAGGAGCAGCGACGGTGGCTGGAGGGGCCGGACTGGAGTGGGTCGCCGAAGGGGCCGGACCGGGCCAGGAGCTCGCTGGGAGGAAGGGGACGTCGGGCTCAAGATGAGGAAGGGAGTGGGCGTGGGGCTCAGGCCAAGGGAGGTTTCGAGGCCGCGGGATCTGGCGACGACGGCCGAACCCTAGAGAGGGAAGAGGGGTCTAGTGCGGGAGGAGGAGGGGTCGAGTGTGCGGGCTCGAGAGGAGACTGGTCGATCGGGTCGAGTGCGGTGGCATTTTCGACGTAATAACATCAAACAATAGGGCAAGTATGCTATACCCTTTCGCTGTAAGTCAATAAGCTGCGGGAAGCCACTCCACCCCAGCTTTTTTTCATTGTGAAGGAGAGGAAGGTGAAAATAAGCTCAAGTGGCTTCTCAAAAACGAGTTCTTTTGCACTTCTAGCTTATTTTGACAATAAGCTCAAATAAGCTGCAAAAGAACTGGCCCTTAGAGAGCAGGCAAATATACTCCCCCTGTTTTAAAATAAGTATTGTGGGTTTTAGCTCAAATTTAATTTTGTTAAAACAACGACACTTATTTTGAAACAGAGAGAGTATGTTTTCTTTTGCAAAACTTTGATTCCATTATATTCTCATGATCTTATATATAGTACAGAGGAAGTATCATTCTTCACCTTGCTCACTCAAATCACCCGCAACATTCATGTGGTGCCCTTGGAAATCTAGGAATAATGACGAGTTATTTCAAAGGATTAAAACAAGGCTCCTCAACCAGTAATTGAAAACTACAAAAGCAGGGTTAGGAACTTGTGTACAGATCAAATAAGATCGGAAACAAAGAAATGACAGCTGAATTATTTCCATGCCATTCCAGCTCTTCAAGCGGAACCTCAGGACAAAGCCGGGTCTTCCGGAATTTAGAGGCCTATTGATAGACTTGTGTACCATTACATATCCAGATTCAGTTCAGGTTTTCAATGTCTCAAGGGCATATGGCATTGAAGCTCACACTTTAGCTCAGCTGGCGATCAATCAATCAGGAAAACTGTAGCTAGTCATAGACTTGGCTGCAATAATTCTGATCTACTCCGTATGTCCCTTGATTCAGATTATCCCAGATGTGCTATAATTACAGGAAACTGCAATCCTACATGTAAACTGTATGCAGATTGAATGAATGGGACTACAGGGACTCTTGTTTGTATTAAGAAAAAGATTCAACAACCAGTCTCTCCAGGCCAAACAGAACTCGGACGAGTCAGACTCCCCGCCGATCATCCAGATTAAATTCTGGCAGTGTCGGTGTCTCCATTTTCAGATAATAAGCAGATTTGACCGTGCTGGTGAACCTTCCATTTTATCAATGACAGTAGGCAGAGGTGGAGGAACCCTGATGTGATCGGGGAGTGCATGTAAATTACTAAGCATTATGATGAAATGGAACATCAAAATTAACGGAACGGCAGGACCCGCACTCACCATGCAAGGATTAACAGGGTGTTCATACATACATGTTCCATCCAGTCGACCAAATGAACGCACCCACTTAATCACTACTACTACGACTAGGACTAGGTACTCCAAACGTTACTGGACTGGGGCACTGCTAGCGGTTTCCAAATGGCCAAATAACAACAACAAGCAACAGAGACTACATGGACGAAAATGTACAAATTAACCACCATGCCAAATCAACCCATCTAATATATATGAGGCAGGTTGGCCGGTGGACGACACATCTAATATGAAAGCACTGAAGTTGCACACGTGCCAAATCAACCAACATCTAATATATATGTATGCATCCCATCAAAAGGATCGAAGGCGAGACTTAAGAAGCCGAACACAGGCAATTGCTTGATGTATGTGTCATCCTTCTTTGCAATGATCAACCAACAGCCAGCCAGACACAAAGTAAGTCCCATACGCAGTGGACTAAGCCCTGCAATAATAGCATGTTTCATGTGATGTGATGAGAAACATGCTCTCGTTAAGTAGATGCAACGATAACAGCTAGTTTCAGAGGCCTCACTAGACACAAACTTTTATCACTAAGATTGTTTGCCCCACATACACGCTATATTAGAAGTAAACCCAAACGTACCTGGCGCCCTGTGTCTTCAAACTTCTCTACTCAAGTTAACTAACCACGTAGTTGCAGTTCAAGGACGGACATTTTACTGGGTATAAGCATCAGCGTGGAATCGGAAACACATGGATTTTAATTTAAAGCTAATCATCTATCAATTTTGGATGCTATACTAGCCAATACTTGCGTCATATTGCAGTGTCGATCCTACCTATATGTGGTGGCATGGACAATACAGGCAAAAATAGGAGCAAGCTTACCCCTTCAAATAGTTGGTGGAGACAAGGATGGCGGGAAACCGGCATACAGTAGTTGGCTCTTCAATGGCATTATCCACCCAGTCTCACAGAACCTCTCAAGCTTCAAAGTCTGGAGATCCAGCGAAAAGCAGTCCGGCTCGGGCAATTCAAAGGATGACTCCGGGTTGTATGGATACCCATGTAGGAGTAAGTATCCCCCAGCTACACCAATGATGTAATAGCAGTAATCATGGCGCAACGGGACTACCGCCTCCATTTGCCACTGCCTTGGGTCGTCATCCCCAATGCTAACCAAAATGGAATACAAGAGGTGATATATGGAATTGCGGCTGAGAGCAAACATCCCAAGCCTCCGTTCCCTTGCCTCCACAAAGGCCAGCTGACAATCCCAGGGACTGGGCGGGATGTCGACGGAGGAGAACTCCATCGTAGCAATGTCGAGCATGAGCAACTTGTCGATCAGAGGCATCGCCCAACAGAAGCATCCGTGCACGTAGTAGCGATTTCCAAGCACAGTGGAGGGCCGTGCGTCTTGGTCGCCGCCGTCACCGTCACCCATTCCTGCGGCAAGAGCGCTCCAGCCATCAAATGCGACGGCGTGCCATTGCTCTTGCTCGGCACGAGGGCCCGATGAAGAGAGGACGAACAGGACCAGCTGCGACTGGGTTTGCGTCTGTTGGTACTTGGCCAAGCACATGACTCTGAATCTGAAGGGAGCATCGGCGGCAATGCCAGTATCCTGCTCCACGCCGGCGGGAGCAAGAAAGAGCTCCCAGTGATTGACCAGATCGGACAGGTCCTGGGGGACGGGAGGTAGCAGGAGGTAGCGCCGGTGCAGCGGGTCGCAGACGGCGACGTCCCTGACCAGACGACGGTCGCCGGGGGCGACGTAGAGGAGGGCGCGGCCGTCGCGGAAGTCGCAGCGGCGCCAGGGCTGCTCGCGGGAGGGGAGGAAGGAGCAGGAGAAGTCGGTGCCGGCGAGGGTTTGGGCGGCGGCGGCGGAGGGGTGGCGTGGTTGGGCCGGGAGGAAGGGGTCCGAGAGTATACCCAGGAGGGGCGGTGGGTGGAGGGTGCGGAAGCGACGGAGGAAGGAGTGGTCGGCGATGATGCGGCGGAGGGAGGGGTCGGCCATGGAGGCACGGGTGAGGTCGGCGGCAGTGGGGACGCGGAGGAGGATCTCCTCAGTGAGGTGGTCCGGGAGGTTCGCCTGCGCCTCAATGGACGGCAAGGCGTCGTCTCTGCAGGGCGTAGCCGCCGGGGCAGCGGAGCAGGGCGGCGGCGGAGGGGCGTCCGGGAAGGGCGGCACCGGCGACGCCATTGGGGTGGGGTGGGGTGGAGTGGAGTGGAACACACGAGACTGAGATTGATTGTGCATTGGGGATTTGTTTTCCCGTTTCTGCTGGAGGAAAACGTATACCCATTTTGACGTCTCCTTCCACTAGGATGGGAACTGGGTCCCATTTAATCCCATTAAAACCCACTTATTATCTAGTACTCCCTCTGTTCCTAAATATATGGTTTTTTTAAGATTTTTTTAATCAACTACATACGAAATAAAATATGTGAACCTATACTCTAAAATATGTCTATATACATCCATATATAGTGTCTTAATAAAATGTCTTAAAAGACTTATATTTAAAAACGAAGGGAGTAATTCAAAAGTTTGTTTTTCTTAAAAAAAAAAGAACTATGAAGCTAGAAAAAACTAAATAAATGGGACTTGTGGCTGCCATTTATTTGCCAATTACATCCCTACCTTCCACGCATCAAGATAAATCCTCTACTTGTTTTATAGTAACATAACAAAATCATATACACTCTTTGTTGTTAAGAAAATATATACTCCCTACATTTTCAAAACACAATGCGAATTTATTTCTCAAGAAAACATTTCACTAATACATTCTTTGGCGGTATGAGGTCTACATGACAGGAACTGTTGTCATTAGATTCGCTTTCACAGAGTTTTACGAGTCTCGTGATACATAGTCCGAATTTTAGACGAGCGATTATTTATCGAAGGCTACCACGCCCAATCAAACCATGAATTATAGTTTTGAGCATGGTTTTCGACCAAGCCTCGTAGGAGAAGAAACACATAGGAGAGCGATCATGACAAGGAACACTTATATCTTCGGCAACCTACCATTGCTTGTCGCTGCCATGTGATCTTCCAACCATCCTCATGTCGGTACAACGCAAACCTGGTCAAACGGGTCGGGATATTCAGACCGGCCCAAAAGAACGCAGACAAGGCATGCCACGGGCCAGGCCCGACACATGCTAATTGGGTCATGCGCACGCAGCCCACCTGGGGCCATGTCTCAGCCGCAACCTTCAGCAGGAAGCCAGCACGGCACGATCCAATTAGTTTTTTTTACATTTTTTATTCTACATAATATTCTATCAAATTTTATCCCACGTAATACTCTACCAAGGTTTATCCCACATAATGTTCTGTCAAAATTTACATTATTTTAACATTTTTTAGCCTTTTTCTTTTTTGGCCTTGTCTACAAAAAAATGCAAAAAAAACTGTATAAACGGGCCAGCATGCCGAAAATGGCCGGCGTGCCTGAGCGAGACGGCCCAGCTAGCCCCCGTGCCATGCTTCGGCCGCCACCCTCAGCACACGGACCAGCACAACACGACCCGATTAGCCTTTTTAAGTTTTTTATTCCACGTAATACTCTACCAAATCTTATCCCGCATACGAGCAATTTAAAAGGAATTTGCGAGATTCTTTCTTGACCACGTCATACCTAAAGACGGAGAATATCATGTGGATTTGTGATCCGATCTTAGGTAGATGATGTTAGAGATTGTAAAAGATGTTATATTGTATATATGTAGTAGCGTCGGATAGATATACAAAAACTTGTTGTTCGATCAAGCAAGGAGAAAGAGATGTCACTTCTCTCTATATATATTCAACGTGACGATCTTGTGTAATTAATGGTTTCCTTCATTTTCTTATTAGCCAGCGTCAAGTTCTCTCTATATGTATAGTAGCTAGCATCGACCAAGTACGGAGAAAGAGAGAACACTTCTCTCTATGAGTTAGCTAACATATATGAAACCCCTAAATTAACCCTCCAAAACCCCAAGTCCCCCCCTTCAAAAATAAAACCCCCAACTCCTGCCAGATGCTGACGCGTGGATGCCCTTTGGTCCCGGTTGGTTGGTGTGACCAACCGAGACTACAGGTCCTCCTGCTTGGGCTCCCCGCAGCGACCACGTGGAGACCCTTTTGTCCCGGTTGGTAAGAGAACCCGGACTAAAGGTTTTGGGCTTTAGAGTCCCGACCCTTTAGTCCCGGTTCCAGAACCCGGGCTAATGGGCCTCTAGAACCGAAACAAATGGGTCATTTTCTACTAGTGTGAGCCGCCTGCCTGTTTGGCTGGCAACCCATTCATTCATATAGGCCACAATGCCATGGCTTGTGGTATCTTTGTCCTGCTTATAAATAATGAACACAAGGGCTAGATGTACCTAAATGAAGTTTAATGATGCTCATGAGCAGATCCACACGAAGCAGAGGGGAGGTGGAGCTGGCCGGTAACTGGGGAAGGAGCAGAGTGGAAGGAGCTCCAGGATGCCGTCTCCGCAAGATGTGGTATTGTTATGACCGGTGTACACCACAGCCGGAGGAGGCCCAATGTCGCCTGTAGTTAGGGGCTTGGCCTAACTTATCGTATTTTTTAGTAGCACATTAGGGATTATGTAAGCTCATGTAAAGACTCGTTTTAAGGACAAGAAATAGCAATTATTATTACACATTTCATGGAAGACCCGCCGAATCCGTGGAAGCTTAATTGAAGGAGAAGGATCCATGTGCTGGAATCTGGGGGTAGCTACCTGTGTATTAATATAAAAGGACATTGTCACCCGACCTAGGTAGTGTATGTATCAATTCATTTAAATATTTGGTACGGGTGCAAGTTGCATATATATATATATATATATAAGTCGTTGACGCAGCATAACTTGGTCATATCTTTGAAGGTGCCATTAGATGAACGAAAAATGTAAGAAAACAATCCATGTGACGAGCTTTCACACATCTGTCGATAATCATGGGTGATGAAGAAGCAAGCTCCACTAGAACCAAGCTGCAATTAAGCTACGTACGAAGCTAGCTAGTGATCAGATCACTCCCACACAGATCAGATAACCTTCAGAAAAGAAAGATAATGGCAACATTGCCCAACGATCATATTGCCGTCGACATGGAGGCTAACGATTGGTGTTGTCGGTGTCGGTGATGGGCTTTCTGGCCACGGATGGCCGATTTGGCGCAAGTATTCATACAACTTCATTCGGCCACTACAGTGTGGTTTGAGTCGATGATCGCCCACAGCAAACTCGGAGTCGTTTGCTCATGATTTAGGGTTTATGCTATGTGATATCCAAGTTCCATAGCATGTTACATGACACAACAAATAGACGCCTGTGTTGATTCCTTGGATCCATCGATTGAGTAGGCATTCAAATAGGTTAGTTATTAGGAAGTCTTACCTTGGCTGATCGGGAACCAGGCTTGTTTGCTTAACAGATATACGTGTATCATGTACTCTACATCTTTTATCAGGTGCTCCTTATATTATTTCTTGAAGGAAGTACTCGTTATATTCTTATAATTACTACTCGTGGTAAGGAGTACGAATGTACGATGCGCTTCCATTGTTGACGAACTGTGCCGTCGTCACCTAGTCTTTTGTCGACCGTCATGTGGCACACGTCATGCATGTATCTACAGCTTGTTAATTAGCATGATCAGTTTTCATCTGCGCTGCTCTAAAGTCTAAATCATACACATAGGGGGCACATTATTGGCGTATATTGATTCCTTGGAGGATCATTCATATTGATTCCTTGGAGGATCATTCATCAGCTGGCTACCCCAGATTTCATCATTGCACATTTTCTGAAGATGCCATTAGTTGGACTAGGAATCCATGTGATGTGACGCGCAGGTTGGCCTTGGCGTTGCACCAAGTTGCACATTTCTTAGAAGGCTCGAATCCTTGGAAGTTTTGCATGTGCAATGCAATGCAATACTTAACTACTCTCTTCGTTTCTAAATATAATTTTTTTAGACGTTTCATTAAGGATTATATATGGATGTATATAGACATACTTTATAGCGTAGATTTATTCATTTTGCTTCGTATATAGTCCTCTAGTGAAATCTCTAAAAAGACTTATATTATGGAACGGAGGGAGTAAAAGAGAAGAATCCGTGTGCTGGAATATGGGGGCAGCTACTTGTGTATCAATCTAAACATTGTCATCACCAGACTTAAGTACGATGTATATATAGCTCGAGTAGTATATAGCTAGTTGACTTTGCACAACTTGGTCATATGTTTGAAGGTGCCAATACATGGAAGAAAATGTAAGGAAAAAAAATCCATGTGACGAGCTTTCACACATCTGTCCATAATTAAGCATGGATGAAGCAGGGGCAAGCTTCACCGGCTGGCCTATAAAACTAGTTGCCATCCCAACCGAACGGATCCAACCAAACAGCAATTTAGCTAGTGATCACCCACACACATAACAGATCACCTTCGAAGAAGAAAGATAATGGAAGCAGCAGCAGCACCCGCCCCACATACGGCCATCGGCGTGGGGGGTACGCCGGTTGGTGCTGTGGAGCCGGGGGCTGATGGCAAGACCTGTGTGACCCAGAAGGTGCTGTCGGTGTCGGCGAACCTGGTGCAGCTGCTGCCGACGGGGTCGGTGATGGCGTACCAGATACTGGCGCCCTCCTTCAGCAACCAGGGCAAGTGCTACCCATCCAACTGGTGGATCACACTCGGCCTCGTCGTCCTGCTCGCCGCCTCCTGCGTCTTCTTCGCCTTCACCGACTCCGTCATCCACAAAGGTAAGGTGTATTACGGAATTGCCACGTACGAGGGTCTCAACGTATTCAACATATCAAAGAAGGATCAGGACAAGGAGTTCGAAAGCATCAAGCTTGAGCTCAAGAAGCGCCATATCAAGAAGCAGGACTTTGTTCACGCCTTCCTCACCGTCGTAGTCTTCCTCACCATGGCCTTCAGCGACGTCGGCCTCCAGAACTGCTTCTTCCCCAAAGCAGGCACCGACGCCCAGCAGCTGCTCAAGAACCTGCCACTAGGAATGGCGGTCTTCTCCAGTCTAGTCTTCACCATCTTCCCAAGCAAAAGGAACTTCATCGGATGCAACGACCCAAACAGTGACAGTCACATCGACGTCGCCAAAGTCGTCCCTAAATCACCATCCAGTTCCACTGCTACAACTCGGTGCCCTACATGTCCTCCCTAACCAACTTACAGAAAATGTATTGCGTCTTCCATTTCCGTGTCTAGCTATTGAGAAAATAATTGTTACTTCTATTTGATTCCGATTGATTCATCATATATTGATCGAATACTTGCACATTGATTGTCAACTAGCAACTCCACAAGATCTCTTCCGTGGAAAAAAGGAAAAAAACTAGTAGTAGTTTTTGTGAAAAGTAGCATTAAGCATATGCTTGTAGCAGGGATGCGTTCATGTTAATATAGGCACAAGGGTTTGCAAGAGATATACATCAAGAGATTAGATCTAAACTTAAACAACTCAGATCCTAACTAACCTATGGGTTATCACCAGCTGGCGTATACGGTTTATATCTACACCATATTATACATCATCTAACACTCCCCCTCAATCACAACTCGCAAGGTTGAGATTGTATCGAAAGATGCTAACTGCTGCACTGTCAATGGTTTTATGAAACCATCTGCAACTTGATCACCAGTAGGTATGAACTTGATGTTCAACTGTTTATTGGCTACCCATTCACGAACGAAATGATAGTCAATCTCAATATGCGTTGTCCTCGCATGAAAGATAGGATTAGCAGACAAATATGTAACACCAAGATTATCACACCAGAGTGATGTCGTCCTGGGATGTTGAATCCCGAACTCTGTCAACATATTTTGCACCCATATTACTTCAAGAGTAGCATTAGCTAAGGCCTTTTATTCAGCTTCTGTGCTCGACCTTGAGACTGTAGCCTGTTTGCGAGCTGTCCACGAGACTAAGTTGCTCCCCACGAAAACTGCAAATCCTCCCGTGGACGTGTTGTATCCTTCATCGGTTGTCCAAAAATGCGAGAGTTGGGTTGCCTGTGCAGCGCAAGAGTGATATGTTTGGATGGGGTTAGTCAGGGCCAGTTGAGAGGGAACAGTATAGTCAAATTACCATAAAAACCGCAGAAGCTGCCCATGTTGCATCAAATGATCCCTTCTTGTTCGACAAGTTGATGAAATGTGTAGACAAGATAATAGCGAAGAAAAAGATTTTTGAGAAAACTTTGACTAATTGTTTCGCGGGCCGTATGAGGTTTACATGGCAGGAATTGTTGTCACTAGATTCGTTTCCAAAGAGTTTTATGAATTTTCAAATAGGTTTACATTGCAGGAATGTTTAGACGAGCGATCATTTATTAAAGACTGTCTCGACCTATGGAACTATAAATTATAATTTTAAGCAGACCACAGTCGATCAAGCCTTATAAAAAAAGAAACACATAGGAGAGCCACCATGACAAGGAACATCCATATCTATGACAACCTTCTCACAGTCTATCGCTATCGTGCCATCCCCCACCATTGTCATATTGATGCAACAACGGTAGATGTGGTGGCATCCCTCCACCCCTCGCCGCCCACATGGGCAGCACCGCCAACACAAGCCTCCCAACAAGCACCCGATAATTGAGTGAAACACCTACGCTCACCGATACATCGGTCATATGGGCATCACATCAATAAAGAAGGTGTGGCCACTGCACTACAAGGAAGGAACAAGACTCCTTTGTTGTCAAGCTGTATGTTTCCAAGTCACTTCTGCTCAGGGTCTAAAACTTGTAGCTACTTTGCTGTCAAAGATGCACCACAGACAACTTGCCTCTAGCGAAGATCTACCAGGACAAAGCCGGGACATTGACAGGGAAAATGAAGCATGCAGAGAAATAAAGAGGGATCGCAAGTCACAAGTTAAAGATCATTGGATCTTTTTGCTTCATCATGAAGACATAGGTGTTTTTAGTTTTATGGCATTTTATCTAGGAGAGAGGACTAGGTCCTATGAGAGATTTTTTTTCTCTGGTTTATATGACATATATTAACTTGACATGATCTATTAAAATGATGATGGGTATGGTGTTTTTTGTTTTATAACATTTTAACTTGGTATGATTAAAATGATGAGATGATTAAGAAGATGATAGATTATATGACATATATTAAATTAAAGTGGATGGATGCAAGTGATCAAGTTGAATTAGAGAAAAATATGATATTACGAGCATCGTATTTTCCTTCAATTCAATTTGGTCTCTTGCATCCATCTACTTTAATCTAAATATTGTTTCTTTCATAAATTTTATTAATATTGAACATTAATATGTATAACCATGTAAAAATACAATATAAATATAGAAAAAGATATACGCGCGATTAGAGTGGTGCTGGTTAGAAAAGCATGCTGATAACTCAGTTACCAGTAGCGCTCGCCATCCGACACTACTCCTAAGAGTTAACTGTAATGTCGTAGTACTAGCGGGGCCACCCACGCTACTGGCACGCCTTCGACTCGCGCTACTGCTAGGGTTTTCCCTCGTAGTGCAGGCCTACTTTCTGCTCCGGCCGCCACAACATAAGACCCCTATGCGCCTCGAGTTAGGCGTACCTCCAGCTCTGGCCGTCACCAAGCAGGACCCTTGAGCACAGTCGACCACAGCTGGGATTCCGAGAGGTGAGAAAATGGTGGCGACGGTGCTGCCAGATGTGTGTGTGTATGCGGGATATGGATAAGGCTGGGTATGGACATGGGGTCGTGGTGTTGTACCCAGGCTAGTAAAAAGGGTACCGCATATATGTTGCTTATTGCGACAAAGGAGTCATGGCATCACACAGGGGGTGCCTCGCCTAGTCCGGCCCATTTGATGTGGCTCTGCAAGTCGTGGCTTCGCACAAGGGGCGCCTCGCCTAGGCCGACCCATTCACTATGCGATAAATTCAAATTTTTATAAAGTATTCAAATGCAGTTTTTGGAAAAGAATTAGTTTTAGAAATGTAAATATTAGTTGGGAAACTTAAATTTGGAAATTTCTAATTTCGTCAGATTTTCAAATTTTCACAACATTATTTGTAAAAGAACACAAATTTTGATACATGGAGAAACTTTTTGAAATTTCAAACAAAATGTTGAAAACTCAAACTTTTTCTGAAATTCGTAAACATTTTTTGAAACATGAACAATTCTCTTAAATTGCGAACAAATATAAAAAAGAGTTTTTTAAAATTACTGGACACTTTTTTAAACACAATCATTTTATGAAAATCATGAACAAATTTTGTGAATGATACTATTTTTTAAACACGAACAAGTTATGAAAATCATGGACAAAATTTCAAAAGGAGAACAATTTTTGAAACACAATTATTTTTATGAACTCATGATTTTTTAAACAAGAATATTTTCTTAAATCCCTGAATTGTTTTCACAACAGGAACATTTTTGAAAAATCATGCAGCTTTTTGAATACGAGAATAATTTATCAAACACGATTTTTTTTGAAAAAATGAGCACATTTTGAAAGCAAGGTCATTTATTTTAATTCTTGATTATTTTGTGAAGCATGAACATTAAAATAAAAATTATGAACAAAAGTTTCAACACAAGAACATTTTTTGAAATTAAGAATAAAAGTGGGAAAATGTCAGAAAAAATAAATAGGAAAAGGGAAAAAGAAAAAAAATGGAAAGGGGGATAATTAAAATTAAAACAAGATCATTTTTTGAAAAACAAACACATTTTTAAAGTTATGAACCATTACTGAAAAACGACCATGTTTTTAAAGCAAGAACATGTTTCTAAATTTAAAAACAATTTCCGAACACAAACTTAATTTAAAAAAGATAAAATAACCTTGAAATAAAAAAATGAAAAAAAAAACAGAAAATGAAATAAAAGAGAGGAAAAAGAAATTTGAAAACAGGAACAAAATCTGGAAAAATGATCAAATTATGATATATTAATATTTTTAAATGCCAGAAAATTTGTTGAAAAAAGATATAAATATGAAAAGAGAAACATTAAAAAAAGGAAAAAGGAAAAGAAAGTAAAATAAAAACAATAGGAATAGAAAAAGAAAAAGAACAGAAAAATAAAAACAAAAATAGAAATGAAAACAGAAAACCGGTTCAAAAACTTCTAGAAGGTTCCCAAACCAGTAAAAAAATGACTGGGAATTCTCTAGAAGGTTCCTAAAACCAGAACCTTGAAGCATAAAGTATGCTACAATTGGGCCGGCCCAAATTGCTCGCTAGGTCGTCTCACCTGTGTGCTTCACCGACTGTTTGACGCAAAATGCATCAAATAAGGTTTTCTAGTAAAAATAGTTCGTGTAAGATTCCGTGGATAACTATCTGATTACGTGGATTGGTTATTGGGCCTAGTTGGCTGGGCTTTCATATGGTTAATTCGGTGATTCGGTTAACTGAGTCTGATGACCGAGTTTACTGAAGTAATTTCGGTTTCTCAAGTTTGCTAACTGATCGAACAACCGAAGTGTCGGTCCTCGGTTAATTTGGCTTCCATTATGTTTTTTTTGGCTCCGGTCTTCGGTTTTCGGTTTTTATGCCCACCCTTAATTTGTTATGGTATTGTGGGTGGCCATGTGACCTGCAATGTTGTATGGTGCCGAGTGCTGGCTGACTAAAAAGCGACATGTATAACAGTTAGGTGTGGAGGAGATGCTTAAGTTGAGATGGATGGGTGGCCACACAAGGAAGGACCGAATCCAGAATGATGATATACGAGATAGAGTTGGGGTAGTGCCAATTGATGAGAAGCTTGTCGAACATCATCTAAGATGGTTTGGGCATATTTAGCGCAGGCCTCCAGAAGCCCCAGTGCATAGCGGACGGCTAAAACATGCGGATAATGTCAAAAGAGGCCGGGGTAGACCGAACTTGACATGAGAAGAGTCCGTAAAAAAAGATTTAAAGGATTGGAGCATCACCAAAGAACTAGCCATGAACAAGGATGTGTGGAGCGTGCTATCAGTGTGCGAGAACCATGAGTTGGTCGCGAGATCTTATGGGTTTCACCTTTAGCCTACCCCAACTTGTTTGGGACTAAAAGCTTTGTTGTTGTAGTAGTAGTAGTTGTTTTTGTTGTGGTTGGGCATGTGCCGACCTATCTAACTATCTCGTGCAATTATGTTAGGAATTAGTTGGTCCGTAGAGTAGAGTGGCGTGGCCTACAGTTTGTTTGATTGTTATAATTGGCGGGTGACCTACATGATTCAATATATGTCGAAGCTAAGGGGCGAGGAGGCTGAGAGGTCCATTGGAACAAAACAATAATAATCGCATGTCACTGAATTAGGGAGGGTAACATGTAAATTTTATGGAAAAAACGATATGTTTAGTGCCTTGTGTGAAAACAACAAATTTAGTGCTCAAAATCTTGCTACTTTAGGGAATCAGTTTTTTTTTCTCGGGGCACAAAAATGTTTTCTTTCTGTATGGTAACCTGAGAAGCACATAAACCGTTTTATTTTGCAAAATTGCTACTCCCTCCGTTCGAATATACTTGTCGAAGGAATGGATGTATCTAGATATATCTTAGTTCTAGATACATCTATTCTTATCCATTTTTATGACAAGTAATTCCTGACAAAGTGAGTATAAATCATCAACATAAGTACTCCTATTGTTCCTCCGGGGAGCCATTTTGTCTCTCCACTTAGCCCCGCTGCAGTAGAGGTATGGCTCACATGTAAGCAGCACAATAGTGCCAGTAGCAGTCCATCTAAACCCTACAATTGGAGTCACAAAACTTTCGGGTGTCTTTGATTTGCAGATTTTGAAAACGCGAGAATAGAAAAACTGCATGATGACAGTAATTAATTCTGCATGATTGAATTAATTATGAAGAAATTTTCCCATGATGCAGTTCAATTTTTTTTGAATCAAAGAGGCCCTCGGGCATTGTAGAGCAAAGAATTAGAATGGCTCATTACATATGAATTTATGGATTTTAATGCGGATTAAAAGATACCCCCTCAACGAAAAAAGGATAATATTGTCTTCGGTATCCAAATCAATGTACTCAATACATTTGATCTGCAGGCTAATACAGCGATAGCCTTTTTAAGTAACTTTAAGATTCGTGCGAACTTTTAAGGGGGGTGTACCGAGGCAAAACTCATGAATATATGATTGACTTGCAGTACAAGGTACAGTCACCATTATATAGCGTCCAGAAAAATGTCACCATCAGATATACACGAAAGCAACATACATATGGCCCAACCAACAGTAGTCAGCCATTCAAACTGGTTATCCTCTTGCAGGCTTAATGATCATCAAATCATAAACAGTGACAGCAAATTATTCCCGTGTGCACGCAAACTCAGTCAGATTTCTCAAAAATAAAATAAAATCATGGAAGCAGAGCTAGAATGCCAGGCTCGTTGCAAAATCCTTTCACTCGGATCAGCATGTACTATGTTACTGCATGTAGGCTCACAAGAACCTGTCGACCGTGGCGGCCAATGCTGTGTCTGCGATGGCGCCGATCACCGTCTCCTTCCTTTCACCGTCCTTGAAGATGAGGATGGTGGGGATGCTCCTGATGCCATATCTCGTGGCCACCTCCTGGTTCTCGTCCGTGTTCACCCTCAGACATCTCAGCCTGCCGGCGTAGGCCTTGGCCAGGTCTGCGATGATGGGGTGCATCAGGCGGCAGGGGCCGCACCATGGCGCCCAGAACTCGACCAGCACCGCCGTCTCGCACCCCAGGACGACCTCGTCCCACGTCTGCTCCTCTACATCGCCCACTGCAAGTGCAAACAGGCACTTAAGATCAAAATGAAGAACCAATTTGTTTGTTTCTTGTTTCAGAAGAAAAATTCAACCAATACTCCAACTGGGCAAACATGCAGGCACGCTATTTTGTGCATGATGCAGTTAACCATCTGCGGATCAAGAATTCCAGATTCTGGATATGCATATACGGATATACCATCAACTGGGAGCTAGCAATCAAAGATAAGCGACAATAGCTAAGGCATGCCGCAGGTTTATGTTGCACTAGGATTAGTATGTTTACACGAGAAGCAGAAGTTACTAGTTAATTATAGTGTGAAAACTTACTAGTTCACTGTGACACTACAAGCAGAGGACATAAACAGTATCTTTTTATGCGTTACATACTACTCCAGTTGCAATTTAACCCAGAACTGAGACCTTGTTTAGATACATCTTAATGAAATACGCTAGTGCGAAAATGTATTAAAGCATCAACGTGTTTACCCCAAAAGCTGAGACCCTGTGCAGTCGTGTAGATAGGAACAGAAAATGCTAGTGAACTGCATTACTACGAAGGGGCACAAGTTTGTTTGCTCTATTTCTTTGTTTAGACGAGAGGCAAGTTGGCATTGCCAGTTGCTGAATGGATATATGAATAGGAGCATACCTGCACAAGTGTACGGTTACAGGTTCGTACGAGCAACATCTCAGTTCTGCCGAGAATACTGCTAAACATGGCAAGTTGAACAACAGCGTAACTGTGCCTAGGCTGGTCTGTCCACTACCACTAGGATGTAGCAAGCTAGTCCTATACTCCTATCAGTAGCTGGTGGAATCACATCACACAGTAACCTGATGCCGTTAATCATGTATGGATCGAGAATGTGGATTCTAGGTATATTTGGATGACATTGACCGGAGGCTAGCCATCGAAGGCAAGCGAGAAAATGCTAAAAAACATAGTATGTGGCAACACATAGATCACCAGCACACCACCCTGTTAAAAAGCTTGCTGCTAGTTCAGTTTGACACTAGAAGCAGAGGACAGAAACATGAGCTTCTTATTTGTTACGTACATACTAGTACTCCAGTTGCAACATAACTCGAGGACCGAGACCTTGTTCCGATATAAAATGCAGCGGAGTAGACCAGCAATGAAATGTACCAGAGCAGCAATATAACCCCAAAGCCAAGACCTTGTGCGGAGCGTCCAAGGAAGAGGACGGGTCGCTGACTGCACATAAGTTTTGCTGTGGTTCATTTATTTGGACGAGATGTGGGATGCCACTGCTAACTGCTGCACAAGTGTATTGTGTATCTTGCAATTGCAGGCTTGTATGGGTGGAATTCCAGTGTTGCTGACAGCAAGCTGTGGAGCACAAGTGCGTGTGGCTAGTTACGCTGGTCAAATCGGCAGGAAGCTGCTCCGATTCCTGTCTATCGGCCAAGCATGTGGTAGCGCAGATCCCATATACAGCACTGAGGATTGGTTCGTCACGCGGCGCGAGTATAGCCGAGAAGCAAGCAAGGAGTTCTTATCTGGGACTTGTGATAATCTGACGTACCGTGGTCGGCGGCGGAGGGGCCGGCGGCCTTGCAGCAGGCGACGCGGCGTCCGGGACAGGCGGAGGCGGCGACGGCGCCTCCGGTCAGCGGCCGCCGCCGCGGCTGCGGGGGGAGGAAGGAGGAGGAGGAGGCGCGGTGGAGGGGGTTGGTTGGGCGCCGGGCGGTGGAGGTCCCCGGAGAGGGCGATGTCGCCGTCGCCGCCGGCATGGGGGATCTCGGACGGGAGGGGGAGAGAGAAGGTTCTGGAAGGGAGGACGGGTCGATCCAACTCTGCTGTACAAATCGTCATGAGAGTAATATTGCTAGTATATAATTAGTAGACTGCTTAAGAGAATTCAGCATCAAGTTGGGCGTTTGGTCTAGTGGTATGATTCTCGCTTTGGGTGCGAGAGGTCGCGAGTTCGATTCTCGCAACGCCCCAACCATTTTCTTATCATTTCATCTTTTGGGCTTCACCCTTGTCATTTTTTGGTCTAGTGGTATCATTTTTATTTTATTTTTAAAGTATTTTAAAATCCGGCTGTTTTTTCTACCAATCAATCACGACGCCGATAGAATGTATAAACTATCGTCATGGTCAACTGCAGTAGGCATTGTCGATATTAACATAGTCAACTGTCTACGGTCGCGATTCGTGGTTGTAGCCCAAAATCCCTATAGATAGCCCCCTTCCTCCGAGTTAAGCGATTAGGTGGGGTTGGGCCACGAGTAGGCATCGGCAGATCCATTGGTTCCCAACCAATTTACCACCTCTCTCATTTGATCTCGTGCTCTCTTCCTCATCCAAACTCCTCTCAAATCGATATCATTTATTAGGTGAATCAAAGCCCTTGCATACCTTGAGGTAACCTCTTTCATCCCGCACACTTTGCGCATCATAACTACTTTGTTGAAGGTGTGCGTCCAACATATACATGTCGTTCGTGGGGAGTCCTTCCGTCGTGGCATGGCATACAATTAACCGCATGGACTCCTTCCATTAGGTGTTTTATCACAATCTGGTAGAGTGGTGGTGCTAGAGAAGGCTATACTTGCATATACCTCGGTGTGTCGAGTTCGTTGATGTAGCTCTTGTACTACACCGTTTTACTTACCTATGAATCCTCCAACATTGTTTGGTCAGTATGCAATGCTTAGGAGGTGATAAGGATCTTCAATTTAGACAAAGCCATCAAATTCCCCATGGCTTCACTTATAGACTCCCACTTCCTCACCGATCGAGAGGCCCAAACACATCCACCCATCAAGGATCCGTTGGTAATCTTCTAACATTTTTCACTTAAGGTGGACCATCATTCTTACATAGTTTGACTACATCATCGAGCGCAATGTCTGTATTCAATAGAAAGTTTGTTTGTCACATACAATGGAAAAATAATACGAGACTAGTGCAATTAAATTACTTTTTACATGCTAGTATAATTTGGCTATAGACCATTCAATAGAAAAATAAACTCCTCCCAAATGTGGGCTCGGCAGGGACCTAGCACTACAAGAAATATGATCGATAATGGCCCACCATTTTGGTCAAAGAATCATCATTGGTATCATGTTACGACCTTTTTTTGACCAAATTCAGAGGGTCAACAGTTGGCCGTCAAGAACGAACAACCATGACCTTTTCAGTATTTTGGTCAAGTATTCTTTGACCAAAAATAGTTCGGCCTTCAACTCCACTACAAATCCAGTTGCAATGAAGTTTCATCCAGTTACAACTCCAGCCCTAGAACCTAGTAACTATTACTAAAATGAGCACATAAAGAGAATGAAAGATGCAATGAAGCTTCATCTCAGTCAAACATGTTACAATGACTAACAGTTAACTGGTCCTACATTACATTGTGAAATGAGCACAATATGTGATTTGACTTGTAACTATATTCATGTGTGTATACTAAGTGTGGGTGATACAATTGAAGCCCGAGCTGCCATATCTTCTTTATTGCTCCGGAGGAACGAAGGAACATGTGTAGCAGTCTCCATTATCTTCCCAGCCCAGGCCGATAAATTTTCATCTAAAATTCATGTGCACACATTCAAAATCAAAAGATACAGTATAATGTAGGTATCAGTTAGAAAGTTACTGCATGAATGCAAACACCTTTTGGGTGACTCATCAGCACTCCAATCTATAGAAAAGTTTGTCCTACCAGCACTACAACTACATAACAGGGCCGTACATGGTTGTATCACTGAAGAGTTTGTCCTATCAGTCAATTCGTTGAAATCCTAGAATGTGCAGTGTTTTGAAACCATGATACAGAAAATATTTTATCAAGAAGTTTATTTTCTACATGTTTGTTCTAGGCACGAACAATATAAGCTGGAGACATGGAAATGCGCCTTAAATATGATCACCAGCAGCCATCAATGTGGTACTGGAAAACTTAGCATTTAAAAGGAGATTCAGTCTACGCTCTATAGACTATAACTTCTCCAAATTTGCATATCTAGAAAAATGATAGTCTGACGGAAAATACAGTGAATTGTGGACATCAACAAAACTGAATCAGTGGTACTCGTCGGTTATCAAAAAAGGCTGAGTAAGGATGAGCTA
The DNA here is from genome assembly GCF_904849725.1 of Hordeum vulgare subsp. vulgare. Taxonomy (NCBI): domain Eukaryota; kingdom Viridiplantae; phylum Streptophyta; class Magnoliopsida; order Poales; family Poaceae; genus Hordeum; species Hordeum vulgare. The sequence goes on from NC_058524.1 coordinate 623,229,825, forward strand.
ACCGAGAGGAGGAGATACAAGTAGGCAAGTAGCTCGTTGTGTTGGCTTCCAAAGCATAAGGTGTGGGGTGAGCCAAGAACCCAATATGTAGTGCCCCAAGAAGGACGGACCCTGACAGTTCCCTAACGTTCTTGGCGGGGACTTACAACATGCCATGGAGCATGCAGGATGAAGTGTGCGCATGGCGGCGGCGGTGCTTGTAGATGGAACACGCCCTCCTGCTGCCGTCGCCGTCCCATCCGTGCCATGCTGTAGGAAAGGGAACGAAACGAGGAGACGGTGAGGTGAGGTGGGGAGGAAGAATCTGTGCAAGGAATGAGTGGAAGTACCAACCTGGGATAGCCTGGTGCCGAATCCGCAGGCTGCTGGACTCGTCGTCGCCGGAGATGAGGTGGCGGCCGAAACCCTAGCTAGCCACGGGGAACAATGGAGGGCGGGAGGGCGGATTCTAGACGAAGGGGAAGGAGGCATGGAGCTTGGGGAGCTCGGGGAAGTTCTTTCCGTTGTTGGAGCTCACTGGAATAGGCCGGCGTGGGTGGTGGCGGCGGCGAGGGAGAGGGGATCGTGGAGAGAGAGGAGCGAGGTTACGAGACAGAGAGAGGGGGGGGTTACGCTGGAGTTAGGTGGGCTCTCTCTCTCGTGGCCTCGTGGGCTCCTATTTTTTTCCTTTTCTCTATGGATGGATGGAGGGATGTGGGTGTGGAGAGCTAGATGGATAGATGGATGGATATGCGCCACGTCATCGATCCGTGGAACAAATGTTTCCACCAATAGGAATCAAGCTCATGCAATTGTGTTCATCTTTTTATTTTTCTTCTAATTTTTTCTACCCTCTTGACCAGGAGGGCAAGTACTAACTGCATGCACATCGATGAAGGATTCGTCGGCCTCGTCTAGGACCACGTGAACCCGCCCGACTGCTACCACACGTGAATATCAGGTGGATGTGCGGCATTTCATCGATCTAAGGCATAAATGTTTCCACGAATGAGAAGTAACCTATTGTGTGGCTGTTTCCACCCTCGAGTGAAGACTACGGTGCCGTTCATGAAGGGGGTCACACTCTGGAGCCACGTGGCGGGCGTCTAAAGCTATTTTTGCCATTTAAAGAGTTTTCTGCCGAATCAGAAGGAAATCAGATGGAATCAGAAGGAAATCTGTCAAACAATTTTGCACAAGGGTGCATCTTGGAATGGCAAACAATGTTGCTAAAGGGAGTTTTTATTTTCTTTGGACATAAAATTCATTTTCCATTTGTAGCCTTGTCGACACCTATACAAGACACATAGGCGAAATTGTTGAGTTTTCTGCCCCAGCCACCTCTTTTTAAGCCTATGACCTTCTTAATTTTGTCATGAACGACCTATAATGCGGGCATAAATAGAGCTACACATGTCAGTGACCTTTTTGGGCAATGGGATTATGACCTTCTTGATAGAGATGGTCAAAAATTTCTACGGTTTGGACCCTCTTAGACACCTCATGACCTTTTTGTAGATTTTAGTCATAGATCTATGACCAATAAAACCGTCGTCAATATTTTTTTGTCATAAACGAGCTTATTTCTTGTAGTGTAGGGACTGAAACAAATATGGTGGTTCTGTGCATTTGGCTCCAATTTTTTGAAAGCCCAGGACAACAATCTCCCAAATAGAAAAGTCTTTCCATTCAGTGTCCTTCTATTTAGACAATATAAGCGATGTTAGAAACTTTCGCGTTTATATTAGATTCAAGTCGATGATTTTCTTAATTATGATCTCATTTGATTCCAAAGTCTTCTCATAGCTAGATAATAAGTACAACCAAGTTGATGTCACTTAATACCCTAAAAAAGTTGATGCCACTTAATAATGTGTCAATATCAGTACTATCATGTTCAGACCCGCAGACTTCCATTAAATAATTAGAAGGACCTCGATTCATTCCCAAGTATAGGTCTATGAAAGTCTTGTTAACAAATTAATGATCGGCCAGTTTATCCAGAAATGGCTGATATCTCAAGCCGATACACGGCTTGGAATGTCTGTTGTTCGAACAAAGATGGGGCATGCTCACTCATCTTATCCTAGGGGTGGTTACACTCTTATTATATTTGTGAAGCCATGATTGGTCAATATGCAGCGAGGTCATCTATCATATCTATGTCAACCCTTGTCCATATATACATATAGACCGACACTGCGTGGAGGTACACACGCAAAGCAAAATCATCCTAGATGACAATCTTTGCTTGCTTGTTATGTAATGAACTTATGAATTGCCAGTTGTTATGTTGCTTTGGTGGGATGCCAAACTTTGCTTTGTTATGTAATGAACTAGACCATGTCCTGGATTGTGACTTGTTCCTATGTGTGGCTGTTTATGTTCTAGCTAGTTGATGCCATGAGTTAGTTATATGTAATGAACAACATCATGTCCTTGTTATGTGCTAGTTGTTGTTATGAAGTATGAACTGCATTGCACCATGTCCTTGCTTTTGTTTTTTGAACAACACAACATGTCCTTGTTATGTGCTAGTTGCTTTTATGAAGTATACACTGTCATTGTTACATTTCGCTGGGTGGACCGTAGTTGTTATCTGTCAATTGACTTATATTTGAAATGCTAAATAGGGCTTAGCGGAAAGTGCCCTTCTACACCCAAGCTCAAATGAACATGGATGAATGGTAAATTTGAAAAATATATTGAAAATGTTAAAAACATCTATTTTTTACATCAAACTTTGACAAATGTTTTAAGAGCTCATAAAATTTCAGTATGAAATCACATTTGTTAAAGTCGTGTCAAAAACAAATAAATTAGTGCCTGAAAATGCTTTTGAAATTAGCATTTTCAGAGTTTCAATTTTGTTTTTTCGGGTGTAAAAACATCAAGTCTGGGCTCATCTCGCTATTGGGAAATCCAAATGGATAGTTTTCCAGTTTTTCAGCACATAGTCTATGCAATGTATATACCCGCTAGATATTGGATATTTATGTTCTTCTTCATATCAGAAGGACATGTTAATATTTCTTCAAAGTCAAACATATCGATATGACTAATTTGTACAAAGTCAAAGGTGAAGAAGCGTCATCAGTTAATTTGACCACGCAACCGATGCACAGGTAGCACTAATGAACAATCACCCGCATGCAATAAGCCAATAACTACTACTACTACCAGTATCATGTGGCTTCACCGGACGCCTAGCTATACAAATAATAGAGCGAATGGGCGCGCCTCGCACCACACACGTACGCATCAGAAATTACAAGTGAGCCGAGCGAATGGCAGCACCCAGCCATGCCATGGATGACATCGAGGCAGGGCATACGCCGCTCATCAAGCCGGTGCGGACGCCGGCGGCCGGGGTCGACAAGCCGATTCTGGCGGCGACGGCGAACCTGACGCAGCTGCTGCCATCGGGGACGGTGATGATATACCAGATGCTGGCGTCGTCCTTCAGCAACGGGGGCAAGTGCTACAGCAGCAACTGGTACATCACCATGGCGCTGCTCGTCGTGCTCTCCCTCTCCTGCTTCCTCTTCGTCCTGACGGACTCCTTGGTCCACAACGGCAAGCTGTACTACGGCGTGGCCATCTGCGGCCGCCTCAACGTGCTCAACCTTTCCAAGGGGGAGGAGGCCGAGGAGTTCTCCGACATCTTGCCGGAGCTGAAGAAGCGCCGCCTGAGGGGCCAGGACCTTCTTCACGCCTTCCTCGTGGTGCTCGTGTTCTTGGCAATGGCGTTGACCGACGTGGGGATTCAGAACTGCTTCTTCCCCAATGCCGGGGAGGAGGCCCAGCAGCTGTTCAGGAACCTGCCTCTGGGAATCACCGCCTTCGCCAGCGTGCTCTTCAGCATCTTCCCCACCAGAAGAAAATTCATCGGCACCAGCAATCACACTGCTTAGCGCCGGGCTCGGAAATGTTACTCCTATGGTTTGTAATAGTGTGGGTCCATTGACATGCATGTGACTCCTATGGTTTGTAACACCTGCACGGGGTAGCAGTTATAAGGTAATAATTATTGATAAAATCTATTAAGATGTAAAATGCTATGTTAAATTGCAGCTGCTATACAACTGGGCGGATGCTAAGTTATTCAAATAATGATACTCCCTTCATTCACAATGCCACCGAAGTGCCGCCACCGTCCAATCCAAAGATCAGAGTTTTCCCTGATGAGAGCCGCGGCGACGCTTTCAAGAAAGGAACTAGCTTCGCCGCCACCGGTCTGTCCGAAGATGGAACTGGTTTTCACCACGGTCAAGGCTCATCGCCACCGACCGCCACACCCCGGCTGACACGCCGCCCACACGATCATGGTCACCGGGCAACACCAAGCCACGGGCTCTGCCGAAGAGCACCGCGCAACCACCACCATGGTTGCTGCCCCAGCATTCAAGACCTTGACACCACCTCACCCGAGATACGCCGCTGCCCAAACTAAAGAGACGAATGGAAAGCTCCTGCCTTTCCCACCCCTAGGCTTCCCCTAGTACTGAGACCCAATAGGCTGCCATCGAGTCATCCTTCAGCACCGGCGCGAGACGAGTTCGGTTCAGCACACTCACTACCAGAAAAACGTACTACGCCTACGGCTTATTCTATGCCGACGGCTTTTTGTCGGGGCCGTCGGCATAGTTGGCATTATGCCTACGACTTTCTAAAAGCCCTCGGCACAAAAAAGCTGTAGGCATATCTACATCTACGCCGACAGCCTCCGTCGGCATAGCAAAGGCCATCGGCCTACAGAATAGTAGGCCTACGACCATCGTCGGCGTACATAGGCCGTCGGTATAGACGTGGGGCCGGCGACGGGCCCCGGTCCGGGGGCTGACGCCGTCGAATCTATGCCGACGGCTGGACGTCTGGCCGTCGGCATAGATACACAAAGCCACGTCATCGATCCGGGGCGCACCAACCAGCATATATGCCGACGGCTGCCGTCGGCATATCTGCCACGTCATCGATCCGCAGCGCGTCGACCACCGGCCCTGTCCGTATCTATGCCGACGGCTTTGCCGTAGGCATAGTTTTTTTTTCCTTCTTTTCTTTGCACCATGTGTGTATATATATATATAATTTGATTAACTTACATGTACCATGTGTAAATATAAATGTATTATTATTTTTATGAATATATATGTACTTTGTACTTTTTTCGAATACGTTAATGATGTGTCGTCATTTTCTTTGAATATAGGTCATGTGTAAACAGCTCTGCCTACAGAAATATTGTGGTGGTTGCAAACACCCTACACGCGTCTTCGGGATGTGACCCCCCTCACGTCCGGGGTGTGCCCCCCTCACGGAAAGTCAAAGGCTAGATCTCGTGTTCAATCGTTACACGGTTAGGCGGGCCGGGGGCCCTGGGGTAGCAGTGGGACCAGAGCGTCGCACCGGGCCCTCATACATGTCGTACGGGGCTAAGGTAAGTCCGATCAAGTGGCTGTCGGGGGTAGCTATGCCATGGAAACATCGCGTCGGTTCCTCGTGCATGTGTGAAAGTGATCTGACATGCGTAGACGCCCGTCGCGACGCTCCCGTGTGTGTCCCCCTTCATGTACGACAATGTCGTCGTCACTTTAAGGGGAGAAATAGTCGTGTCGGGTCGACATGGAGGGAACCTAGTGATGGCTTGGACTCAGACAATGTTCTTACATGTTTCTTTGGGTTGACCTATCGAAACGAGGTGGAAGATTCCACTGGTCAAAGCCCGTCCGACGCAAGTCAAAGGCCTAGATCTACGGGTCAACGGGGCTAGGGTTAGTGCGATCGGGTGGCTGTCGGGGGGTAGCTATGCCACCGAAACATCGCGTCGGGTCCTCATGCATGTGTGGAAGTGATGTGACATGCGTAGACGCCCGTCGCGGCGCTCCCGTGTGTGTCCCCCCTTCATGTACGACAATGTCGCCGTCACTTTGAGGGGGAAATAGCCGCGTTGGGTCGACATGGAGGGAACCTAGTGATGGGTTGGACTCGGACCATGTTCTTACATGTTCCTATGGGCAGACCTATCGAAACGAGGTGGAAGAGTCCACTGGTCAAAGCCCGTCTGACGTAAGTCAAAGGCCTAGATCTACGGGTCAACGGGGCTAGGGTTAGTCCGATCGGGTGGCTGTCGGGGGTAGCTATGCCACCGAAACATCGCGTCGAATCCTCATGCATGTGTGAAAGTGATGTGACATGCGTAGACACCCGTCGCGGCTCTCCGGTATGTGCCCCCCTTCATGTACGACAATGCCGCCGTCACTTTGAGGGGGGAAATATCTGCGTCGGGTCGACATGGAGGGAACCTAGTGATGGGTTGGACGGAGACCATGTTCTTACAAGTTCATATGGGCTGACCTATCGAAACGAGGTGGAAGAGTCCAGTGGTCAAAGCCCGTCCAACGCAAGTCAAAGGCCTAGATCTACGGGTCAATGGGGCTAGTGTTAGTGCAATCAGATGGGTGTCGGGGATAGCTATGCCATTGAAACATCGCTCGGGTCCTCATGCATGTGTGAAAGTGATGTGACAAGCGTAGACGCCCGTCGCGGCTCTCCGGGGTGTGCCCCCTTCATGTACGGCAATGCCGTTGTCACTTTGAGGGGAGAAATAGTTGTGTCGGGTCGACATGGAGGTAACCTAGTGATTGGTTGGACCCAAACCATGTTCTTACATGTTTCTATGGGCTAATCTATTAAAATGAGGTGGAAGAGTCAACTGGTCAAAGCCCGTCCGACGCAAGTCAAAGGCATAGATCTATGGGTCAACGATGCTAGGGTTATTGCAATTGGGTGGCTGTCGGGGGTAGATATGCCACTGCAACATTGCTCGGGTCCTCATGCATGTGTTAAAGTGATGTGACATGCGTAGACGCCCGTCGCGGCGCTCCCGTGTGTGTCCCCCTTCATGTACGACAATGTCGTCGTCACTTTGAGGGGGAAATAGCCGTGTCGGGTCGACATGGAGGGAACCTAGTGATGAGTTGGACTCAGACAATGTTCTTACATGTTTCTATGGGCTGACCTATCGAAACGAGGTGGAAAAGTCCATTGGTCAAAGCCCGTCCGACGCAAGTCAAAGGCCTAGATCTACTGGTCAACGAGGCTCGGGTTAGTCCGGTCGGGTGGCTGTCAGGGGTAGCTATGCCACCGAAACATCACGTCCGGTCCTCATGCATGTGTGAAAGTGATGTGACATGCGTAGACGCCCGTCGCTGCTCTCCAGGGTGTGCCCCCCTTCATGTACGACAATGTCGCCGTTACTTTGAGGGGGAAATAGTCGCGTCGGGTCGACATGTAGGGAACCTAGTGATGGGTTGGACTAAGACCATGTTCTTACATGTTCCTATGGGCTGACCTATTCAGGGGAAGGCCCATGGCCGCTATCCGTGTTTCGATGGCTTGATCACTCCTTCAGTCTCTTACACACAAGTGCGGGCTACCAATCCGAGCCCGTGCATCAGTAAGGGGCGTCCGCAACCTCCCTCAGACCCCCAGCATGATGTAAGTAATTATCCCCTTATGATCTTTCTTTCTCACTTTTTTAGTTTATTTTCAACATTGTTCACTTACAAACAACCTAATTTTTGTAGGCATACATGGCCTTTGTCGAGCGTAGGAATCTCGAGGTGCAGGAGTACATGCGCCTAATGAAGGCAAACGTGAATTACAATCGTGAGATGATGGCGGTTTTGCCCTCTTCAAACCAAGCTAAAATTTGCACTTTCATTCCTTCTGACCTTCTAGTTTGCTTGGTTAACTAACATCCAGGCTATAGTGACGTCTTGGAATAACCGCGCGGAGCCACCACAAATGGGACCCCACCACCACCTGCTGGAGAACCCCCACATGTACCCACGTTCGATGAATGGGTGGCACTATGCTGTCAGACTCCGGTTAGTACATTTACCTAACTATTGACAAACTAGCTCTCGTTCAATCAACACTATCATATTATATTTATCCTTACAATCTTTTCTCAAACATGTAGGGGACTGGTGACTCGACTGCTGCTTCGTCGAGTTTTGATGATGTTCTTTAAGTTTCTACTTGTGTTCATTAGATGATGTTCTTGAGATAATCATGATATGTGTTGTCATATTGAACTTTATGTGATATTTGTGAGATGATGATGTTGAACTTTATGTGAGATGATGATGATGTTGTTGAACTTTATGTGAGATGATGATGATGTTGAACTTTATGTGAGATGATGATGATGTTGTTGAACTTTATGTGAGATGATGATGATGTTGGACTTTATGATGATCTTAGTGTGATGTCATATTTGTTGTCATATTATTGTGTTGATTTTGAATGAAATTGTCAAAACAGGAAATATATAAAAAAAACAGAGTGTAACTATGCCTACAACTTTGCTGTCGGCATAGATATGGCCAAGTAGCCAGTTGCTGCCACGTGGCACATCTGTGTCGACGGCTAGACCGTCGGCGTATAGGTATGCCACCAGCAGCCGACACGTGGCGCATCTATGCCTACGGCCTAGCTGTCGGCATATATTTACGATCTATGCCGACGGCATTGCCGTAGGCATACATGAGCCAATAGTCGTTAAGAAGGACGGCCGGCGCAGGACATCTACAATCTATGCCGACGGCCTGGCTGTAGGCATAGATGCGCCACGCGTCACTTCGCTGGACGGCCGGTGGAGTAACGGCGTTGTTAGAAACCGTTTCATGAAAAAATATGCCGAGGGTCAAACTACGCCGACGGCTGTACGAAAGCCGTAGGCATAGATAGCTATGCCGACGGCCGTGGCATCTACGCTGACGTGTTCTATGGCGACGTGGATATGCCGACGGCTGCCGTCGGCATAGAGCTATGCCGACGGTAGGAGGACTATGCCGACGGCATCTGACTGTAGGCATAGTTGAAAATTCTAGTAGTGACTGTGGGAGACGAGGCCGGTCCTGCCGCGAGGCGAGCAATGAACTGCACTCGGAGAGGGCCAACCCTTCGACACAAGTAGAGCCCGAACGCCGAGGAGATGAAGCCAAGGTAGACATGGTCCGACCGTAGACGAGCCGACCCCGGAGTAACCGGCCGTCACCGCGGGCAGAGCTGCCGAGCTACCATGTACCGTCACGCCATCGGTAGGCCACATACGTGCGCCAAACCTCCCCGCGCCTCCGCCCACAGCCCGAGCAGCAGCCACACCGGGCCGGTGCCCCAACCCGCACCGCCAGCCAGAAGAGACCAGATCCGGCTGGCACACATCGCCACCATCGCCACTAACCCACGTCACCGACCGTCGAGATCCACACGGGCTAGGATCCTCTGCTGTAGCGCACCTTACTGTACTATCACTGTCGTCCGGTCCCATATGTCATCCGCACTACACCCTACAGTACTGTACTGTACAGGATCTCAACCCGATCCACACGAGATCTTGCGGCATCCACAATCAACTTCCGCAGAACCGACCACGAGGTGCAGCGGCAACCACATCCACCACCAGCCGAATTCGCATGCAAGCCCACATGCGCGGCCGCTGTCGAGCCCCAGCCTCCCGGAAGGACACCAGGAGCCCGCCGGCGCCACCCCAGCCATGCTCGTAGATATGAAGCCGCCCGCGCAGCCACCACAACCAGGCTCCAGGCTACGTTGCCGTCGACTGGAGGCCAAACGCCATGCCATTGCGCCTCCTGCACGGGTCGTGCCTCCGCCTGGATGCGTCGTCCCTCGCCACCCACCGCCAAGCGAAGACGAGAAGCAGCCCCGCCGGCGCCGGCATCGACCCTCGGGCGGCGATAAGGGAGGAGGCGGTGTCTCCGGCGGCGGCGGCTAGGTCTCCACCCATGACGCGCGTCGCGGAGCGTGTCCGCTGGAAGACGAGCTAAAGGACATATGTCCCCAAACATATATTTTTCTTCCCACCTCTTTAATTACTGTAATATATTTGTCACATGTCACAAAAATAAAATCTTGGAATTTATTATTAACTACAAAATTAATGGTATATTCATTTACTACGAGTACCTCCGTCATGTTTATCGGCCCCCCTCATATTTGTGCCAATCTTTGACCATGTATAAAGCTAATAAAATACCATCGCAAAAAAGCTAATAAAATATTAATAACATGATACAAAAAGTATATTGTTGGATTTGATTTCAAAGAGCTTTCACATATTATAATTTTCGTAATGTATAGTTTCTATTTTATTAGTTAAAATTATGATCAAACTTTAGCTCAAAATAAGAGGGATTTTAATAAACCTGGACCTAGGTAGTAATAAATAGGGAAACGGTTGGGAAGGACGAACTGGCCGAACGCTCTGGCCGGCCATTTTCCCACGCAAACATAAAAAAGGCAACACGTGTACTTTATCCTTTTCCCAACGTCCATGTCCGTTCTTTTCTTCTTCCTCGTGACTTTCCCTGGCAGCAAATTCCATGGATCCACACAGCCTCAGCTCCTGCCTTCTATGCCGTTTGGGCCCCTCTTGAGCAACGCTGACGTGTCATTTCCCTGGTCATGCTCGTCGCCATGGCCGCGCTCTTCGTCATGGCCACGCCGTCCTCCCATGGTTGTGGTGAACCGGCGAGGTTGTTTGATGGAACCGACAAGGTCGATTTTTGCTACAACCAGGCAAGGGGGGAGCTGCAACCATGGGTACAAGAGCTGGAACCGTAATCGAGCGGAGCTGCAATGGCGGTCCGGTGGAGTTGCATGGCCATCACGATCATCATCGAGTTTTGCTACAACCGACGTCCAAATTTGCTACAACCGGCGTCCAAATTTTTTATAACCGTCCACTAAAAAAGCTGCATCCAAATTCATCAGAGTTGCAACCCGAGTTCGTTGGATTTATTTTGCTACAACCGATGTCGATTTTTGCTAGAACCGGTATCAATTTTTGCTACAATGGCTGCAGACGGGCCTTGTAAAAGTTATAGCCGGTACCTGTAAAAGCTACAATCGGTGTCGAGATGCGACGGTGTTGAGCTACAACCGGCGAGCTATGGGCGGTGGGAGGTGGTGGCGAGACAGCAAGCTGCAACCAGTGAAAAAAGTTGATGGCCTCCATTAGAAATGCTTGAATGACGGCGGCAAGCCGCGGTGAACCTCGACGATGTGTTACGGGGAGGCGAGGGATGTGGCCGGAAGGACTTCGGGGGGACGAGTAGCTGGTGTTGCGAGGAGCGGCTACGCCGGGACGAGAGGATGGGAACGTGGCTGTTACCACGGCTCGCCTGAGCGCACGCATTCCGTGACGGAGACAAAGATATCTTGTGTCAAACGAATCTGAAATTAAAGAACGAGTAAAGAAGAAGATGACATGAGCGGCAAAATCCAACGGCTGTTGCCTGCTGGATCGGACGACTGCGCGATGACCGACCGAAACGATTGGGCCGTTGCGTCGACGAAGAGTACTGTCCTAACAAATAACCCACATAGTGGTTGAATCTAAAAATACGTGTGCACCATGTAAATAGGGACAGAGGGGTAGTACTCTCGGAAGAGATTCCTATGCACCCGTATTCTGTAGTTGTGGCATCATGGGCGAACAAAGACAAGATTGATGTTGATGTGGCAAGGTATGGTTGACTTTAAGGGTTGACATCCCAACAACCACATTCTCAGAACGCAATGCCCAACAATTGCGACAAAATGAAATCTATATATGCACAGCTACGCAATCGTTGGCAAGCCACACATAGGTCACAAAAAGCAAGATTATTACTCGAAAAGAAATGAAAGGGAGCCTCTGCCATGAGTTGAAGAGTAGCCTCTCGGCAGCCGAGGTGTGGGAGGTCTATGGAGGCGTCCTTTTGGGCCAGTTGATACCTCAATTGCTTCCTGATGTGCTCTCCAAGGTCGAGGTTGTGGTTGGAGATGGTGGTGTTGGAACAGTCTTGCGTCTCACCTTTCCTCCAGGTTAGGCCATGTTTGATAACAAAGTAGTAAAAAAACTAAAGTATTAAAAACTGCAGTAATTTTACGTGTAGATAGAAAATATCATGGTTTTAATATAACAACATTTTTTACAGTATTCACAATGTAGAGAAACTGTTTGATTACGCCACATATTACTGCTGTTTAGATCGAGCAAGTACACAGAAAGAAGATAACGACGTCCCACCCCTTCTTTTCGCCTTCTCTGTTTTTTTTAAAAAGGTCTGGGTTTTTTTTTATGCAGAGAAAAAACCACAGTTTTTTCAATACTGCAGTTTAAAATCACAATTCTTAGAGGCAACCAAACACCTCATTGTAAATAAAACTATGATAATCTCCAAAACTGCAGTATTCTAAAAATACTACGAAAATTCTTTGTTATCAAACAGGGCCTGAACCCAGGCCATATACTTCCGGTCAGCAAGGTCTTGCTCCCTCTCGGAATATGCACCCAAAAATCTTAGCTTCAGGCTGGTAATTATTTTAATTTTTGGTGATTAATGCATGCTAGGAATCCCTGGCCTGGAATACCAGAAAGAAAAGTTCATCAAGATTGACAATTAAAACTTTGTCAAGGAGGCACTGGTGATAGAAGGAGGTCTCCTCGATCTGGGATTTCTGAAGTATTTGGTGCGATTTGAGATTGTAGGGGATGCAGATAAGACATCTACAATAAGATCAACAGTGGAATATGAAGTTCACGACGAGCACACAGGCAACGCATCCTTTGTCACTACCAGCACTTTTGCTCGTATTGCTGAGGCCATCACAAAGTACATCAAGGCGCAGAAGGGAGATGAGCAAACTTCGTAAGAAGAAAGCATCCCACCAGCTGGTTGATGCATAAAATAAGTTAGAGTGGCTTCATGCTTAATCTGATTCACTACCTACATTTGTCGTATGTTTACATGCTTTTGTCATGCATAGTGAAGTACTCCCTTCGCTAGTAAATATATGTCTTTTTTAGAGATTTTACTATGGACTACAAACAGAACAAAATTGGTGAATTTATACTTTGAAATATATCTATATACATCTGTATGTAGTTCATCGTGAAATTTCTAGAAAAACATGTATTTAGGAATAGGGATTTAAACAAAAATAACTCAACTACCCTATTTGTTACGTGAGACACAAGGAAAGCTCACGAGGCACCGGTTGGTTTACAACGACCGAACCTAGGTGTTTTAACATCCTTCCTTAAACTGAAGTGCTTGAACTCATGGCAGAGGCTCCCTTTCATTTCTGCCTCAGTTTGTATTCTGAGTCACCGGTTTGTATTCTGCCTCACTGCTTGATCGTGACACCATTGCCTGTTTCTTTGCACACCATGAGATTAAATTTGGTCCAAAGAAGATTGCAAATCCACCTATTGACCTTCTATCATCCAAGCATCTTGCCTAGTCAGAGTCAGAGAAGACACTAACAAGAGTGGATAATGATTTGCTGAAAGTGAGTCCAACACTCAAAGTATGCTTAACATATCTCAATATTCGTTTAGCAGCAGTCAAATGTGTTGTAGTAGGTGCATGAACAAACTGCATACTTTATTTACTGCAAAAGAGATATCAGGCCCGATGAGCGTTAAGTATTGCAGTGCTCCTACCAAACTCCTGTACCTTGTGCCATCCTCTTGGTTCAAGGGCTCACCCTCTACAAGAGATGGTTTTTCAGAGCTGGAGAGTGGTGTTGGAGCTGCCTTACAACCAAGCAACCCTGCCTTGCTCAAAAGATCAGTTGCATATTTTTCTTGAGATAGATGAAGCCCATCTTCTGTGTTTCTCTTTACCTCAATGTCAAGAAAGAAGTGCAAGTCCCGTAAATACTTGAGTGCAAAATCTGAATTCAAATCTTGTAATAGAGTGTTAACTACGTTATTGAATGAACTGGTAATAATGATGTCATCAACATAAATGAACACAAAAATGATAGTATTGTGTGAACCTTGGCTTATCAAATGATGTAGCTTTGACAGGGTGAACCTGGGCTGCCCACGTCATTTACTTAGGAGACGAGCACTCCACTAGGCTGTTTCTGAATGTCTCATTTTTGTCTCCTGTAGTAAAAACTTGGCGATGCTCACAACACGGGGTGATGTCGTGTGGTGGTGTCGAGCGTTGGCATATGAAGGCACAACATCATCAACTCTGCCTCACCTCTTCCACTCAATCGTAATGTCCGAAGGTAATTTTATTTTTATCCTTCCTATTGATGTACTGTTGTGCAGCCCGATTCTTTTAATTTTGCCTTTTTATTAGTTTAGACCCATGTTGGGAAAACTTCTAATTAGGTCTTACGTTTTGTACTAAATGGAAAGGTCAAACTATGTGGTTAAGTAGTATTTTGGTACTTCTCTCAAAAGGTTGTATTTTGGTAGTACTCTGTTTTGGAGAAGTTTTTTTTAATGTAATTGATGCTAGAATGTATTTTGTAAGTTGATACGATCAATCATGCTACAAATTGCAACCTTGTGTCATACTTCCGTATTCCAAAAACAAAATCATATCATTTTGTAGAAACCCTCAACCTCCCACCTCCACGCGCGACCACCACCACCACCACCACCACCATGAAATTCTTCCAAGCTCCACCATTGTTGTCACCATAGGTTACATTTTGTTCTGGTTTTGAAAAAGAGGGAACCTAGAGAGGCTAGATTTTGTGCAATGTAATTGCTAATATATTCTATGAGAAGCTTCAGAAAGGCTTAATGAGCAGTTCGAGAAGCACATGCAGAATACTAACTCGGGATTTTGACTTGCAGATGTTCTACAATGAGATGCGGTGCTTGTTTAGAACCTTTTGATAGCGAAAACTTAATACTAAGTAGAGATACTATTTGTGCATCCAAATCCTTGACCCAAGTTTCATCCATGAGATTCCATCGTACCTACCTATATATGGTATTTCAGTGTCATTTCAAGTAAATTTGCATGTGCCACCTCTAAAACCTTCAACTAAACATCTGTTTTGTGTGCCCGTACCGCTCGTGGAGCGATCACGACGGTCAATATCTTTCATGCTAAGCGGGTTATTATCATGATCAGTGTTTATTCACTTGTCATTGCACGAGAGAGGTTGGTAAAAAAGGAGGCCCCGTCCTGCATAATAATAACCCCCCCTAGAAAGTTGATTGTTTGGAGGACACCCATGGATACGGCTAGCCATGGAATGTGTTTGAATGGCCGAGGGGGAGTAAAATTTCAATTCTGTTTGGTAACCTCCAATAATGTGATTAGCGTAGAAGATATTGTAATCCCACATTGTAGCGTTGATAGGAAAGGCACACAACCCAAAATATATTCATCTTTGTTTTAAAAAATGAGCTCTGGCACCTCTGCAAATCCCTCCTTCCCTCTCCAAAGGGACAATCTATTTACTTTTATGTTATTTACTTTCATGTTATTTACTTTTCATGTTGAGCTTGGGGATTCTGATACGTCGCCAAAGTATCGATATGTTTTGAAGCATTCATGCCATATTTACATATGTTTACAATACTTCTACATGGTTTTGATGCATGATGACCCACAAGTATAGGGGGTCAATTGTAGTCCTTTCGATAAGTAAGATTGTAGAACTCAACAAGTAGCAGAAGGAAATGACAAGCAGTTTTCAGCAAAGTAATTTCTACAAGCACTGAATTAGCGGTAACAAATTGTTTGATAGCAAGATATTTGTAACAAGTAACGAGTAACAATAGTAACAATAGGTGCAGCAAGGTAGCCCAATCCTTTTGTGGCAAAGGACAGGTCGGAACAATTTCTTATAATAGGCAAAGCGTTCTTGAGGGCACACGGGAATTTCATCAAGTGACTTTTTTCATGTCGGATTAATTCGCGTTCGGTACTTTGATAATTTGATATGTGACTGGACCAATCCTAGGGTGTTGTTCTTACTTTAACAAGCCTCCCACTGATGATTAACCCCCCCCCCCCCCCCCCCCGCGCGCGCGCGCGCAAGCAGCCGCGATTATGAGAAAAGTATTAATAATAAATTCTAACCATAGCATTAAACATAGGGATCCGAATCAGCCCCTTACGAAATAGCGCATAAACTCGGGTTTAAGTTTGTGTCACTCTCCCAATCCACCATCTGATAACTACTCCACAATACATTCCCTTAGGCCCAAAGATGGTAAAGTGTTATGTAGTCGACGTTGACATAACATCACTAAGGGAATCACAACATTCATACCATCAAAAGATCGAACGAATATCAAATGAATACTTGCAACATGACTTCTCGCATGGCCCCAAGAACAAAAGTTACTACTCACAAGTAATAAATATGCTCATTATCAGAGAGGTATTAAATAGCATATTGGATCTGAACATATGATCTTCCATCAAATAAACCATAAAACACCAACTACAAGATTTAATCAACACTACTAATCACCCCCAAGTACCAATCTGAGGTTCCGGTACAAGATTGAGCACAAAAGATGAACTAGGGTTTTGAGAGTAGATGGTGCTGTTGAAGATGTTGATGAATATTGGCCTCCGCAAGATGAAAGGGGTTGTTGGTGATGACGATGGCCTCGATTTCCGCCTTCGGGAGGGAAGTTCCTCCGGTGGAATCACTCCACTGGAGGGCAAAAGTGCTCCTTTCCTGGTTCCGCCTCGAGACGGTGGTGCTTCGTTCCGAAAGTACTCTCCTGATTTTTCCAGGTCAAGAGTGAATATATACCAGAAGATGGTCGCCAGAAGTGGACTAGGTGGCCCACTACCCACCAGACCGTGCCAGGGGGCTGACGCGTCCTGGTGCCTAGTGGCCACCTGACAGACCCCTCTGGTACTTTTTTCCTCCAATATTTCTTACTTATTCCATAAAACATCCGTGTGAAGTATCAATTCATTTCGAGATGTGCATAATAGGTATATCTGACATAGCTTTTTCAGGTCCAGAATTCCATGTGCTGACATTCTTCCTCTTGGTGTAACCTTGCATATTATGAGAAAAAAGGCATTAGAATTACTCTATAAAGTGGTATAATGCATAAAACATCATAAATAATAGTTTCAAAACATGATGCAAAATGGACGTATCAACGAACTTCATATGATTTAATTGGAACTAACCGAGCCTAACATTGTTTTCAGAAAAATTACCATGGTGCTATTTTTTCTAGTCGGAAATAAAAGTCCTCGGAATCACCTGAAACTTTTCAATGATTTTCTCTGGAAGAAATAAGAAATATTGGAGTGAAGAACAACCAAAGGGGGGCACCAGGTACACCCAAGCCATCAGGATGCGACCACCCCTTGCGGACCTGTCCTTATTGCTTGGGACCACCTCGTAGCTCTGTTTGATGTGATTTTAACGCTGGAAAATCCTATATATTGGGAAACCTCAATAAATTAACCTAGAACTTCCGCTTCGCTGCCGCAAGCCTCTGACCAAACAAAACTCATCCAGAGCACTGTTCTGACACCCTGGGTCGCAATCATCACCAGAGGCCATCTTCAACATCACAGCGGTGTCCATGACAAGGAGGGAGTAATTCACCCTTGTGGCTGATGGTATGTACTAGTAGCTTTGTGTTTGATATCTCTGTCCCTCTCTCTCGTGTCCTTGAGATGTCACGGTCTTGATGTATCACGGGTTTTGTTAATGTAGTTGGGTCATATGGTGTTTGTCTCTTGCTATCTTGATGTGATGAATTGGATTTTTTCCTTTGAGATTTTGTTATGTCGGATTGAATATTGAATTTAAGATCACTTGATTTATGTCTTGCATGTGGATATCCGGGGTGAAAATGGGGCGTTCTATTGATTCACTTGACATATGTTTTGGTACTCAACTTGCGCATTCTCATGGAGGCAATGGAGTAATCTATGCATATGAGTTGATACACGTCCTTGTCCTACTTTCTCCGATAGAAATCTTGGGATACTCTTTGAAGTTCTTTGTGTTGGATTGAATATGATGAATCTAAAATTGTTTGATGCATATCGAATAATTAACCCATGGATACTTAATGTGACATTGGAGTATCTAGATGACATTAGGGCTGAACGATGTGTATCATATGTGTTATTTTAGTACGAACTCTATGGATGTTTGTGATATTTACAGGAATAAATCAATATATTGGTAGGAAAGAATAGCTTTCAGAGGTAGTTCTACTACATACCTACAATGATTTCATCTTATGTTCTCCGCTACTTATGAACTTTGGAGTGATTCTTTGGGACACACTGAGGGATGATCATATGATTCTATTATGTTAGCATTGTTGAGAGATTGCACTAGTGAAAGTATGAATCCTAGATCTTATTTTCAAGGATTGCAATACCTTTATATTCTTGTATCACCATCT
Organism: Hordeum vulgare subsp. vulgare; assembly: GCF_904849725.1. Lineage (NCBI taxonomy): Eukaryota > Viridiplantae > Streptophyta > Magnoliopsida > Poales > Poaceae > Hordeum > Hordeum vulgare. The sequence continues at coordinate 623,248,042 of NC_058524.1, forward strand.
CTTCGCCGAACTACTGCACATATACAATTTCCCATTGTATTGTGTGTTGGGGACACAAGAGATTTTTGTATTTGATTGGACAGTTGTTTGAGAGAAACCATCTTCATCCTACACTTCCCACAGATTGATAAATCTTAGATCATCGACTTGAGGGAAAAGTGTTACTATGCTACAAAATTCTGAGTTTGAAGTCCCAGCAAAGTCAACAAGAATAAAGTTACATAGTAGACATCAACCGCCCGCGCGTTCGCATCAACCACCGCCATTTCCTCCGCGAGATAGGCCTCAGCGTCCCTTATCCTCTCCATCCCAGGGCGGGCAGCCCGTTCCCGGTGGGGCTCGAAGTTCGCAGGACCAGTGATGGGGAAGGAGAGATTTTCCGCCTGCCGGGACCTCGGTGATCCCGCCTCAGAGGAACCGAGCGCCCGTTGAGAGGACGCAATATATGGAGTCGCGGCGGACAGATCTTGCCGTCGGCCGGACGCTGTCTTCGTGGGAGCGATGGAGTGCAATGCGAACCGCCATTACCTCCTCCAATCCGCAGGGGACGATCCTTTAGTCGATGGACCCGAAAAAACCTGTTTGAATGATCGGATTAAATATTGTTTTTATGATGGATCAGTGATCGGATCCCAAACATTTGAAACGGATATAATAGACAAGATATAATGGCCCTTCAGCATGCGCCCGTGGGTATATGGGTATCGGATTTGCAAGTCGGTACTGTAGACGCTGTCAGCTCCGTGACTCCGTGTAGCCGTGGGTTGTCGGCGCGCACATGCATATATGCACGCCAACGAACGCGGAACACGTTAACGAATGGGGATATCTCAAGTTTCATGTTGATTTAGCAAGAACGTCATGTTGATTCTTGGTTCTGCTAGGTGAGATCCTTCCAAGTCGAGTACGTATCTTCACTTTATCTGTTTACTCACCATTATCACGTACCTTGACCAGTCAACCAAGAGCAGCTTGGACTCATTGACCACCTGCCGCGATTTAAGACACATATCAAACCCGAAAATAAAGACATTAAACAAATCGTCGTTACCCCGCAAAAGAAGAAAACAAACGTTGTTCCGTTACGTCGGAATCGGCGACATGATTGGCACCTTCTACTAGTTGTACTTGCACAAATACATGCGCAGTACACATCCAACGAATCGAGTCTGCGTTACGTGCCAAAGATTCTGCACTGTCTTGTCTGTGCTCGTATTCTCCTCTCTTCTCTTTCTCAGGACCCAACGCAACGATTTTGTTTCATAATCCATCGATCGACCCACTACGTGCCAACTCTGCTTTTCAATCGTTCCTGTCTGCCTGCGTACAAACCCTATGCTAAGCTCCAAATAGGTTCAAGGAGCTAAGGAAAAGAAAACACAAAAGTAGGTTTACGTTATGATCGTCTAACGAGAGTTAGTAGCTAGGCACGTGGTGTTTTTTTTTCTTGAGATGCAGGTAGCTGAGCAGTCCCCACCATGACCGTGGGATTGAGAGGAGAGGCCAAACCCTAAGCCCAACTTGTACTCCGTATTGTGTCCAAAACCTCTTATATTACGGGACGGATGGAGTAGACACCACAGCGCCCGCACCACACCTCCTTTTCCCCTTCCTCACTTAAGAGAATAAGAGCTCATCGGAGACACAAACGCAAACCAACCGATCAAACTGCCAGCTAGCCATGGGCAAGGACTGCGGCAACCACGGGGGCGACCACCTCCGGAACGGCTGCCGGCGCCTGCTGGCCGTGACCCTGAGCCTGGCCTTCACCGTCGCCGTCATCGCCCTCATCGTCTACCTGGTGCTCCGCCCAACCCACCCGCACTTCTCCCTCCAGGACGGCTCCCTCCGGCAGCTCGAGCTGTCCAACTCCTCGGGCCTCCTCTCCACCTCCCTCCAGGTCACCGTCGCCTCCCGCAACCCCAACGACCGCGTCGGTGTCTACTACGACCGCCTCCACGTCTACGCCTCCTACAAGTATCAGCAGATCACGGTCGCCGCCTCGCTCCCGCCGGTCTACCAGGGCCACGGCGACGTCGACGTATGGTCGCCGGTGCTCGACGGGCCCAACGTCCCCTTGGCACCCTACCTTGCGAGCACCATCTCCCAGGACTGCCTGGCTGGCCAGCTCATGCTCCATGTCAAGATAGACGGCCGCGTCAGGTGGAAAGTCGGCAGCTGGATCTCCGGCCACTACCACCTCTTCGTCACCTGCCAGGCCTTCCTCACCGGCGGCGGCGGCGGCGGCGGCAACGGCGCATCAGGGGCCAGCGGGTTCAAGTTCCACAAAACCAATGGATGCCGCGTAGAGGTCTAGTCGCCGGTGAGAGGTTTCTTCTTGGATTGTGTCCATAGTGACCGCACAGGCACAGATCGGTGTTAATAATTACTCTATTATGTGTGGTTAATTATAAGTGTAAAGCTGGGGTGCATGGTTTACCGTTTACGTAGGGCAAGTTAACACGGTGCTTTATATGCCGCCTTCATAGCAGGTTACTCTTCTGTTACTGTTACACAAAGGTTAATTGTCAATAAATCATTTTTATGTCACCCAAAAAAAAAAAAAATTCGTGTGCCACAATTATTAGGAGAAAAAAGTTGCGTTTTTTGGGTTACTCGCAAAAAAAGGTGCTTTATATGCCGCCTTCATGGCAGGTTACTCTTCTGGTTTTTTTTTGCGCACAGGGTGATTTTATTCCATAGGTATAGAATTACAATCTTTAGCAACCAACATGGTGATGCATGGAGGCGGTCTACCCAACCAACAAGCAGTACTATCTCCACATCTATCAAAGTTTGATAAACAATGAGCAACTCTATTTTGTTCCCTACTAACTTTAAGAGGAAAAACCTCCCTATCCAAAATAAATCTCCTAATCTCTGAAACTAAGTGACCATAAGCCGATCTATCAAAGGAATCTGTAGTAATCATCTTGAGTGCAACCGCACAATCAGATTGCAACACCACCGGGAATGGAGAATGAGCAGTCGCCAGCTCAAGCCCTTCTTTTATTGCTTGTAATTCTGCCTCAAGAGCCTCGTTGCAATGGAACAATTTACGATAGGATGCAAAGATAACGGTCCCTATATCATCTCGGAGAATCATACCTGATCCCGCTGACCCATCCAGAGGGTTATAAGAACCATCGACAGACAAGGCAACCACATTACTTGCAGGGGCTGGCCATGGCCGAGCAGGTTGTATAGCTGACGAGGCCAGGGGAGGTGCACACTCCATGACAGGTGTTTTGCCTTTCAAAATCTCCTCAACACTTAGGAAGATATTCTTGTAGGAATTGTAGTAGCTTGAGAGAAAAGAACATGAAATATCGAGCGGAGGTATCGGTTTGCCATGTATGATTTCATTTTGTAGGTACATTCTCCAAAGCACCATAATAATTCTGCTTCTAATAGATTCCTGCGCCTCCATCAGCATATGAAGCAGCCACTCCGTACCTGTGCAAGTAATATGCATCCGAGAAGGAAGTGGCCAGAACGATTGCATTGAATCCCATAGCCTCGCAGCATTAGGACACATCAGAAGGGCATGAAATGATGTTTCCTCATCACGCCCACATAGGGCACAAGTAGCCAAAGTGCCCATATGTCTCCGATTTTTCTCTGCCGAAGTAGGAAGAGAACTAGAAATAACCTGCCAAGCAAAGTGACGCATTTTTGGAGTGGCTGCGATGTTCCAAACCATTTTCCACAGAGACCTATCGCCGGACGGTGCTGAGGAGGACGCACCTGGGTTAATCTGGCTCCAGCATGATGACATAGCAAAGTGATAAGCAGTCTTAACAGAGAAGTTACCAGATTTATCCCATGGCCAGGAGATAAAATCCTCCATTTGGCGTGTGGAAGTACGAATTTTCAAAATAGAAGCAACATCCGTCGGGCAGAAAAAATGCTGCAGTAAATCAGACCTCCAATTCCCATAAGCATCGAGGAAATCCTTTACCTTGTTAAGGCGACAACTTTGCTTTGGAAGAATAGGAGTGAAGGGAGGACCACGAGGAATCCATGGGTCTCTCCAAACACGAATTTGTGCACCATTACCAACCCTCCAGATCATTCCTTTTTTCACCAAAACCAGACCATATTCAATTCCCTTCCACACCGCCGAAGAATTGGACCGAAACACCGTATCAACCAGGTTGTCATTAGGAAAATATTTCGCTTTTAGAAGTCTAGCACACAGTAAATCCGATGTAGTTAGAAGCCGCCAAGCCTGTTTAGCTAACATGGCTTAGTTATAAGCGTACATGTCCCTAAAGCCTAGGCCTCCGCGAGACTTACTACTACACAAAGGTTAATTGTCAATATACAACGAAGAGAAAGAAGTTGCATTTTTTCGGTCCATAATTTATTTGTCACTCCGTATTTTTCGCCCATCACTCTAAAGTTTTCCTGTCTTGCGCACAGTGATGTGTGCATGTTCCGCCTCATGTAAATTAATAAATTATCTTCCTAGTTTTTTTTATCACTTGATAATCATGGGACGATGCACACGAGTTGTTTGATAACTCTAGTAATACTAGAATTTTGAAGTTTTGTTTGGTGCTTTGGTGGCAACAACCAGATCCTAGCTAGCTAGGCAGCTCTTCCATGGCATGAGACTAGAAGGGTTGTCCCCGCTTTGCCGTGCCATTTAATTTGTTGGGATTCTTCAATTTTTTTACTCGCTCTATTTTGAAATATATCATGTATTACTTTTTTTAAAAGCCAAGCCTTTTTAAGTTGATCAAATTTATAGAGAAATATATGAAAATTCATAATATCAAATCAGAGTTATTTGATTCATCATGAAACGAATTTTCATATTTATTGTTTAATATTTTTTATGTTGCTATTTTTGGGTTTGAAATTTGTCAAAATTAAAGAAATTTGACTTTTCAAAAATCTAATAACCCTTATATTTTGAAACTGATAGAGTATTTAGTTTGACCGGTGGGGGAGGCAATGGAGTATGTTTTATGTTTATTTATAAGGAGGTTATTTGGTGGGTCTTTTACGGTGTAATTCTATGTTATCCGCTAATCAATCCATATTTATGCGGGGATATTTTTTCCGGTTTTGCTGAAACTCAGCTAGCTGAGTTTTAATTTTGGTCGCAGTCACTTCTTTTGATCGTACATGGGCACGCACCAGATTATGCTGTCGTTGTTCATTGTATCGTCCGAGCAAACGTTGCTTCGGTCTCGTACATCCGGGAGCCCATGAGTGTTGTCCTTTGCTTTTTTGTCTACAGAGCTGGGCTATGTGGGCTTTTTATGATCCAAGCTGTTAATCGTTGTTAGCTGCTTGCAGTCCTCTTTTGAATTGTAAAGGAGGGCAGCTCATGTCCGTCATTGCTAGGTTGTTTGCGTGTTATCGTCATTTGCTCAACTTTTTGAATCATGTTATTGTCATCTGTTGACCGTAGCTGCCAGGGTCATCTCTTTTGTAACGACTTTCCTTTCCATTTTTTCTCTCCTGATTAATTATTGTTTTTTTTATTTTTATATTTTTATATTAATGACATTAATATTTAAAGTCGCGTCGCAACTGCAAGATTTGAAATGTGTACGCAACTGCAAATATTTGAAGTCGGGTCGCAACTGCAAGTATTAAAAGTCGGGTGACAACTGCATGTATTTAAAGTCGGACCGCAACTGCAAGTATTCAAAGTCGGGTCGCAATTGCAAGTATTCAAAGTCTAATCGCAACTGCAAATATTCAAAGTCAGGTCGCAATTGCAAGTATTCGAAGTCGGGCCGCAACTGCAAGTATTCAAAGTCGGGTCACAATTGCAAGTATTCAAAGTCTAAACGCAACTGCAAATATTCAAAGTCAGGTCGCAATTGCAAGTATTCGAAGTCGGGCCGCAATTGCAAATATTCAAAGTCGGTTCGCAACTACAAGTATTCACAGGCGAGTCGCAACTACAAATATTCAAAGTCAAGTCGCAGTTACAAGTATTCATAGTCGGAACGCAATTGCAAGTATTTATAATCGGGTCGCAACTACAAGTATTAACAGGCAAGTCGCAACTGCAAATCTTATTTGTGCAGCAACTATATGAAAAAGCTAGAATCAAGTTATTTTTTACTAAGAAAAAAACAAATTATTACATCACAATTCATACAATAAAGACACACTACTTCTTTGTACAAGAATGTTTAGTGGTCAAAATAGTTGAAGCTAACATGCCATTACGTAACTTTGTTTTGCTTATTCTTTTTTTTCTATCGACGATTTCTTTTTTAAAAGATACGACGTGCAACAACAAGAATCGAATGAGTAATTATTGGGCCGGTTAGATGGGATTCATAGCAACAACAACCAAAAATATGACATGTGAGCCCAAAAGAATAAAATGATGGACTAAAGAAAACAAAAGGAATAAATACAAAATACAATAATATTATGTGAATGAAATCATAGAAAATCTCAGCTAGCTGAGTTCTAGGCACTCCCTATTTTTTCAGCGTTGGTTGCATGCATGTACTATATTCATGTTGTAATACCATATGGTGACGCTTTTTTATGGGTGATAGGAGTCTGCAAGGGATTGATATGGTTTTGTAGGCCAGTTGCTGCTAATTGATTTAAAAAATCGTTGACCTGATCAAAATCATAAATCGACTAAAAAATTGAATACCTCAATCCAATGAAAAAGCTTTAAAATCAAGGAGCATAGAGAATTAAAACAAGCACCTAATGGTTTCAATGGTATATTTTTTGCTCCGGATGTATTCGCGCACGTTGGTTAAATTTGTGATCAAATTTAAATCTTAAAAAAACGCGAGCACACTACATTATGAAATGGAGCGCGTACTAGCTAACACCCTTGTACCGTAAGATAAAAAATGAAAAGAGAGAACAAGCACTTAGATAGGTAGCAACCAAAGTAATATTATTGTTCAATTGGACACATGCAAATGTAAGACGAAGACGACGACATAAACTCAGGATGCACACGGAAGCGTCCGCTGCTTTATTAACGTGCTGCTCTGATTAATTATCCTTAGACGGACCCTAAACATGACTATCAACTGAATCGACATAGTAATAGACGACATATAACGATAATAAACCTAGTTACTTCATCCCCGAATCAGAACCCACCACCGCCACATAGGAAGCACGTGACCTTAACCGCACCATGCTGCTTGAGCTGACCATGTTGACACGCGCAGAGCACACTATCTGGACTTGTTTGCTGCTCACTGGCTTTTTCAGGGTCTGGTTGGAATTGCAGTTCATGATCTGGAGTTGGTATGAAGTCCCCATGGAAACTTGGCGTTCCAAATGGATCAAGAGTCTGTTGGTGTGAAAGCTGACACTCGCTGGCGTGCTCCATGCCACCGGCTAGAGGGAAGAACAGAGAGTGGTCTGTGTAGCCTAGATGCTGCTGCCACCACCCAAGCATGGGTTCTTGATCAGTGTGGTCCTGAAAGATCATGGTGTTGAATGGGTCCAGCTGATGATGAACCGGGAACGGATTCTCAAACTTCAGATGCTGTTGCTCTTCCAAGCCAGCCTGCAGGTAACCTTGCTGGTGTTGCGGATTCAACGGCAGCTCCCCGGGTGCTCCGCATGCCGTCTCTTGCGGCGCGGGGGCGTCAAGGTAATGCTGATCTCCGTATGGGTGTTCTTGCTGCACAACGACTTGGATCATAGGGGTTGTCCCGTCCAGCGCCATGATCTCTTCATGCAAAGCATGGTGACGACTTGTCAACAATGGTGGCGGTTGGGAGGATACGTCAGGTGTGGTCTCTTGTTGTTGCTGGGTTTTATGTGGCTGGGAGGGGTCCGTCTTCTCCATCTTGTGCCTTTTGGTATTGCGCCCCTTTCTAGTGCCTCTTGCCGCCATCTTGCCTGCGCTGCTAGTGTGTTCTTCCATCTTGCCTGCTGCCCGTTTGATGCTTTTGGCCCAGTTTTGCTTCTCCTGTATTGTGCACAAGACCCACTGATCCAGCTGCAATGCAGCCAAAGTAAAAGGAACATGTGATGTAAGTAGTAGTAGTATTTATGATTGGGACGCCCACATACACATCAATACACTTCTAGCAGTACTCCATACACTTCTCGCACTTAAATTAAATGCCATGAGATTAGCAGTTTGGACATTGACATATGAAGTAATGTGTTTATAATTTATAAATAATGAAACCCTATAAAATATGATACAACGAATGCAGTGTCGAGATGAATTTATACGTGTGATTTTCAAATAGTCAGCCACTCGACGTTCTAAAAGGTGTCGATAGTGAAAGTTGCAAGTGTTTGTCTAGACTTAATAATGTTCCAAACAAAGTCTTTTTTAACTAATAAAGCTTAGATTTGTTTTGTTGAGGAAATTTACTATGGCCATAAAAAAATATATTCAAATTACTTGAAACTCGTAATATATGTAATACCTCATTATGGAATGGTCTTATGGAATTATCATGTATTTATACATGAAATCGTGAGCGATACCATGAATAAACGGAGGGGAACATGGTGTAGACCACAAACCCTAATTTTCTTACACCGACTCAATTAAAAAACAAACATCTGAAGCAGAACTACTCAGAGAACTACTATGATCGACCAGACACAAGGGATGATTTGATATACAGGTCATCATAGACAAGTACATCACCTCGGCGCCAAAGTATAAGATGTCTTTGCATGTCAAATTTGAACTGCAAAATTTACTTTGGAACCGAGATAATGTAAACATTCCGTTCGTCATCCTACTATTCAAAGCTTTGATAATTTTTGAAAAAAAAAGGTAGGTAGCAATGCGTGTTGACCTACGTACCCCTTCCCTGCCTTTCAAGATAAATTCGTTCATGCTCCACCTGTCACGGTGGCCGCCCTTGGTTTCGTAGGTGAGGATCCTCCTTGTGCCGATGGTCTCGCGCGTCTTGGTATGCTTGATGATCCCTGGGCGCCCCGTCGCCTTCCAGCTCGCCTTCACGTTGTTCAGCTTCCGGCGCGGCTCGAGGTTCTTGTTTGCCGGAAACTCGGTTCTCTTCGTGAAGAAGAAGTACCTGCCCTCCCCGTAGGCCTTGCGTTTCTCTAGGTAGGTTAAGATGAAACCAAAATTATTCGACCACACCTTGATTCGTTCACAGCGATAATTTACTGGGAAGCACCTCAAAAACAAAGAATTAATCCGCTGGGAAGGAAACTTAGATGCATAGGACTCGATTTCATTCAACATTTGACTGAATTCATTACTAGCGAATATAAATTATGGTTGATTTTTTCAATCTATCGAATAAACTAATCAAGAAGTTGATATGTAGTATGATTACATACGTACCGACGAGCTCATCGGGGTCCCAATCAAGGATGTTGACGTCCATGAAGACGTCGAGTGGTGGCTCCCGTCCGTCGATCTTGGCACGGAGGTAGACGTCGAGGAGCTCCTCGTCGGTTGGCCGGAAGTGGTATCCTGCCGGGAACCGAAGTTGCGGCACCAGCTCTTCCTCCATGTTTGCCCCGGCCGGGGTCCTATAGCCGGCGAGCTCTATCCGTCAGTACAAACAGGGACAGAGGTTACCATGGATCGATTTTGGCAGGGAGAGACTCACGTACCTACGGGGAAAGCTAGCTAGGTACGCACTCCGTAGGTAATTTAGCTTATAATAAGCTAGCGATGAACACGCCGGAAGGCTGATTCACGCACACGAGGACTCGGTGGATTTGATATTGACGGGACTCAGCGCGAAGTTGTATCTAATAATGGAAACTAGTTTGGGAGTTGTATCAGGTTTTTCTCATTGAGCTGGTTTCTTGGACATGACGCACATGTGGGGTCGGTTGAGCGCTAGGGCCCACAAGACAAACTGATTTATGGTTGAACATTGTTTTTTTCTTTTTTGGGCTGGGGTTGAACATTGTTTGTTTGGCCGCGCACGTGCTACATCATATTAGAGCGGATGACTTGCATGTCATCCTAGACCATCGACCTCGAAGATCAGAAGAAGCAGCTGTATACTGATAATTCTTGTGTTACTGATCCGTGGTTGGAGCATCGACAACGGGCCGACCCAAACGATTTTGTTTGCTTTTTGTCCGTTTGGGTCGGCCAGGCAGACACGAACGTCCGCTTCGACGTTTAGGTCGGCGCATGTGCCCAACGCTGGCTCGATCCATTTTTACCGGCGTGCACCAAACATGCATAATTTAAACATTAAAAAGGCCGGCCACGAAGGCCGACGAGAGTTCATGCGTTACATTATTAAGGAAAAAAAAACCTAGGCGTCCTCGGCAGCGGCGGCGAGGTCGGGCTGTGACGGAGCGGGGGCGGGCTGTGCCGGCGCGGGGGCGACGTCTGGCTGTGCCGGAGCGGGGGCTGGCTGTGCAGGTGCGGGTAGTGCTGGTGTCGGCGGTGGCGCATCACGGGCGTGCTCGTGTGTCTCGTGCATCGCCGTCTTAGCTTCAAGGTAGGCGGCCTCCTCTGGAAGAAGCGCTCGGGATGGACGCTGAGGGTGTTCTCGAAGAAGCCGGGCGTAGCACGGGCACGCTCGTGCGCCTGGTGCATCGCCCTCTTAGCCTACAGGTAGGCGACCTCCTGTGGCAGCATCGCGCGTGCATAGACGACGAGGTTGTCGCCGTTATCCATGGTGTTGAAAATATGCTCTAGATGTAATAATAAATTGGTTATTATTATATTTCCTTGTTCATGATAATCGTTTATTATCCATGCTAGAATTGTGTTGATTGGAAACTCAAATACATGTGTGGATACATAGACAACACATTGTCCCTAGTGAGCCTCTAGTTGACTAGCTCGTTGATCAAAGATGGTCAAGGTTTCCTGGCCATAGACAAGTGTTGTCACTTAATAACGGGATCACGTCACTGAGAGAATGATGTGATGGACAAGACCCAAACTATGAATGTAGCATATGATTGTGTCAGTTTATTGCTATTGTTTTCTGCATGTCAATGTATCTGTTCCTATGACCATGAGATCATGCAACTCCCGGACACCGGAGGAATACCTTGTGTGTATCAAACGTCGCAACGTTACTGGGTGACTATAAAGGTGCTCTACAGGTATCTCTGAAGGTGTCTGTTGGGTTGGCATGAATCAAGACTGGCATTTGTCACTCCGTGTGATGGAGAGGTATCTCGGGGCCCACACGTTAATACAACATCACAACAAGCCTTGCAAGCAATGTGACTAAGGAGTTAGTTACACGATCTTGTATTACGGAACGAGTAAAGAGACTTGTTGGTAACGAGATTAAACTAGGTATAGAGATACCGACGATCGAATCTCGGGCAAGTAACATACCAAAGGACAAATGGAACGACATACGGGATTAACTGAATCCTTGACATAGAGGTTCAACCGATAGTGATCTTCGTAAAATATGTAGGAGCCAATATGTACATCTAGGTCTCGCTATTGGTTATTGACCGAAGAGTGTCTCAGGTCATGTCTGCATAGTTCTCGAACCCGCGGGGTCTACACACTTAAGGTTCGGTGACGTTTCGGTATAGTTGAGTTATATTTGGAGTCCCGAATGAGATCCAGGACGTAACTAGGAGCTCCGGAATGGTCCGAAGGTAAAGATTGATATATAGTAAGTCTTGTTTTGGTCACCGAAAAAGTTTCGGGCTCATCGGTAGTGTACCGGGAGTGCCGGGGGCCCACCGGAAGGGGTGTGACGACCCAAGAGGCGCATGGGCTATGAGAGGAGGTGGATCAGCCCTTGGTGGGCTGGCCTAAGTCTCTCTCAAACGCCCATGAGAAAAGGATAAAGGAAAAAGGCAAAAAGGCCAAATTAGGAAGGAGTCCTAATAGTATTCTACCTCCCTTGTGGGAGGTGGATTCCCCCCTTGTGGTTCGGCCGAACTTCCTTGAATTGGAGGCCAAGGCTGCCTCCTCTCCTCTCCTCCTCGTATATATACTAGAGGTTTTAGAGGTGAAAGATAACCCTAATTACCATGGATAGGTATTGCGTGTGCGTAGGAAATTTTTGTTTCCCATGCTACTTTCTCCAACAGTAGCATCATGAGCTAGGTTCATGCGTAGATGATATCTCGAGTAGAACACAAAAGAGTTTGTGGGCGTTGATGTTCAATTTGCTGCCCTCCTTAGTCTTTTCTTGATTCGACGGTATTGTTGGATTGAAGTGGCCCGGACCAACTTTACTCGTACGCTTACGAGAGATCGGTTTCATCGACTGACATGCAACTTGTTGCATAAAGATGACTGGCGGGTGTCTATTTCCTCAACTTTAGTTGAATCGGATTTGACCGAGGCGGTCCTTGGAGAATGTTAATTAGCAATTTGCATATCACCGTTGTGGCTTTGCGTAAGTAAGATGCGAGCATACTAGATACCGATAGCAGCCACATAAAATATGCAACAACAAATTAGAGGACGTCTAACTTGTTTTTGCAGGGTATGCATGTGATGTGATATGGGCAAAGACATGATATGATATATTGGATATATGAGATGATCATGTTGTAATAGTTAAATATCGACTTGCACGTCGATGCTACGGCAACCGGTAGGAGCCATATGGTTGTCTTTAAACTAACGTTTGTGCTTGCAGATGTTTTTACTATATCGCTAGGTGGTAGCTTTAGTAGTAATAGCATAGATAGCGCGACAACCTCGATGGCGGCACCATGATGGAGATCATGGTGAGGCGCCGGTGACGATGGAGATCATGCCGGTGCTTTGGTGATAGAGATCAAGAAGCACAAGTTAATCCTTTTATGCACCTTATTTTGCTTAGAACAACGATAGCATTATAAGGTGATCCCTCACTAAAATTTCAAGATAAAATTGTGTTCTTCCCGACTATGCACCGTTGGGACAGTTCGTCGTTTCGAGACACCACGTGATGATCGGGTGTGATAGACTCAACGTTCACATACAACGGGTGCAAAACAGTTGCACACGCGAAACACTCGGGTTAAACTTGACGAGCCTAGCATGTACAGACATGGCCTCAGAACACAAGAAACCGAAAGGTCGAGGATGAATCATATAGTTGATATGATTAACATGGAGATGTTCACCACTCAAACTATACTCAACTCACGTGATGATCGGAGTTGAGTTAGTGGATTTAGATCATGCGTGTCGTGGTTTTGTCACGGTAGATGTACTCGTGAAAGGACTTAGTACTGGAGCCATCGCACCTTGGTGGCGACTCAAAGGGGTTAAACGGGAGGAACACGGCGATTTACCCAGGTTCGGCCCCTCGAGAGGAGGTAATAGCCTACGTCCTGCTTTATGTGCATTGATGTGGATTCGATTACAAGGGAAGCGTGACTCGCCTAACCTAGCACTCGATGATTTTTAACCTGCCTCTCCTCCTTAAGACTCGCCTTTATATATAGGTCGAGGCCTTAGGGTTTACAAGAGTCCCTTCCTCCTTACAAATTGTGACCATCGTAGTCTCTAAGTCGCCGTCCTTCAAAACCCGGAGACCTTCCAAAAATCATAACTGTCCTGCGACCTTGAACCGCTCAGGCTGAAGCCCAAGTAACCCAAAGGATGAATCACCTTACTGGTAACCCGGCCCATCTTGGGCGGGTCACTTAATAAGTAATATCCCCAACATTAGGCCCCAAATTGACTTGAACTTTCACGCCAATGCTTCCGCTTAGTTGAAGGTGATTCACTCCTTCGTCTTTCTCCATACGCCAGAAATTGTAACTCGCCATCTGGCACCGAAAAAATCTTTGAGTCGCCAAACCATTTCCTGTTGGCATCTTTTTATCCCTCGATTCTCGGGAAAATTAACATAATCCCAACGGATCTTTAGTGCATCATTATCCCAAAATCTTCGGACGCCATCATGGCGAATCTTTTATTCCCCAACGGTTCCCGCTCACGGCGCCTCGATTCCAGCGCCCGTCCTGATAAATAGACGGAAGGGACAGGGCTGGCGCTCCCCACCTACCAGTCTCGTCAGTCCCCCCATTACCACAGCAAAAAGGCCTCATCGCTTCCCGAGGGCTCCGCCGCCGGTCGCAACTTCCGCCCTCGTCCGAGAAGTTTCAGCACCGCCCGCAAGCCGTTGCCGTGGTCAAGCTTCGCACCTCGGACGATCCATCTGCCGCCATTGTCCATCGCATCATCACCGACCACCTCGTTGCTCGCCTCGAGCTCCGCCGCCGCCGAAGATCTCTTCGTTCGTCGGGACCCCCGCGCTTCTCCAACGATCTCCGTCACCGCCGGCCTTCTTTGATCGAGAGCATCAGGTTAGGCCTTTGTTCACCTTCTTAGGAATAGGTTCATTCCTTGCTTGTGTTTTCGCCATTGCCGTAGCTTCGAAGCTTTTCGCTCACAGTCATTTATCTCCCTTGAATCGATTAGTCCGAGCACCGATAGGGTAGCCAGTTCCCTGAATAATTTTAATTATCCGTTGTACTCGCAAATTTTTGAACACAATGTCTTCTCCAAACGAGGGGCGTCACCTGATAATAAATTGTTCGTGCTCAGTTATATTCGTAGGTTTTCACATCTGTTTGGCAGATCCATTCCTCATTTACTGTTTTGCGAAAAATTGTTTGTAGCCTTCATCCCCCCTTAGTGCTTTGGAACGAATAGATTTTACCATCCGCAGAAATATAGCCTTTGGGAATAACCCTACTTCCATAAGTCTCCACAGCAACCCAACCCGGCCTCTTGGTCTGGCGGGTTAACATGAACCGATTCCAATTCATACAGTAGATGTCCAAGACATGTAATATCATACCTTTACCTACTTGTAGCATGGGTGCCGTCTTCAAGAGCGATTGGCTTCCTACCAAGGTCGATGACGCTGTCTTAGCTAATTACGTGAAAGCGGGCTGTTTGGATCCTCAAGATGTCATTGGATGGCGCACCGGGTTGGGGGAAGATCTCCCTAACCCCAAAGAAGGGGAAATAGTAGTTTTTGTGGAACACTTGGAACGGGGTTTTAAGCCGCCCGGATCAAAATTTCTTAGGGACGCTTTGACCTTCATGAACGTCCGACTCCAGGACCTGGGACCCAATTCCATAAGCAATTTGAGCCAATTCCAAGTCCTTTGCGAAGCTTATCTGCGGATCGAGCTTTCCGTCCCTCTATTCTGGCATTTTTTTCATCTGAATCGCCAGACGGAATTCCACAATGGCCCCAATTTGGAACTCGGCGGCGTCAACGTCCAGCGCCGTAGGGATAGTCCGTTCCCTTCACTCATCATGCCTAGCCATCCCAAGGGCTGGGGCGAATGTTGGTTTTATTGTCAAGAAACGTCCCCTGCTGGTGAGAATAAGCTTCTGGGTTACAGGCCAACCCGCCTTCCGGTCAACTTCAAGCTCCCCGACAAGCTCACCGAGGAAGAAGAGTCGGAGTTCATCCCAATATTGTCTGAACTGAGATCCCTGACGAACAATGGTCTTACCGGGGTTGACCTGATCCGCTGCTGGGTCGAGTGGCGGATTCTTCCTCTGAGCCGCCGAGATGGTCTGATGTGTGAATTTGACGGCACTCTGGATCATCCTCAATGCTACTTTCACACAACATTAACAGAGAAAGACATTGTTTCCATCATCAAAAAGCTGACCGGCGAGCCCGCAGGAAAGTGCGGCCAAATCGGCCTTAAGCCCTTTTGCAAGATTAACCCGGCGCCCAAGGTAACCAAAACTGACCCGCCCTTGGTTTTTATCCCTTCTGTTTTATTGCCATTATGATTTCATAATATATACCTTTCCAGAAAGGCGATAAGTTCTGGTCCAGGAGACCTAAAAAGCAAGCCATGAAAACTGCTAAGCCGCCCTCTAAGAAAGCCAAGGGCAAAGGTAAATCTGCTGCGGCTGAGCCATCTGAAGTCGACGAATCTCAAGTCGGCGATGCGCTTTGAGAGGTACCAATCCGTCCTCTTTTCACTCGCCACCTATTACTTTTGACCTTTTATTTATATCTTTCTCTCTTCTTGTAATAGAATGAAGATAACGAAAGCCAAGAAGACTCTGTTGAGGTAATTTCTGTTTCCTCCGATTCATCTCCTTCTCCACCTAAGCCGGCCCGGCGAATATGTGGGAAAGTCCCCTTCTCACATCCAAATGCTCATTTGGACCCAAATTTCTTACTGAAGAAAACACAGCACGCCCAAACCGGAAGACACGAAGTCACTCTGGCGATCTGATATCTGGTTTACCAGCAACAAACAAAAGAAAGCCAAGCGAGGTACCTTTTTTATGAGTAACCATTATTCGTGCTTCTTTGGATCACATTTGTAACCCGCCTGTATTATTGATATATAATTCTTGCAGAATTCTCCTCCCACTTCCGGCGACTCAGTGATGTCAACACTTTCACCGATGATTCGAGTTCCGGGGTAAGTCTCTTGCCTTGACTTTTGAAAGTAACGATCTTTTCAATTCCTTAACGTGCTTATTCCCTTTTGTTAGGGCACAAGCCAAGAAAAGGAAAACCAGTGGATCAATTCCTGATGCAACTTCAGAACCTCCAAAGAAATCAACTCCGACTCAAGACGATCCGGGTCATGCTGAGCCTGCAATTCAAGTGGATCTTCCTGAGTCGCCGAAAGAAACAACGGATGCCTCTAAATCGCCGAACCCATTGATGACAACAGAAGACCCAGATGCTGTAGTCATTACTGGTTCTGGCTTTTCCAAGCCGGCAGCGACAGTTCTGTCCAAACACGTAGCATCCTCCTCTCAGGCCATTCCCGAGTCTGGGCTCTCCAAGGCGAAACTTTCCGACTATGCAAATCTGGAGTTTAAGGAACTCTGTTCTGGCTTTGCAAGTCGCCTGGAGGCGAGCTATGAGATGGAGAGAAATCTGCTAAAGATGTTAAACAACAAACATGAGGTAAACTTTGTTATACTTTATACTATTCTCAGTAGCCCCCAAGGGCCGGGTCATCAGTAAAAAGATGAGCCGGGTCTTGAAAATTTAGAAAAAGCTTCGCGACCAGTAACCCCCAAGGGCCGGGTCATCAGTAAAAAGGTGAGCCGGGTCTTGAAAATTTAGAAAAAGCTTCGCGACCAGTAACCCCCAAGGGCCGGGTCATCAGCAAAAAGATGAGCCGGGTCTTCAAAATTTAGAAAAAGCTTCGCGACCAGTAACCCCCAAGGGCCGGGTCATCAATAAAAAAGATGAGTCGGGTCTTGATTTCTGTATAATTTCTCCTGAAAAAATTATACATTAGCCCCCAAGTGTCAGGGATATTGCTTTGCAGTAATTCTGAGACTTGTCTTTATTTTAAACTTTCAATAGGAAAACCTTGCTCAGACCGAATTGGCACTGGACGATTTAAGGAAAAACTTAGCCGAACAACAAGAGTCCCGAACTCAGTCGGAAGAGAAGTATAATTTGGCTCTGGCCGAACTGGAAAAACTCAAAGCCGAGTTAGAAAAAACTCAAGCTGACCAAAACGCCGCTTTGAAGAGAGCAGAGAAAGCTGAAGCGAAGCTGGCAACTGTTCAACAGGAATTATCCGGCTTAAAACGTCATATCTCTAACATGACGCAAGCCATCTTTGGTAAGCCTTACCTAAATCTTCAACCTTATCCCCCCTTTTTTGTACTCAAATTTCTGATGTTAAGTCACTAATTATCAAACTCCAGGTCCAAGAGTCGCCAACCTGCAAGAAGACTGTGTGTTGATGCTGAAGGCGATTTATACGCTGACAGAGCAACTGTACACAGGCAGTGTGTTGACCGTCAAAGCTGTAATGGGTGCCAAAGAGCCTATTACTTCCATCAAGAAGGTACTTGGGTGTCTGTCCACACTTCCTCCCCAGATTGGCGAGTTAACTCGATCAGCCGCCCGGAAAGGTGTCCTGACTGCCCTGAGCTGCTGCTTAGCGTATGCCCCGGAGATCAATCTAGAAGAAGTAGCCGCTGGATTCCCTCAGCTTAAAGACGATGGATCGGAATTTGTTGAAGAGGATTACCAGAAAGTTGTCAAGGATTCTCGGCTGGCTGCAACTCGACTCGCCGCAAGCCTTGACTTAACGAAGTACCAGGCGGCTTACGACAGTAAGAATAAGAAAGTCAGCCCGCCAACCTTCGTGGTGACCAACCTGATTCCTCGGCGACCTAAGAATCCTTTCGACTGGGAAGCAGACTTGGCATCAATTTTGACCGATGAAGACGACTTTGCTACTTTGGCCAGATGCAATTGGGTGTTGGGCGATTTACAAATCGAAGTTGGTCAGAGCTCACGCTAGGATTTGGCGAAGTAGACGTTTCTGAATTTGGCCTGCGAGCCATGTAATAGTCAATACTATTTTTTTGATGACATCTCCTGCGAGAAAAAACCCTTATATCGCTTTTTAAGGCGACTTGAAATATTTGGCCCGCCTTTACAAGAATCTTCTATAATGCTTAATCCGCCAAGGATGAAACCAATCTTAGCACCCTCCTGTTGTAAACTTTGAAAACATCACCTGTGAAAACAAATGAACTACGGGTAGATTCAACAAGTATGTAGAAAGGGGAAGATCATAATAAAAGTAACTTCGTCGGCTCATACGGTCGCGACAGGGGGAGGCGAGTCAGAAGACTCGTGCACCCATCCTAAATACAAGTTTCGTCGGCTCATACGGTCGCGACAGGGGGAGGCGAGTCAGAAGACTCATGCACCCACCCTAAATGCAAGTTTCGTCGGCTCATACGGTCGCGACAGGGGGAGGCGAGTCAGAAAGCTCGTGCACCCACCCTAAATGCAGGTTTCGTCGGCTCATACGGTCGCGACAGGGGGAGGCGAGTCAGAAAGCTCGTGCACCCACCCTAAATGCAGGTTTCGTCGGCTCATACGGTCGCGACAGGGGAAGGCGAGTCAGAAAGCTCGTGCACCCACCCTAAATGCAGGTTTCGTCGGCTCATACGGTCGCGACAGGGGGAGGCGAGTCAGAAAGCTCGTGCACCCACCCTAAATGCAGGTTTCGTCGGCTTATACGGTCGCGACAGGGGGAGGCGAGTCAGAAAGCTCGTGCACCCACCCTAAATGCAGGTTTCGTCGGCTCATACGGTCGCGACAGGGGGAGGCGAGTCAGAAAGCTCGTGCACCCACCCTAAATGCAAGTTTCGTCGGCTCATGCGGTCGCGACAGGGGGAGGCGAGTCAGAAAGCTCGTGCACCCATCCTAAATGCATGTTCTGTCGGCTCATAAGGTCGCAACAGGATGACACAATTTGCACTTTTTAATGAAGAAGCCCCCAAGTCAGAGAGTGTTTTATTACTTCATAATGAAACTGAAAAACTTACAAAACGTAGAGCTTTAAGAGCTCAAGTGTAGTAAGGCCGTAAATGAGCAATATTCCAGGGGCGAGTTGATTCAGCCTCTGTAGTCGGTCGATTAGGCCGAAGATCCATCAAATAGTAAGAGCCATTGCGGAGGTTCTTGCTGACGACGAACGGCCCTTCCCAAGGGGGTGATAGCTTGTGCATGCCTGCCCGATCTTGTATCAGACGGAGTACCAAGTCGCCCTCCTGAAAAGTCCGACTCTTAACCCGGTGACTATGGTAACGCCGCAGATCTTGCTGGTAGATAGCCGAACGAGCCGCAGCCAGGTCACGCGCCTCTTCCAAGGCATCCAAGGAATCCTGACGCGCCAGCTCATTATCTTGCTCCACATATGCGGCGACTCTAAGAGAATCATGTCTTATGTCAGTAGGGAGGACAGCTTCTGCTCCATAGACCAAAAAGAAAGGAGTGAACCCCGTGGATCGATTCGGGGTGGTCCGAATGCTCCACAAAACCGAAGGTAATTCTTCAACCCAACACCTTGGAGTCCTTTCCAGGGGAACCATGAGCCAAGGTTTAATCCCTCGTAAGACTTCCTGATTCGCCCGCTCTGCTTGCCCGTTGGACTGTGGGTGAGCAACTGCAGAAACATCAAGCCGGATATGTTCTCGACGACAAAAATCCAGCATTGCTCCTTGGGACAAGTTAGTGCCATTGTCCGTGATAATACTGTGCGGATATCCAAAACGGAAAATCAGATTTTTCAGAAATTTGACCGCTGTCTCTGCATCGCAAGCTCCAACAGGTTCCGCCTCAACCCATTTGGTGAACTTATCAACTGCCACCAATAAGTGAGTTTTCTTGTTGGAGGACATTTTAAAGGGACCGACCATGTCCAGCCCCCAGACCGCGAAGGGCCAAGTAATGGGAATCATCCTCAATTCTTGAGCCAGCACATGAGCCTGTCTCCCATATCGTTGGCACCCCTCGCAACGCCGTACTATGTCTTCTGCATCTGCATGAGCCGTCAGCCAAAAGAAACCATGTCGAAAAGCCTTTGATACCAAAGAACGTGACCCGGCGTGATGCCCGCAGTCTCCAGAATGAATGTCATTTAGGATTACGCATCCTTCCTTGGAGGAAACGCACTGCTGAAAGACCCCAGAAGCACTCCGTTTATATAACTCGTCATTAATGATGACCATGGATTTGCTACGTCGAACGATCTGGCGAGCCAAAACTTCGTCGGTGGGTAACTCGCCGCGAGTGAGATAAGCCAGATAAGGAAGAACCCAGTCCGGAGTGACATGGAGAGCCGCCACAAGCTAAGACTCGGGATCTGGTATCACCAACTCCTCCGTGGGTACAGTCACAGACGGTTTATGCAAGATATCCAAAAAAACATTAGGGGGAACCGGTTTTCTCCGTGAGCCGAGTCGCGAGAGGGTATCAGCTGCTTCGTTGAGTCGCCGATCAACATGATCCACCTGATATCCATGAAAATAGCCCGCCACATCAGATACAGCTCGTCTGTAAGCCGCCATCATAGGATCCCGAGAGTCCCAGGTACCCGAAACCTGTTGAGTCACCAAATCTGAATCCCCAAAACATCTGACTTGGGTTAAGTTCATCTCTTTTGCCAGTCGCAAACTGTGAAGCAGAGCTTCATATTCCGCCGCATTATTCGTGCAGGGAAACATGAGTTGGAGAACATAACAGAACTTATCTCCTTGAGGGGATATCAGCACCACACCAGCCCCCGAGCCTTCCAACTGCCTGGATCCATCAAAGTAAATAGTCCAATAGGTAAGGTCAGGCCGATCTTCCGGAGCCTGAAGTTCCGTCCAATCGTTAACGAAATCAACTAGTGCCTGGGATTTGATGGCTGTGCGGGGGGTATATTGTATGTGATGAGATCCAAGTTCTATTGCCCATTTGGCGATTCGCCCTGTTGCCTCCCGATTTTGGATGACGTCACCGAGGGGGGCGGAACTGACCACAGTGATCGGGTGCTCCTGGAAGTAATGTTTAAGCTTTCGACTCGCCATGAACACCCCATAGACCAGTTTTTGCCAATGCGGGTATCGCTGTTTGGAAAGAGTTAACACCTCACTCATAAAGTATACCGGACGTTGCACCGGGTATTCCTTTCCTTCCTCCTTTCTTTCGACGACCACAGCCACGCTGACCGCCTTGGAATTTGCCGCGATATACAGGAGCATAGGTTCCTTTTCAGTTGGGGCTGCCAGGACCGGCGGGTTAACCAATTGATGTTTCAAGGCCTGAAGCGCCTCGTCTGCCTCATCTGTCCATACGAATCGGTCGGATTTCCTCAACAATTGGTAAAGCGGAATCGCCTTTTCCCCAAGGCGGCTCACGAAACGACTTAGAGCCGCAATGCGGCCCGCCAGTCGCTGAACTTGATTAACATTCGTCGGCTTCCCGAGAGAGGTAACCGCCTCAATTTTGTCCGGGTTAGCCTCGATGCCGCGCTCTGATACCAAGAAACCCAGTAGTTTTCCTGCAGGTACACCAAAAACGCACTTGGTAGGATTTAGCTTCACCTGATATACTCGTAAATTATCAAAGGTTTCCTTAAGGTCTTCCAAAAGTGTCTCCCCCCGGCGGGTCTTGATCACAATGTCGTCAACATAAGCATGGACGTTGCGGCCAATTTGGTTATGAAGACAATTCTGGATGCAGCGTTGATAAGTCGCCCCTGCGCTCTTGAGTCCGAACGGCATGGACACATAGCAAAAGGCCCTGAAGGGGGTTATGAAGGCCGTCTTCTCCTGATCTTCCACGACCATTTTGATCTGATGATAACCTGAATAGGCGTCCAAAAAGCACAATCGTTCGCATCCCGCCACCGAGTCAATGATTTGGTCGATGCGGGAAAGAGCGAAAGGATCTTTGGGACAAGCTCTGTTGAGATCCGTATAGTCAATACACATACGGAAAGTGCCATTCTTCTTGAGTACTAACACCGGGTTAGCCAGCCATTTGGGGTGAAAAAGTTCCACGATGAACCCGGCGGCTAAAAGACGGGCAACTTCTTCTCCAATCGCCTTGCGTCGCTCCTCGTTAAATCTGCGGAGGTACTGTTGGACAGGTTTGCATTTTGGGTCAATATTAAGGTGGTGCTCAGCGAATTCTCTCGGTACACTCGGCATGTCAGAGGGCTTCCATGCGAAGATGTCCCGATTCTCACGGATGAATTCGATGAGCGCGCTTTCCTATTTGGGGTCCAGACCCGTCCAATGGTGAACTGCTTGGATGAATCGCCAGGAACGAAATCGATTGTCTTAGTATCATCCGTCGGTTTAAACTTGAGGGGCGACTCAGAATCTATAGTCGGCTTCTTGAGTGGTGACATGTCTGCCGGGTCAACGTTGGCCCGATGATGTTTGAGCTCTTCCGCCGCACAGGCGACCTCCGCATAAGCCGCGTCCCCTTCCTCACACTCCTTTGCGATTCTTCTATCTCCATCAATCGTGATGGGTCCTTTAGGACCAGGCATTTTGAGCTTGAGGTAGACGTAGCACGGGCAGGCCATGAAGCGGGCGTAAGCCGGTCGTCCGAATAGCGCTTGGTACGGGCTTTTTAGCTTGACCACCTCGAAGATTAGAGACTCCGACCTGTAATTCTGCGCAGTTCCAAACGCAACTGAGAGCCTGGCCCGGCCTATGGGATAAGCCGACTTGCCCGGGACAATGCCGTGGAAAACCGTGGTTGAGGGCATCAAGTCTTTCTCCGATAGATTCATCCTCCGGAAGGTGTCGAATTATAGGATATTAATGCTGCTGCCACCATCCGTTAATACCTTTGACAGGGTGTAACACCCCACTTGGGGAGCCACGACTAATGCCAGGTCGCCCGGGTTATCTATTCTGGGCGGGTGATCCACTCTACTCCATGTTATGGTCTGCTCGGACCAGTGGAGATATCTGGGAATCGCCGGCTCAGTTACGCTGTACGCCCGGTGATTTACCTTTTTATCACGCCTGCAAGCATTAGTGGTGAAAACGTGGTACTGCCCATTACTTAGCTGTTTGGGATTGTTGCGGAAGCCCCCGTTGTCATCCTAGTCCTGTGGAGCCCCCTGAGGGGGGGCTGCTGGAAAACTCCCGGCGGGTTGTACCGCCGCTGGTGGTGCACCGGGTACTGGCCGCCGCCTGGTTGCGGGCCTCCCTGGACCCCCTGTTCGGGAAAGCCGCCGAAGGGGTTCTGCCTTTGGTTGGGCGCGGCGAGTTGGTCCTGGCGCCGGTTCGGATCATCGTTTTGGCTCTTCTTGATTGCCTCCGCCCGAAATTCTCGCATCACGAAACAGTTCTCCCAAGAGTGGCCCGCCGGGCCGTCGGCCGTGGCGTGGTGCGGGCAAGGGCCTTTGAGTAGCTCTTCATAATTACGCGGCCTTTTCCCACTGAAACCTCGATTCTTCTTTTTGCCGTCATTGGCATTGGTGTTGGCAACCAAATCCGAGGGCTCCTCCTATGGCCTCCGCTTGCCGTTGGTCCCCTGATTGTGAAGGTTGCGGCCCTGGAAACGGGTGTGATTTTTTGTCGAATCGCCCTTTTTGGGCGAGTTACCCTTACCATCCTCGCCGGGATCCTTGGTATCATCAGCCTCGGCATACCTAGTGAGGGTGTCCATCAGTTCGCCCATGTCCTGAACTTTCCGTTTGAGTCGCCCCAATTTCTGGACCAACGGTTCATAGTGGCAGTTGTGCTCGAGGATAAGCACAGCTTGTGCTGCCGTGATACCATCTGATGAATGGATAATTTCTGCGACCCGCCGTGACCAATGGTGTGCCGACTCATCCAGGCGTTGTACGCAGTGTTGTAAGTCGACGATCGTCATCGGTCGTTTACAGGTTCCCCGGAAGTTTTTGATGAAACGCTCTTTCAGCTCGGCCTAGGACTGGATAGAATTGGGAGGTAAGTTTTTCAGCCAAGTGCGTGCCGATCTCTTGAGCATCATGGTGAATATCTGGCGCAAACCGCCTCATTTACGTCGAGCATGTCCATGGCAATCTCATAGCCCTCGATCCATGATGTTGGTTCGAGATCTGGTGTGTAATTAGGCACCTTTCTTGGTTCTTTGAAATCCTTGGGCATTCTTTCGTTCCGAAGGGCTAGGGACAAGCACGGTACCCCAACTCGTCCTCCGGTCCCTGCGAGGGGGGCCTGGGTATCTTGAATGTTGGGGAGATCTCTGCCCGGCGGGTTCCGCTCGGGCGGGTTGTCCTGCGGGAAGTGTCGCGGACCACTGTTTACGGCTGGCGGATCCTCCGGCCTACTCCTGGTGTAGCTCGGCTGAGGGGTGGAGTGCAATCTCTCAAGGCTGTGTGAGAACTGTGCGTTTTGAACCACCGCTGTTTTCAACATCTCGATGGCGTTCCTTGCTTCAATCTCAGCTGGGGTGTTGCCGTGAATCGGAAGAGACTCCAAATGGCGAGTTGCGGCAAGCACGTTATCCACCGGGTTGGAGAAGTGGCCTTGAGGGGTCCGGAAACGAGGAATTTGACCCTCAGTCGGCTGAACCGGCGGGTTAGGTGGGCGGTCCGGCCCTCCTGCTGGGGCAGCTCCCATCCCAGGGGTTCGAGGAGTGTCGAACAGGCGGGTCGGGTTGAGGTCATGGGGTAGGCGACCCTGGTGTCTCCGCTGATGGACGGCGTCGGACGCGCGCTGCTGTCTTTCGAGCCGCCAATTGTCCGTGTTCAATCGCATCCTTTCGGCCGTGATTTTGGCTTGTCGAGTCTCGATCCTGGCGGACTCCATCTCAGCATCCTGATGGGCCTTTGCCACCGCCTCTCTCAGCTTTGCTAACTCTGCGTTTATCTCCTCTTGGTTCTCTGGCGTGAGGGGAGTTGACATTAGCCTCGTGATTTCCGCCGCTAAATCCACCAGGACTGCGGACGCACTTCTGGATGTCCCGCCGGTCCCATCGCCTCCGGTGGGGTTTTGTGCGGGTTGAGTTGCCCCAGCCATGTAGATGGCGATCTGGCGGTGGGTTCGATCAAGGATTTCCGGATCCATGGCCAGTGACAAGCCTCCGAGACCGTCTCCATGGAGAGACCGGATGGAATCTGAATCGCCCATGGATGATTCATCGTCAGAGTTGACCGGGGTAACCTCCTGAGTCGCCACGTGTTCTGGCTCCTCCGATCCCTGCGTGAACCCCACAAAGACCGGGTGAGTTAGATTCTGTGCTATGACTGGGCGGACGTACCTGGCCGGCTCGACGATGTCGGTGGAGATGTCCGGCTCAGGAACGGATGATCCGATCATGCCGATGAAGACATTGATCTTGCCGAAGGGGACCCTGTAGCCTGACTCGAGAGAATTCGCTTCAGGTCCCCATCGTTGGTTGTCGATGTAGGTTATCCCGCGGCGGCTCCGTGTCATGAGTGCTGTCGCATAATTCCCAAACCCTGGTAGGGCTCCCTTTGAGAACTCAACTCCACCGTGCGTAGGCCCCACGGTGGGCGCCAACTGTCGTGGTTTTGTCACGGCAGATGTCCTCGTGAAAGGACTTAGTACTGGAGCCATCGCACCTTGGTGGCGACTCAAAGGGGTTAAACGGGAGGAACACGACGATTTACCCAGGTTCGGCCCCTCGAGAGGAGGTAATAGCCTACGTCCTGCTTTATGTGTATTGATGTGGATTCGATTACAAGGGAAGCGTGACTCGCCTAACCTAGCACTCGATGATTTCTAACCCGCCTGTCCTCCTTAAGACTCGCCTTTATATATAGGTCGAGGCCTTAGGGTTTACAAGAGTCCCTTCCTCCTTACAAATTGTGACCATCATAGTCTCTAAGTCGCCGTCCTTCAAAACCCGGAGACCTTCCAAAAATCATAACCGTCCCGCGGCCTTGAACCGCTCAGGCTGAAGCCCAAGTAACCCAAAGGATGAATCGCCTTACTGGTAACCCGGCCCATCTTGGGCGGGTCACTTAATAAGTAATATCCCCAACAATGCGCCACTCGAATGACTAGAGGGATGTCTATTTGATAGGGAGTTATTAGTAATATGACTAGCTAAACTCAATTATCATGAACATAGTCAAAATGTCTTTGCAAATTATGTTGTAGCTTGCATTGTAGCTCTACTGTTTTTGATATGTTCCTAGAGAAAATTTAGTTGAAAGATGATAGTAGCAATTATGCGGACTGGGTCCGTAAATTGAGGATTGTCCTCATTGCTGCGCAGAAGGCTTATGTCCTTAATGCACCGCTCGGTGTGCCGAACCTCGAGCGTTGTCTGTGGATGTTGCGAACATCTGACATACACGTTCTTGATGATGACGTGATAGTTCGGTGCGCAATTTTTAATGACTTAGAATTGATACGCCAAAGACGTTTTGAACGTCATGGAACATATGAGATGTTCCAAGAGATGAAATTGGGATTTCATGCTCGTGCCCTTATTAAGAGGTATGAGACCTCCGACAAGATTCTTTGTCTACAAAGTAAGGTAGAAAAGCTCAATCATTGAGCATGTGCTCAGATTGTCTGAGTACTACAATCACTTGAATCAAGTGGGAGTTGATCTTCCAGATGATATAGTGATGGTTCTCCAAAGTCACTGCCACCAAGCTACTAGAGCTTCATGATGAACTATAACATATCAAGGATAGATTTGATGATCCTTGAGATATTCGTGATATTTGACACCATGAAAGTAGAAATCAAGAAGGAGCATCAATTGTTGATGGTTAGTAAAACCACTAGTTTCAAGAAGGGCAAGGGCAAGAAGGTATACTTCATGAAACGGTAAACCAGTTGCTGCTCTAGTGAAGAAACCCAAGGTTGAACCCAAACCAGAGACTAAGTGTTGATGTGATGAGGGGAAGAGTCACTGAAGAGGAACTACCCTAGATACTTGGTAGATGAGAAGGCTGGCAAAGTCGACAAAAGTATATTGTATATACATGATATTGATGTGTACTTTACATGTACGCCTAGTAGCACAAGGGTATTAGATAGCGGTTCGGTTGCTAAATGTTAGTAACTCGAAATAAAAGCAACGGAATAAACAGAGACTAGCTAAAGGCGAGGTGACGATATGTGTTGGAAGTGTTTCCAAGGTTGATGTGATCAAACATCGCACGCTCCCTCTACCATCGGGATTAGTGTTAAACATAAATAATTGTTATTTGGTGTTTGCGTTGAGCATGAACATGATTAGATCGTGTTTATTGCAATACAATTATTCATTTAAAGAGAATAATGGTTATTCTATTTGCTTGAATAAATATCTTCATTTGTTTATTGAATCTCGATCGTAGTGATACACATGTTCATAATATTGATGTTAAAAGATACAAAGTAGTAATGATAGTACCACTTACTTGTGCCACTGCCACTTGAGTTATATTGGTGTAAAATGCATGAAGGAGCTCCATGCTGATGGATCTTATTTGTACTCACTAATTTTTGAAACGTTTGAGACATGCAAACCATGCCTATTGGTATAAACGCATGAAGAAACGCATGCAGATGGATCGTTTGGACTCACTTGATTTTGAATCACTTGAGGCATGCAAATCATACCACATGGGCAAGATGACTGAAGTCCTCGTTTTTCAGTAAGATGGAGCAATAAAGTAACTTGTTGGAAGTAATACATTTTTGATGTGTGCAGTCCAATGAATGCGGAGGCACGCAGTGAATATCGTTATGTTCTTACTTCACTAACGATTTGAGTGGATACAGGAGTATTCGCTTGATGAATCACAAGTCTGAAATATTGAGAAGTTCAAGCTATTTCAGAGTGAAGATCGTCGTGACAAGAGGATAAAATGTCTACGATATGATCATAGAGATGAACATCTGAGTTGCGAGTTTGGTACACAGTTAAGATAATGTGGAAATTGTTTCGCAATTCATGCCACCTGGAGCACCATAGCGTGATGGTGTGTTCGAATGTCATAGCCGCGCCACATTGGATATAGAGCATACTATGATGTCTCTTATCGAAATACCACTATTGTTCTGGGTTAGGCATTAGAGACAACCGCATTCACTTTAAATAGGGCACCAGGTAATTCCATTGAGATGACAACGTATGAACTATGGTTTGGAGAAACCTTAGCTGTCGTTTCTTAAATGTTTGGGGCTACAACGCTTATGTGAAAAAGTTTCACTCTGATAAGTTCGAACCCAAAGCGGATAAATGCATCTTCATAGGATACCCAAAACAATTGGGTACATCTCCTATTTCAGATCTGAAAGCAAAGTGTTTGTTTCTAGAAACGGGTCCTTTCTCGAGGAAAAGTTTCTCTCGAAAGAATTGAGTGGGAGGATGGTGGAAACTTGATGAGGTTAATGAACCTTCACTTCAACCAGTATGTAGCAGGGCGCAGGAAGTTGTTCCTGTGGCGCCTACATCAATTGAAGTGGAAGCTGATGATAGTGATCATGAAGCTTGAGATCAAGTTACTACAAACCTCGTGGGTCGACAAGGTCACATACTGCTCCAGAGTGGTATGGTAACACTGTCTTAGAGTTCATATTGTTGAACAACAATGAACCTACGAGCTATGAAGAAGCGATGGTGGTCCTGGATTCTGATAAATGGGTGGAGGCCATGAAATTCGAGAGAGGATCCATGTATGAAAGCAAAGTATAGACTTTGGAAGAACTACTTGATGGTCGTCAGGCTGTTAGGTACAGATGGATCTTTAAAAGGAAGACAGACGATGATGGTGATAGTTACCATTAAGAAAAGCTCGACTTGTCGCAAAGATGTCTGCGACAAGTTCAAAGAGTGGACTATGATGAGACTTTCTCACTCGTAGCGATGCTACAAGTCTGTTGGAATTATGTTAGCAGTTGCTGCATTATTTATGAAATATTGCAAATAGGATCTCAATACATTGTTTCCTCGACAGTTTCCTTGAGGAAAGGTTGTATGTGATACAACCAGAATGTTTTGCCAATCCTAAGGATGCTGACCAGTAAGCAAGCTCTAGCGATCCTTCTATGGACTAGAGCAAGCATCTCAGAGTTGGAATAAATACTTTGATGAGTAATCAAAGCTTTTTGGATTTATACAAAGTTTATGAGAAACTTGTATTTACAAGAAAGTGAGTGGGAGCACTATTGAATTTCTGATGAGTATATGTGGTTGACATATTGTTGATTGGAAATGATGTAGAATTTCTGGAAAGCATGCAGGGTTGTTTGAAAAGAGTTTTTCAAAGGAAAACCTGGATTGTGCTACTTGAACATTGAGCATCAAGATATATGGAGATAGATCAAAACGCTTAATAGAACTTTCAACAAAATGCATGCCTTGACAAGGTTTTGAAGGACTTCAAACAGATCAGCAAAGAAGGAGTTCTTGGCTGTGTTGTAAGATGTGAATTTGAGTAAGATTCAAAAGTTCGACCATGGCAGAAGAAAGAGAAAGGATGAAGGTCGTCCCCTATGCATTAGTTGTAGGCTCTAAAGTATGCCATGTTGTGTATCACACCTGATGTGTGCCTTGCCATGAATCTGTTAAGGGGTACAAAAGTGATCCAAGAATGGATTACTGGACAACGGTCAAAAGTTATCCATAGTAACTAGTGGACTAAGGAATTTTTCTCGAATATGGTGGTGATAAAAGAGTTCATCGTAAAGGGTTACGTTGATGCAAGCTTTGACAGTAATCCGGATGACTCTGAGTAGTAAACCAGATTCATATAGTGGAGCAGTCATTTGGAATAGTTCCAAATGGCGCGTGATGGCAATATCTATGGGATGACATAGAGATTTGTGAAGCACGCACGGATCTGAAAGGTTCATACCCGTTGACTAAAACCTCTGTCACAAGCAAGACATGATCAAACCCCAGAACTGTATGGGTGTTAGATTCATTACAATCACATAGTGATGTGAACTAGATTATTAACTCTAATGCAACTCGGAAACTGTTGGAAATATGCCCTAGAGGCAATAATAAATTGGTTATTATTATATTTCCTTGTTCATGATAATCGTTTATTATCCATGCTAGAATTGTATTGATTGGAAACTCAAAAACATGTGTGGATACATAGACAACATATTGTCCCTAGTGAGCCTCTAGTTGACTAGCTCGTTGATCAAAGATGGTCAAAGTTTCCAGGCCATAGACAAGTGTTGTCACTTGATAACGGTATCACATCACTGGGAGAATGATGTGATGGACAAGACCCAAACTATGAACGTAGCATATGATTGTGTCAGTTTATTGCTACTGTTTTTTGCATGTCAGTGTATCTGTTCCGATGACCATGAGATCATGCAACTCCCGGACAGCGGAGGAATACCTTGTGTGCATCAAACGTCGGAACGTTACAGGGTGACTAAAAAGGTGCTCTACAGGTATCTCCAAAGGTTTCTTTTGGGTTGCCATGGATCAAGACCGGGTTTTGTCACTCTGTGTGACAGAGAGGTATCTCGGGGCCCACTCGGTAATACAACATCACAACAAGCCTTGCAAGCAATGTGACTAAGGAGTTAGTTACGAGATCCTGTATTTCGAAGCGAGTATAGAGACTTGCTGGTAAAGAGATTATACTAGGTATGGAGATACCGACGATCGAATTTCGGGTAAGTAACATACCGAAGGATAAAGGGAACAACATACGGGATTAACCGATAGATTTCTTCGTAGAATATGTAGGAGCCAATATGGACATCCAAGTCCAGATATTGGTTATTGATCGGAGAGTGTCTCAGGTCATGTCCGCATAGTTCTCGAACCCGGAGGGTCTGCACACATAAGGTTCGGTGACGTTTCGGTATAGTTGAGTTATATGAGTTGGTGACCGAAGGTTGTTCGGATTCCCGGATGAGATCCAGGACGTCACGAGGAGTTCCGAAATGGTCCGGAGGTAAAGATTAATATATAGGAAGTCCTGTTTTGGTCACCGACCATCGGGAGGGGTGTGACGACCCAAGAGGCTCATGGGCTATGAGAGGAGGTGGATCAGTGATATGTCTCCATCGTATCTACTTTTCCAAACTCTTTTGCCCTTGTTTTGGACTCTAATTTGTATGATTTGAATGGAACTAACCCGGACTAACGCTGTTTTCAGCAGAATTGCCATGGTGTTGTTTTTGCGCAGAAATAAAAGTTCTCAGAATGACCTGGAAATTTCCGAGGATTTTTTGTGGAATATATAAAAAATACTGACGCAAGAATCAACCGGAGGCATGGAGCAAGGAGCCCACAAGCCCAGGAGGCGTGGAGCAAGGCGCCGCCTCCAACTCCACCTCTACTTAGTCCCTTTCACCAAGAAAAAAATGAAAGAGAAGAGTTCATCGTGTTTTACGATACGGAGCCACTGCCACCACCTGTTCTTCCTCTAGAGGGCAGATTTGGAGTCCGTTCTAGGCTCCAGAGAGGGGGAATCGACGCCTTCGTCATCATCAACCATCCTTCATCGCCAATTCCATGATGCTCTTCACCGTTCGTGAGTAATCTCATCGTAGGCTTGCTGGACGGTGATGGGTTGGATGAGATCTATCATGTAATCGAGTTAGTTTTGATGGGGATTGATCCCTAGTATCCACTATGTTCTGAGATTGATGTTGCTACTACTTTGCCATGCTTAATGCTTGTCACTAGGGCCGGAGTGCCATGATTTCAGATCTGAACCTATTATGTTCTCATCAATATATGTGTGTCCTTGATCCTATCTTGCAAGTTGTAGTCACCTACTATGTGTTATGACCCGGCAACCCCAGAGTGACAATAGCCGGAACCACTCCAAGAGATGACCATAGTATGAGGAGTTCATGTATTCACTATGTGCTAATGCTTTGTTCCAGTTCTCTATTAAAAGGAGAACCTTAATATCCCGTAGTTTCCATTAGGACCCCGCTGCCACGGTAGGGATGGACAATAGATGCCATGCAACGTTCTTTTCATAAGCACGTATGACTATATACGGAATGCATGCCTACATTACATTGGCGAACTGGAGCTAGTTACATATCTCCCCATGTTATAACTGTTGCATGATGAATGTCATCCGGCATAATTATCCATCACCGATCCAATGCCTACGAGTTTTCCCTACTAGTCCTTGCTACGTTACTTTGCCGCTACTCCTGTCAATGCTGCTATTGTTACCGCTACTGCTGTCATTTCTGCTACTGTTACCGTTGATACTGTTGCTATCACAGTACTTTGCTACTGAAACTTTGTTTTAGATACTAAGTCTTTCGGGTGTGGTTGAATTGACAACTCAACTACTAATACTCGAGAATATTCTTTTGCTTCCCCTTATGTCGAATCAACAAATTTGGGTTGAATACTCTACCCTGGAAAACTGTTGCGATCCCCTATACTTGTGGGTTATCAAGACCCCTTGGTGGGCTGACCTAAGTCTCTCTCAAGGGCCCATGCGAAAAGGATAAAGGAAAAAGGCAAAAAGGCCAAATTAGGAAGGAGTCCTAATAGGATTCCACCCCCCTTGTGGGAGGTGGATTCCTCCCTTGTGGTTCGGCCGAACCTCCTTGGATTGGAGGCCAAGGCTGCCTCCTCTCCTCCTCCTATATATAATAGAGGTTTTAGAGGTAAGGGCTAACCCTAATTGCCACGTGCTCCCTCTACTTCTCTTTAGATCCATTCTTCCTCTAGATCGTTTTTCAGCAGTGCTTAGGCGAAGCCCTGCTGGATTAGTTCACCACCACCACCAGCACGCCGCCGTGCTCGAGAACTCATCTACCTCTCCGCCCCATCTTGCTGGTTCAAGATGGCAGGGATCGTCATCGAGCTGTACGTGTGCTGAACGCGAAGGTGCCGTCCGTTCGGCACTAGATCGGGATGGATCGTGATGGGATCGTGGGATGGATCATGATGAGATCGTGGGACGGGCTGCGATTTGGATCGCGAAGATGTTCCACTACATCAACCGCATTATATACGCTTCCGCTTAGCAATCTACAAGGGTATGTAGATTCACTCTCCCCTCTCGTAGATGATCATCACCATGGATACAAATTGCGTGTGCGTAGGAAAATATTTGTTCTCCATGCTACGTTCCCCAACACATGGCTGCTGGGTCGTGACGAGGAAACAGAGGGGTGGCGAGATGGGGACGGGGAGGTTTCTGGAAGGAGATGGCCGAACCCCCCGCACGCTCGGATTAAAAAAGGCCGGGCGCGGTCGCTGACGCATGGGCCCGAGGATGGCGGCCATCATTAATTATATTGACCGCGGTGGTTGGGGCGGACACTAAGGGGGCGCACGCGCTTCCGCTTTGCGTCCGTGCTGACGCATTTCAGTCCCAAATTTGGGCCGGAAATGGGTCGCCGCGGACGGTAAGCGGACGCGTTTTGGCAATGCGTCGGCGCGTTGAGCCATCATTTTTGTCCGCGCCGACCCAAACGGACAGTGGCGGACAAAATGGGTCACCCTATTGGAGTTGCTCTTAGAGCATCAACAATTGTGCGTCTCAAACCCCCTTAAATGTCGAGGCACAGTGATCCGTCAAGAAAATAACCTAGACGGGTGCCTCAAACGTCCTGACTGATCGACACGCTTGATATTCAGGCCAAATCTAGGACGGTCCGGGTGGGATCGGGCGCGTCCATCATGTCGGACTGGCGTTGGGGTCCCAAAGGAAAACATCTGAAACCCGAGGTCCGACGAGCGTCTCCTTCGGTGGGGTGTGAATGTGGTGTGGCACCGCTCTAGCTTGCCGCCCGAGGGCCAATGTCCGGATATTCCTATTGAACCTTTCCCCAAACCCTAGCCAGAACCATCTCCTCCAACTCTGCACCGCCAGCCCGAGCCCATCCACCTCTCTCCCTCACCAACTTACTCTTCCCTCACCGTCCTGCTTCACCATGGCCTGACAGAAGAAGATGACTTATGCTATGCTAATGCCGTAGTGCCGACTCCACAAGTTGGAGGAGATCCGGGTGAGGCGTGCCGCTCGGATATAGAAAACGAGGTATATTTTCTTGGACTTGGAATACTGGCCCAAAATCGACACGCCTCCTAGCCTTGATCAAAAGCATATCACAAAGAATATCCTTGATAGTTTGCTTGGAACATTGATGAACATGACGGAGAAGACCAAGGATGGGTCGAAGGCAAGAAAAGACTTGAATTTTTGGATATCAGGAAAAATCTCCACAAGCCCGGTAAAAACTCGTCGGAAGAGACGGAGACGAAGATGGAAATGGAAGATAGGGGCAAAAAAAACAAGAAGGGAGAACAATATTGCCCCCCTCTTGCTTCAAGTGCCTTGCTGGAATAAAAGTTAGTTCCAGATACTATGGGAAGGTAAGAAGATATCTGGACACCAAGAAAGAAAGGTTCAGCAGGATGAAGTCACATTACTGTCACGTGATGATGAAGTAGATACTCCAGATTGCACTTACAGGTATTTTGGACACACAAGTCTGTGACACGCTTACTCATCCATGCCACATTTTCGACGCTTTCTATCGAAAGTTAGTCAGTGTGAAGCAACTCAAAAGGCTACATGAAGAGATCGTTATCATACTATATGAGCTAGAGACACTAGTAGAAAACAGAGCTTTGTTCCACGTCTTGAAATCCTATTAGTCCCGGTTCACATACGAACCGGGACCTATGGTGAATTTGGTCCCGGTTCGTGAGGCCAGGGCGACGGCCGGGCATAGTGGGACATTGGTCCCGGTTCGTCTCACCCCTTTTGTCTCGGTTCCAGTCAAGAACCGGGAGTAATAGGTCGGCAACCGTTCATATCCCCTTTAGTCCCAGTTGGTGGATCAAACCGGGACTAAGGTGTGGTGGCGGGCGTTCGAGAAACCGTTTGTATGGACCTTTAGTCCCGGTCGGTGGATCAAACCGGGGTGGTGACCCTTCGAATCACCCCATTAGTGCCGGTTTGTCGTCCAACCCGAGACTAAAGGTCCAAACGGTTCGCCCTCCCACTTTGTTTCTAGCGATGAAAACTCCAACCGAAGCAGAGTCTCTCGCCATTCTCTGTTCTTCTCCTCTCCTCTGTTCTTCTTCTTCCTCTCTTCTTCCCCTCTCTTCTTCCATTCTTCTTCCACCATGAAATATCTAGTCGGAGAGGTGCGCGCACATGGCACGACCTGGCTCACGTGCGGGTACACGAACGAGAGTAGGGTGGTGCCAAATTTTCTGTCATGGTTCCGGGAGTGGCTTGACGCTGCGCCGGAGCATGGGGCGTTCTTGGGGCTTGATGTGGAGTTCACGCCCAACCATCAAGGTATTGTCGTCATCCAGCTGTGTTTCAAACAGCATGTCTCGATCTTCCAATGGGCGAGGTAAGTTTTGTGTCTTTCTTTGATCCAAGGATATGAAAATTGCATGTATTGATCTTCTCTAGGTTCCATTTCATAGCAATATGGAGTTTCTTTATATGTTCCATTTGGTAGCAATATGAAAATTGCATAGGATAGCAATATGTGTTACAACATTGGATATATTGATCTCCCTAGGTTCCATTGGATAACATATATGGATCTCCCTAGGTTCCATTGGATATATTAAAACATAGGCTTTCTTTGATCCA
Organism: Hordeum vulgare subsp. vulgare; assembly: GCF_904849725.1. Classification (NCBI taxonomy): domain Eukaryota; kingdom Viridiplantae; phylum Streptophyta; class Magnoliopsida; order Poales; family Poaceae; genus Hordeum; species Hordeum vulgare. The sequence continues at coordinate 623,283,763 of NC_058524.1, forward strand.
AGGATATGAAAATTGCATGTATTGATCTTCTCTAGGTTCCATTTGATAGCAATATGGAGTTTCTTTATATGTTCCATTTGATAGCAATATGAAAATTGCATAGGATAACAATATGTGTTACAACATTGCATATATTGATGTCCCTAGGTTCCATTGGATAGCATATATTGATCTCCCTAGGTTCCATTGGATATATTACAACATAGGCTTTCTTTGATCCAAGGATATGAAAATTGCATCGGATAGCAATATGTTACAATATTGGAATCCTATAAAGATCAATTCATAGGATATGAAAATTGCATAGAATAGCAATATCTTCCATTGGAATCGTTATAATAAATTTCTCTTTAGTTGTATTGAAACATCTTTCCTTGTTGCAGCAGTATCAAACATTTGTTTCATTTCAATTTGTTGATGTTGCAGTAGTGACAAGCAATGTCTAGAACTCATGGACTTCCTTCACAGCGGCATACGTTTCACTAGCGTTGACATAACGAATGATTGGGACAAATATGAGGCGCAACTTCGGTATTGAGATACCATCTGCATGCCACATTGATCTCCAAGGCCTATTCCAGCTTGATTATCCGAGGACTTCAATGGCTGATATGGCTGTCGCGTTGATCGACGAGGAGTACCATGATATGAAGAAGGCTTTCCCGAAGGTTCAACACAAGAAGTGGGGGAAGACCCCACTTGACCCTATCAACCTTGAGTATGCAGCAAAAGATGCATACATTGCATACGAGTTGTACCGTAAGATTAGGACTATGAGATATGGCCAGGGTCACCTCGAAGAACCAACTTTGGTACATTCTAATGCAGATTCAAATTCAGATGAATAGTGTTTAGAACGGCGAACACTTGTATATATATGTATGCTAGCTATTATTATGTACTGCTTGCATGTATTATTATGTACTGCTTGGACCAATTTATATATATCTAGTTTTTGTTTGTGCCATTATATAGAGTTTCCAAATTTGAATGGTTATTTAGCCCTTTCTTTATTCATCACCACTTTAGGTATTGTTGTGAACTAATTCTTTATTCATATTGGTGTAATATTTAATGTATTCAAACTTCTCCATGGTTCGTACCCCCCGATACAACCCACAGATACATGGATATAAGCAAACAACACAAAGAAATCAAAATCTGTCAAAAACATATAGTCGGAAGTAATATGTATAATTCGAATACTTATGTAACTCCAAAAATTATGAAAAATTAAGACAATCTGGGTAATTTGTATATGAATCTTGTGTAAAAAATTGAGATCAAAAGCACGTTCTAGTGAATTTAAAAAATTCCTGGACTGAGGTCGAAATTTTCTGTTTTTTCACCAAAATTAAATTACAAACACCGTAGACCATCGCAAAGGTCTTACTTGGCGCAAACACAAAATGCTATGTGGGTGAAATGATGATACCATGCCAACTTTCAAGATATTCAGAGTTCATTTGTAGTGCTTTTCAATTTCTGGGTCATTGAGCTCAAAAAAAATCAGTAAATGCATGAAAAATACCAAATGAAGTGAGAAATAGTTGAAAATTGATGATGTGGCCTTGAATGGTGCATTTTGAACACACAAAAGGTCTGGAGTTCAAATAATTCCAAAAAATGAAATCCCTTTTGTAACAGATGAATTTTCGTATGAAACCCTAATACTTCGAAAGAGATTGTCCGATTTGTACATGTAGTGCGTCCGGTTTTTACCGCAACCCTCTCAACTTTTTAGCACATGCTATGTGGGTGAAATGATGATACCATGCCAACTTTCAACCTATTCAGAGTTCATTTGTAGTGCTTTTCAATTTCTGGGTCATTTAGCTCAAAACAAATCAATAAATGCATGAAAAATACCAAATGAAGTCAGAGATAGTTGAAAATTGATGACGTGGCTTTGAATGGTGCATTTTAAATACACAAAAGGTCTGGAGTTCAAATAATTCCAAAAAATGAAATCCCATTTATAACAGATGAGTTTTCGTATGAAACCGTGATACTTCGAAAGAGATTGTCTGATTTGTACACTAAGTGCGTCCAGTATTTACCGCAACCCTCTCAACTTTTTAGCATATGCTATGTGGGTGAAATGATGATACCATGCCAACTTTCAACCTATTCAGAGTTCATTTGTAGTTCTTTTCAATTTCTGGGTCATTTAGTTCAAAAAAAAAATCAATAAGTGCATGAAAAATACCAAATGAAGTCAGAAATAGTTGAAAATTGATGATGTGGCTTTGAATGGTGCATTTTGAACACACAAAAGGTCTGGACTTCAAATAATTGCAAAAAAATAAAACACTCACTGAAAAACAATAAGTAGGAACAAAAAATTGTATTCATTAAAAAAATATCAACTAAGGGGCCACCACGACGTGAATACGACTAGAAACCAAACTAGAAAGTTGGGCCAGGATCGAGGCCCGCAAAAGGACCAACAGGTGTTGGAAATATGCCCTAGAGGCAATAATAAAATGGTTATTATCATATTTCCTTGTTCATGATAATCGTCTATTGTTCATGCTATAATTGTATTAACAGGAAGCGGTAATACATGTGTGAATAAATAGATCACAATGTGTCCCTAGCAAGCCTCTAGATTGGCTAGCTCTTTGATCAATAGATGATCATGGTTTCCCGATCATGGACATTGGATGTCATTGATAACGGGATCACATCATTGGGAGAACGATGTGATGGACAAGACCCATTTCTAAGCATAGCACTAGATCGTATTGTTCGTATGCTAAAGCTTTTCTAATGTCAAGTGTCTTTTCCTTCGACCATGAGATTGTCCAACTCCCGAATACTGTAGGAGTGCTTTGGGTGTATCAAACGTCACAACATAACTGGGTGACTATAAAGGTGCACTACGGGTATCTCCGAAAGTGTTTGTTGGGTTGGTACGAATAGAGATCGGGATTTTTCACTCCGTGTGACGGAGAGGTATCTCTGGGCGCACTCAGTAGAACATCATCATAATGAGCTCAGTGTGACTAAGGAGTTAGTCACGGGATGATGTGCTACGGAACGAGTAAAGAGACTTACCGGTAACGAGATTGAACAAGGTATAGGTATACCGACGATCAAATCTCGGGCAAGTTCTATACCGACAGGCAAAGGGAATTGTATACGGGATTGATTGAATCCTTGACATCGTGGTTCATCCGATGAGTTCACCGTGGAACATGTGGGAGCCACCATGGGTATCTGTCACGCCCAAGATGCAACCCTATCCTCAATTTGGCACGAAGGCCTCGTCAGGGATAGAAGCGCATCTCGTCGTGTCGCAAGAATGGATATCGTTACAAGTACATGTACTGAAAAGATGAGATATATATAGAATTGGCTTACACTCGCCACAAGCTACGTCAGAGTCACATCAGTACATTACATAATCATCAAGAGTAAGAGCAGGGTCCGACTACGGACGAAAACAAATGAGAGAAATAAGAACGACGTCCATCCTTGCTATCCCAGGCTGCCGGCCTGGAACCCATCCTAGATCGATGAAGAAGAAGAAGAAGCAACTCCAAATGAACAATCAACGTGCTCGCGTCAAGTAACCTTTACCTGTACCTGCAACTGGTGTTGTAGTAATCTGTGAGCCACAGGGGACTCAGCAATCTCATTTCCAAAGGTATCAAGACTAGCAAAGCTTAATGGGTGAGGCACGGTTAAGTGGTGAGGTTGCAGCAGCGGCTAAGCATATGTTTGGTGGCTAACTTACGAGTACAAGAAGTAAGAGGGGGAAGATCTACGCATAGCGGACGTGAACTACAGATGATCAAATGAATGATCCTGAACACCTACTTACGTCAGACATAACCCCACCGTGTCCTCGATCGGAAAAGGAACTCACGAAAGAGACAGTCACGGTTACGCACACAGTTGGCATGTTTTAATTAAGTTAACTTCAAGTTATCTAGAACCCGTGTAAAACAAAGTTTCCACGTTGCCACATAACCGTGGGCACGACTTTCCGAAATATTTAACCCTCCAGGGGTGCTCCAACTAGTCCATCACAAATTACCACAAGCCGCATAGAAATCCTCAATCACGAAGCTCGCGATCTCGTCGGATTCCCTAGTGGAAAACCTCAACTCTGAGATTACCCAAAGCATCACCGGAATCCCGATGCACAAGATATCTCGTCAAAGATAAAACTAATCCAGCAAGGCCGCCCGACGTGTCGACGAACCCGATAGGAGCCGCGTATCTCGTTCTCAGGACACGACGGATGGAACTAGCTACAGGTGCCAAACCTCGGGTTTCCCTGCGGTGGCCCCGCAGGCAGACCGTCTGGGACCAACACCATCAGCACTGCCCCCCCCCCCCCCCGTGTTTATGTAAAATTACTCCTCGGGTAGCGCTAACTCCCTATGCATTTCAATTTATCAAAACTATTATGTTGGGCAAATGTAGAACCAAAGTTGGGCCTTGCCAGACCAGCTTTAATCTAAAACGAATTATCAAGGGGGTCCCCATAACAACCACGATCGTGTTAGGAGCGCTCAATTATGGAACATAACACCGGTAGCCGAAACTAAGGGGGCAAAGGTGGAACAAAACACCAGGCTAGAAAGGCCGAGCCTTCCACCTTTTACCAAGTATATAGGTGCATTAAATTAAATAGCATTAATATGGTGATATAACAAGGAACCCATGCTTTCACATGGAAGCAACTGCACCTGCAACTAGCAACGCTATCAACAGGGTTAAGCAAGCAGTAACATAGTCAATCAGTGGTTTGCTAGGTCGAACAGGTTGAGGGTAATCATGGCATTGTTGAGAGGCTAATATTTAACATGTGGTAGGCAACGAGACATAGTCGATAGAAGCGGTAAAACTAGCATGGCAATGATAGTAATGGTATCTGGGGAAATGATCATCTTGCCTGAGATCCCGCTTGGAAGAAGAATGCCTCCATGAAGCAGACGAACCGACGTAGTCGAACGGGTCCTCACATCCGACACGCTTGCGGAACTCTATCGAGACGGGGAAAACCGGAAACAAGCATCAACACATGAAATTCACCACATGATGCACAACACAAATGATGCATGAGCAGCTGAAAACATGCAAGTCACGGCATGACAATCCACACAATCAAACACTACACATTAAGTGAAGTTCAATATGCAACGAGTTGCATATTGACGAAACTCCACACTAATTATTTAGTTCTATCCCGATTAGATACACGGCAATATTAAATGTGGTTAAACATGGCAAGAGGTGAAGCGGAAATTAAATTACATATCTAGGCATTTTAAATGAGGTTGGAAATGTCATATAGCATCTCCGAGACGACCTCACATGTTAATTTACAATTCTGCCCAGATCTGAATTAACACCTTTAATTAGTTGTTAAACAGCAAAACAAATAGGTTCACGTGATTCTACGCGTCAAGGCAAGCAATCTACACATAAAGAACATCTCCAACGAAACTACGGTTCAAAAGATACAAGCACCGCAAGATATGATGGCATGAATGCAAAATGTGTGCAACGGCGGCTACGAGCACCTCAAATCATACAAACAACAAGAGAAAATGAAACTACACGAGATTCTAAGAAAGTTTCATGTAGGACACGATCAAAACGGAGCTACGGTTCGAAAACTACGAGCAAAAGAAGAAATCACTACAATCTGCCAAAATCAGCCACATAGCATTTCTTACGCCTCACAACTACGGATACACAACTACGATATGCTCAAGCAAGGCATGGCACGGAAGAGGGCAAAAGGCACTACTACAAACAACTAACAACAACTAGCATGGCAGCAAGGAACACTAGGGAAAGAAGTCACAAAAAGGCATCGCACACACTATTTCAGACTTTGTGAAAATAGCACTTCATGAAAGTGCAGTTTTCGATCTGAAGCCATATTGACAGCAGAAAAACCTATAGCTACAGGACTCCAAATGGCATGAAACGTCACAGCATGCTAGAGAAACACAAGGGCTACAACTTACTCCATTGAACCAACCTCAAAAGAGCTACAGATCACAAGATGCAAGCAAGACAAGACAGCAACAAAATATAACAGATTCCAAACTTAGAAATATTTCAGCTCCTCCAATTCAGCACTATTTCAAGCAACTTGAGAGCAAGCAAACAACACCTAAACATGCATTTCTATTATAACCAAAAATACCAGAGGCTAAACAAAACATCCAAGATCAACTCCCTAGTTGACAACTAATTCAAACGAGGCACGGAATAAATCCTACGGATTAAACAAAAGGGCAACTTAGCGAAAAAATCTCGCGAACTAACTTAGTCAAAAGCTAAAACTAATTGCACAGAAAAATCCATCGGATTTTTCTACCCCGGAAACATATAAAATATGTGGGGTTTGCAACACAAGATAATATCACACGAAAATGCGGGAAAATAACCTACGTACGGGAAAATAAACTACCGGCAAATCCCTACACGTAAAAATACAAGGATCGCTCTAAAATACGTGCAAAAAAGATTCCTAAAATGTGGGCATTTATACTACGGCGTCCGGGCTATCCGAACACGCGCGAAAAATAAATACCGGACGTTCCCCTATTGGGACAGCATGCTAAACAAAGCATTTGGCACGTTAAACTACGTCAAATAAATGTGCAAGTTTCAAATTCGGATTCTGCGCGAAATTCTACCCCGAATACATATATAGAACGCTCTGATCCGATATACGGGTAAATATCTACGGACGTTTAAAAATCTAACGTATATATCTGGAATTTATTATAACTCCGAAAAACCTACTAATCTATTGGTCCGAAACCTCACGCGCATTATAGCAGAAAAAATGCACTGGGCGGGGAATAAGCTCACCGGGTGGGCTCGGCCCATTCAGGTTGAGGCGGAGGCGGCTTGGGGACGGAGGCCGGTCGGGCCTCGGGGCGATTGGGCCGGCTCGGCGCGCTCCTGCGCGGCCCAGCAGCGCCTAGGGCACGGGCGGTTGCAGCGGCCACCTGGGCCGGCTGGCGCAGGGCCCAGCTGCGCAGGGACGCTGGCGGTCGGGAGCCACGGGAGGCCGGCTCGGGGCGAGCAGCACCCCCAGGCTCTCCCGATCCCGTTGGATCGAGGAGCTCGCCGACGGCGGCTCTTGGCCGGAGGGGATTTGCAGGCGACCGGAGAACTGAGGGGGCGACCGGATCTGGCCGGTCCGAGGCGCGGGAGCCTCCCGGCGGTCGGCGACGAGGACAGAGAGGAGCACGGCTCCGGCGACGAAGGTCACATGGCGGTGCGGCAGAAGCACGGGGCGGCGGCCGGGAATGACGCGGCCCGAGGGCGACGGGGCTCCGGCGAGCTGGCGGGGAATGGGGCCAGCCGGGCCTGCTGGCGGTCGGCAGTCCGGCGGCCGGCCGGACGGCGCTTGTGTCTCGCTCGGGAGGAGCTGCGGGAAGAGGCTCAGCCTCGAGGCGGCGGCGCTGGATCCGGGCCTGGAGCGGGCCTAGTGCGGGCCTCGCGGGCCCGGCGGCTGGGCTGGAGGGAGGAGAGAGAGTGAGGAGGAATTAGGGTTAGGGGCGCGGATCCCGAGGTGGGAGGAGAGGGGCTGTCTAAAAATAAGGAGGAGGGGGTATTTATAAAGAAAAGAGGGGCTCGGTTAACCGGAATCGCGCTCCGGATCCAACCGCGGGGTCGGATTCGGATGATTCTGAACGCGGGTATGGGTACGCGGCCGTGTAGAGGGAATATCCGGAGACGAGAGGGAGAACGGGAGGCGCGGCATGAATTTTTAAAACACCGTCAAACGTCCGACGGTAGCCCGAATACGGTGCCGCTACGGTCGACCGTTCGGGTACCAGACGGTCTCCGATCGCGACGGAATTCGACAGGCGGCCTGGCTATATTAAAATAGGACCGCACGTCAAATCTCAAACCGATCATAGAAAGTTTTACGCACACTTTTAAAACAGGGTTTCGACGATGCCGCGGGCGCGTGTGAGTGCGGTCGAACTCAGAACGGACAACGACGAGAACCGGCAACTACTAATGGATGCATGTTTTGAAAACTGGCGGCACGAAGATGCCGATGCAATGCAGATGATGCGCATGATGCGATGATGATGCAACAAATAAAATAAATCACACGACGAAAACGGAAAGAAAAGGGGAATCTTTTGGAACATCGGCATTGGGCTGTCACAACTCTCCTACACTACAGAGGATCTCGCCCCGAGATCCAAGAATGAAAGGGGGAGAGGATGAGAAAGAACAAGAGGTTAAAACTTAGTCGCTTCTTTGACAAACGAGTGAAATCAACGATCCTTGAAGGACGCAAAGAGATGAGGAATGATAAGAGAAGGAAGCAAGAATTCACGGAAAATTTCGGCAGCACTTCGGTAGGAAAATGGGACAAACAATTCGACAAGGTGGAAGAAATAGACAATATTCATTACAAACAACTAAATAGAACAAGGGAACACCATGATCTTGATAGAACAACATAATAGACCCAAAAGAACAATATCACAATGCCTCCGGAACAAGAGAATATTAACTAGATCAAGCGGAAGAAGAGAATGAAGAAAGAATGACAACTAGTAACTCCAATGAACTTGACAAGCATCCTTGCAAGAAGAATTGAACGAAGTTGTTGGAAAAAAAACAACGAAAAGAACAAGACAGTAGTGGGCTTATGAAAATCATCTCAACAAATATGAGGTGACAACCAGCCACTAAAAGAAACAATGATAGATTGGGAGAAACAAGATATGAACAATTACTTAAGAGGATACATTGAGAACTTGGATTAATGACAAGCACCATGAGAGCATAATCCATAGGAAAAGCTTTAGGTGATATCCAAACCAAGATAGCTCAATGAAGAAATCATGGGTTGAAATATCTCATGATCATAGAATTGGTGGGTTTAATTATCCAATCCTTGAAAGGAAAACTCTTCGAGGCTCCTACACTAACAAGAAGGCTATAATACCACCTCAAAGGATCAGGAAAGAACAAATGCACTTGGGAATGCAAGAGAACGGATACTTGAGAAAAGAATTGATACAATGAGCCACTCCGAATGAAGAATTGAAATCATTTGATGACACAAGAATAAGAACTATGTTATGCTAATCCTTCATCAAATTAAATTGATGACAAGCAACGGATTTAGCATACAGCTTATTCTTCTTGAAAGAATCTTGAAGAGGCAGAGATATAAGCACCACTTGAGGCAAAAATTGAAGGAAGCACCGGTAAGAATTCACAACTGAATGGGAAAACCACGAATTAATGGAGAAACATGAGAATGAAGAGCTCGTGAGACACCTGAGAGAAAACTAGAACAAGGCACCGGAATAATTGAGAGACGAACGAAGAGACAACAATGGAGAAGAATTGAGGATGAAGCTGAAAGCTGAGAACGAAGAATCTTCTGAAATGATGGCCTTCGGAGGAACGAGAATGAAAATACCGAAATGCACCAGATAGCAAGAAAGGGATACCCATGATTGGAACAATTAAGATGATGGCACCAAGCTGAAATGACGACTCTCCAAGAGAATGAACCAACATTGAGAGAAACACTCCTTCGAATTTGCAAGCTGGGAATAATGACGAGGAACAACACCAAGAAAAGCTGAGGCACTCCGGAATAAGAAGAATGAAAGGTTGAGCCAAATATGAGAAGTAATTCCAATTGATCTTGGAGAAGGGATATGACTGATGAAATTCATACTTACGTGATAGCTGAAAAGAATGAATGATCTCCGGAAAACATTAAAGAGCCAGGTAAGATCCTGGGCAAACCTGTGGGTTATGGGCCCACTAAAAGAAACCACCGTTGAAAAGATTGCTAGAACGAGAGATATTGCACCGGTATAAGAAAACAAGATGAGGTTAGCACCTCGAAATAACTGAAGGATTGAAAACCAGAACTTCTGAAATAACTTCAACGTTCCGGTTAAAAAAGAGAGGAATGAATAACAAGAAGACTCATAAGAATTCCCAACATGGGAAAAATTACAAGGATGAATAGGATATAATGAACATGGACAACTGAATTAAATTCACCGGGAAGGAACAAAATGAAGAAATGATGAACACGACTCCGGAGAAAGTTCACAATGAATCACTGGCTACAAAAAGGAAGAAGAGATAGCGGAAGCACAAACAAGAGAAAACTCTTGGATGAAAATTGAATCATTGAACAGAAAGGGTGGGAGGGCGGGAGAAACCAAGAAAACTCGGAACAGATGAGACAAACTCCGGTAAAAATTGAGAGAATGATCTGCAACATTTTGAGAGGATTGAATTCACTGAAGAGAAGCACACCGGTTGGAAAAGAATTGATATGACAACTCCGGTTGACAAGAATTGATATGAGAATTTGAATGAACAACAAAATTAATACTCTCATATAAATATGAGCACACCTCTTAGAAAAGAACTGGAATCACCACTTGACATCGAAGCCACTTGAATTACCGTATTCAACAAAACAAAGGGAGAGGCTTAAGAAACAAGCCAGAACAAACTCATGAGAAAGATTTCCGTTCGATATTTTCGTGGACACGATCGCACGGGCTCGATTTTACAGTGGCCATCAAGTGCAAGGCAGTGCACCTGACATATGAAGCGTCCCCGAGTCATAGCAAGCTACAAGGACTCTTTAAGACACAACGTGTACCGCTGTAAGTCGACCGTGAACAAAGAATCCACTAGATGTCGAACCCCAACCTAACATCATGCATTTGTTGGAAGATTGTCCTATAAGCAACTACTTGAATTCCCACCTATGAATTCCTGAAATATCTGGTCATGCAATCTGGTACACGGATACAAGGAGTAATATCACGCAACTCCTATACTAACCCGTCGCCTGTATCACATCCGTCAACACACAACCAGAATCTCGGACCTTCATCTACAACAGACCCTCGTGATCACAACGATACAAAGTATGGCAGTACCCCGAACAATCTGCACCAGTACTGGGGACATTGGGGTTATCTCGCCACTACTAGTATTGAAGCAATTACGAACATCCTTCGTTCTGAGATACTAAGAAATCTGAATGATCACGATGTGCTCAAGAATCCCCTGGAGCTCAACTCCCCGGAAGAAGATCAAGTCAGACAGGAGGCACCAAGACAGAACTCCGTCACATCGGCATCATATAGATTCCAAATATATCCGCGTGATCCTAATTTTTTTTTAGTGGGAAGAGGAGTAGAATAAATTATTACGTCAAGATTCCTCACCAGAGCATAGAAGAGGAGAAAAAAGAATCATACTCTCTGATATATAACTAGACTCAAAGTAGTTTTTTCTCTAGACTCGACTCGGCCAAGTTCGATCAATCAAGGGGGCTCCTAGGTCGGTACTGCTCTGATACCAACTTGTCACGCCCAAGATGCGACCCTATCCTCAATTTGGCACGAAGGCCTCGTCAGGGATAGAAGCGCATCTCGTCGTGTCGCAAGAATGGATACCGTTACAAGTACATGTACTGAAAAGATGAGATATATATAGAATTGGCTTACACTCGCCACAAGCTACATCAGAGTCACATCAGTACATTACGTAATCATCAAGAGTAAGAGCAGGGTCCGACTACGGACGAAAAAAACGAGAGAAATAAGAACGACGTCCATCCTTGCTATCCCAGGCTGCCGGCCTGGAACCCATCCTAGATCGATGAAGAAGAAGAAGAAGAAGCAACTCCAAATGAACAATCAACGTGCTCGCGTCAAGTAACCTTTACCTGTACCTGCAACTGGTGTTGTAGTAATCTGTGAGCCACATGGGACTCAGCAATCTTATTCCAAAGGTATCAAGACTAGCAAAGCTTAATGGGTGAGGCACGGTTAAGTGGTGAGGTTGCAGCAGCGGCTAAGCATATGTTTGGTGGCTAACTTACGAGTACAAGAAGTAAGAAGGGGAAGATCTATGCATAGCGGACGTGAACTACAGATGATCAAATGAATGATCCTGAACACCTACCTACGTCAGACATAACCCCACCGTGTCCTCGATCGGAGAAGGAACTCACGAAAGAGACAGTCACGGTTACGCACATAGTTGGCATGTTTTAATTAAGTTAACTTCAAGTTATCTAGAACCAGTGTTAAACAAAGTTTCCACGTTGCCACATAACCGTGGGCACGGCTTTCCGAAAGATTTAACCCTGCAGGGGTGCTCCAACTAGTCCATCACAAATTACCACAAGCCGCATAGAAATCCTCAATCACGAAGCTCGCGATCTCTTCGGATTCCCTAGTGGAAAACCTCAACTCTGAGATTACCCAAAGCATGACCGGAATCCTGATGCACAAGATATCTCGTCAAAGGTAAAACTAATCCAGCAAGGCCGCCCGACGTGTCGACGAACCCGATAGGAGCCGCGTATCTCGTTCTCAGGACACGACGGATGGAACTATCTACAGGTGCCAAACCTCGGGTTTCCCCACGGTGGCCCCGCAGGCAGACCGTTTGGGACCAACACCATCAACACTGGCCCCCCCTGTTTATGTAAAATTACTCCTCGGGTAGCGCTAACTCCCTATGCATTTCAATTTATCAAAATTATTATGTTGGGCAAATGTAGAACCAAAGTTGGGCCTTGCCAGACCAGCTTTAATCTAAAACGAATTATCAAGGGGGTCCCCATAACAACCCCGATCGTGTTAGGAGCGCTCAATTATGGAACATAACACCGGTAGGCGAAACTAATGGGGCAAAGGTGGAAAAAAACACCAGGATAGAAAGGCCGAGCCTTCCACCTTTTACCAAGTATATAGGTGCATTAAATTAAATAACATTAATATGGTGATATAACAAGGAACCCATGCTTTCACATGGAAGCAACTACACCTGCAACTAGCAACGCTATCAACAGGGTTAAGCAAGCAGTAACATAGCCAATCAGTGGTTTGCTAGGTCGAACAGGTTGAGGGTAATCATGGCATTGTTGAGAGGCTAATATTTAACATGTGGTAGGCAACGAGACATAGTCGATAGAAGCGGTAAAACTAGCATGGCAATGATAGTAATGGTATCTGGGAAAATGATCATCTTGCCTGAGATCCCGCTTGGAAGAAGAATGCCTCCGTGAAGCAGACGAACCGATGTAGTCGAACGGGTCCTCACATCCGACACACTTCCGGAACTCTATCGAGACGGGGAAAACCGGAAACAAGCATCAACACACGAAATTCACCACATGATGCACAACACAAATGATGCATGAGCAGCTGAAAACATGCAAGTCACGGCATGACAATCCACACAATCAAACACTACACATTAAGTGAAGTTCAATATGCAACGAGTTGCATATTGATGAAACTCCACGCTAATTATTTAGTTCTATCCCGATTAGATACACGGCAATATTAAATGTGGTTAAACATGGCAAGAGGTGAAGCGGAAATTAAACTACATATCTAGGCATTTTAAATGAGGTTGGAAATGTCATATAGCATCTCCGAGACGACCTCACATGTTAATTTACAATTCTGCCCAGATCTGAATTAACACCTTTAATTAGTTTTCAAACAGCAAAACAAATAGGTTCACGTGATTCTACGTGTCAAGGCAAGCAATCTACACATAAAGAACATCTCCAACGGAGCTACGGTTCAAAAGATACAAGCACCGCAAGATATGATGGCATGAATGCAAAATGTGTGCAACGGCGGCTACGAGCACCTCAAATCATACAAACAACAAGAGAAAATGAAACTACACGAGATTCTAAGAAATTTTCATGTAGGACACGATCAAAACGGAGCTACGGTTCGAAAACTACGAGTAAAACAAGAAATCACTACAATCTGCCAAAATCAGCCACATAACATTTCTTACGCCTCACAACTACGGATACACAACTCTGATATGCTCAAGCAAGGCATGGCACGGAAGAGGGTAAAAGGCACTACTACAAACAACTAACAACAACTAGCATGGCAACAAGGAACACTAGGGAAAGAAGCCACAAAAAGGCATCGCACACACTATTTCAGACTTAGTGAAAATAGCACTTCATGAAAGTGCAGTTTTCGATCTGAAGCCATATTGACAGCAGCAAAATATATATCTACAGGACTCCAAATGGCATGAAACTTCACAGGATGCTAGAGAAACACAAGGGCTACAACTTACTCCATTGGACTAACCTCAAAAGAGCTACAGATCACAAGATGCAAGCAAGACAAGACAACAACAAAATATAACAGATTCTAGACTTAGAAATATTTCAGCTCCTCCAATTCAGCACTATTTCAAGCAACTTGAGGGCAAGCAAACAACACCTAAACATGCATTTCTATTACAACCAAAAATACCAGAGGCTAAACAAAACATCCAAGATCAACTCCCTAGTTGACAACTAATTCAAACGAGGCACGGAATAAATCCTACGGATTAAACAAAAGGGCAACTTAGCAAAAAAATCTCGCGAACTAACTTACTCGAAAGCTAAAACTAATTGCACAGAAAAATCCATGGGATTTTTCTACCCCGGAAACATATAAAATATGTGGGGTTTGCAACACAAAATAATGTCACACGAAAATGCGAGAAAATAACCTACGTACGGGAAAATAAACTACCGGCAAATCCCTACACGTAAAAATACAAGGATCGCTCTAAAATACGTGCAAAAAAGATTCCTAAAACATGGGCATTTATACTACGGCGTCCGGGCTATCCGAACACGCGCGAAAAATAAATACCGGACGTTCCCCTATTGGGACAGCACGCTAAACAAAGCATTTGGCACGTTAAACTACGTCAAATAAATGTGCAAGTTTCAAAGTCGGATTCTACGCGAAATTCTATCCCGAATACATATATAAAATGCTCCGATCCGATATACGGGTAAATATCTACGGACGTTTAAAAATCTAAGTACATATCTGGAATTTATTATAACTCCGAAAAACCTACTAATCTATTGGGCCGAAACCTCAGGCGCATAATAGTAGAAAAAATGAACTGGGCAGGGAATAAGCTCACCGGGTGGGCTCGGCCCATTCAGGCTGAGGCGGAGGCGGCCTGGGGACGGAGGCCGGTTGGGCCTCGGGGCGATTGGGCCGGCTCGGCGCGCTCCTGCGCGACTCAGCAGCGCCCAGGGCACGGGCGGTTGCAGCGGCCACCTGGGCCGGCTGGCGCAGGGACGCTGGCGGTCGGGAGCCACGGGAAGCCGGCTCGGGGCGAGCAGCACCCCCAGGCTCTCCCGATCCCGTTGGATCGAGGAGCTTGCCGGCGGCGGCTCTCGGCCGGAGGGGATTTGCAGGCGACCAGAGAACTGAGGGGGCGACCGGATCTGGCCGGTCCGAGGTGGATCCGAGGCGCGGGAGCCTCCCGGCGGTCGGCGATGAGGACAGAGAGGAGCACGGCTCCGGCGACGAAGGTGACATGGCGGCGCGGCAGAAGCATGGGGCGGCGGCCGGGAACGACGCGGCCCGAGGGCGACGGGGCTCCGACGAGCAGGCGAGCTGGCGGGGAATGGGGCCAGCCGGGCCTGCTGGGGGTCGGCAGTCCGGCGGCCGGCCGGACGGCGCTTGTGTCTCGCTCGGGAGGAGCTGCGGGAAGAGGCTCAGCCTCGAGGCGGCGGCGCTGGATCCGGGCCTGGAGCGGGCCTGCTGCTGGCCTCGCGGGCCCGGCGGCTGGGCTGGAGGGATGAGAGAGAGTGAGGGGGAATTAGGGTTAGGGGCGCGGATCCCGAGGTGGGAGGAGAGGGGCTGTCTAAAAATAAGGAGGAGGGGCTATTTATAAAGAAAAGAGGGGCTCGGTTAACCGGAGTCGCGCTCCGGATCCAACCGCGGGGTCGGATTCGGATGATTCCGAACGCGGGTATGGGTACGCGGCCGTGTAGAGGGAAAATCCGGAGACGAGAGGAAGAACGGGCGGCGCGGCACGAATTTTGAAAACACCGACAAACGTCCGACGGTAGCCCGAATACGGTGCCGCTACGGTCGACCGTTCGGGTACCAGACGGTCTCCGATCGCGACGGAATTTGACAGGCGGCCTGGCTATATTAAAATATGACCGCACGTGAAATCTCAAACCGATCAGAGAAAGTTTTACGCACACTTTTAAAACAGGGTTTCGACGATGTCGCGGGCGCATGCGAGTGCGGTCGAACTCAGAATGGACAACGACGAGAACCGACAACTACTAACGGATGCAAGTTTTGAAAACTGGCGGCACGAAGATGCCGATGCAATGCAGATGATGCGCATGATGCGATGATGATGCGACAAATAAAATAAATCACACGACGAAAATGGAAAGAAAAGGGGAATCTTCTGGAACGTCGGCATCGGGCTGTCACAGTATCCAGATCCCGCTGATGGTTATTGGCCGGAGAGTGTCTCGGTCATGTGTGCACGATTCCCGAACCCATAGTGTCTACACACTTAAGGTTCCATGACGCTAGGGTTATAGGGAATTGTCATACGAGGTTACCGAAGGTTGTTCCGAGTCCCGGATAAGATCCCGGACGTCACGAGGAGCTCCGGAATGGTCCGGAGGTAATGATTGATATATATGATGGATGGGTTTGGACGCCGAAAATGTTTTGGGCACCACAAGCAAAGTGCTGGGACCATCGGAAGGGTTTTGGAGGCCCACCGGGAGGGGCCACAAGCCCCGGAAGGCTACATGGGCCAAGTGCGGGAGGGAACCAGCCCCTGGGTGGGCTGGTGTGCCCCCCAAACTCAGCTCAGGTGCACCAAAGAGGGAGGGAGGGGAAACCCTAGGCACTGGTGGGCCTAAGGCCCACCTAGGGGTGCGCCACCCCTCTCGTCCCTCACCGCCCCCCCTCTCCCATCTAGGGCTGCCTCCCCCCTCAAGGGGGAAACCCTAAAGGGGGAGCCACCCCTCCCTTCCCCTACATATAGTGGGGTTTTTGGCCTTTGGAGATACGGTTTTCCATCTCTCTCTCGGCGCAGCCCTGCTCCTCTTCTTCGTCCTCTCCCACGATGCTTGGCGAAGCCCTGCCGGGAGACCTCATCTCTCCATCGGCACCACACCGTCGTGCTACCGGAGATCTTCCCCAACCTCTCCCTCCTCCTTGCTGGATCAAGGTGCAGGAGACGTCACCGGGCTGCATGTGTGTTGAATGCGGAGGTCCCGTGGTTCGGCACTAGATCGGAATCACACCTCGATGTGAATCGCCGCGAGTACGACTCCATCTACCGCGTTCTAGCAATGCTTCCGCTTAGCGATCTTCAAAGGTATGAAGATGCACTCACCCTTCTCTCGTTGCTGGTCTCTCCATAGGAAGATCTGAATATGGCGTAGGAATTTTTTTTATTTTTTCTACGTTACCCAACAGTGGTATGAGAGCCAGGTTTTCTATGCGTAGATTCTATGCACGAGTAGAACACAAAAGGTTGTGGGCGCTGATTTGTCAATTACTTGCCGGTACTAGTCTTATTCTTTTCCGGCGGTATTTAGGGATGAAGCGGCCCGGACCGACTTTACACGTACGCTTACGTGAGACAAGTTCCACCGGCCAACATGCACACCGTGCATAAAGGTGGCTAGCGGGTGTCTGTCTCGCCCACTCTAGTCGGATTGGATTTGATGAAAAGGATCCTTATGAAGGGTAAATAGCTTTGACTTATCATCGTTGTGGCTGTCACGTACGTAAGAAGGCGTTCTTGCTAGAAACACAAATCAGCCACGTAAAACTTGCAACCACAATTAGAGGACGTCTAACTTGTTTTTGCAGGGTTTGACATGTGATGTGATATGGCCAAAGTTGTGATGTTACATGTGTGATGTATGAGACGATCATGTTATTGTAATAGGATTCACGACTTGCATGTCGATGGCTATGACAACCAACAGGAGCCATAGGAGTTGTCTTAATTTATTATATGAAATGCAACGCCATGTGTTTACTACTTTTACTTCATTGCTAACAGTTAGCTATAGTAGTAGTGGTAGTAGTAGTTGGCGTGACGACTTCTCGGAGACACTATGATGGAGATCATGGTGTCACGTTGGTGACAATGATGATCATGCGATGCCTGAAGATGGAGATCGAAGGAGCAAAGATGATAATGGCCATATCATGTCACTATATGATTGCATGTGATGTTTATCATGTTTTTCATCTTATTGCTTAGAACGACGGTAGCATAATAAGGTGATCCCTCATAAAATTTCAAGAACGTATTCCCCTAAGTGTGCACCATTGCGAAGGATCGTTGTCTTGAAGCACCACGTGATGATCGGGTGTGATAGATTCTAACGTTCGCATACAACGGGTGTAAGCCAGATTTATACACGCAAAACACTTAGGTTGACTCGACGAGCTTAGCATGTACAGATATGACCTCGAATACAAGAGACTGAAAGGTCGAACATGAGTCGTATGGTTGAATACGATCAGCATGAAGTTGCTCACCATGACGACTAGTCTGTCTCGCGTGATAATCGGACACGGGTTAGTCAACATGGATCATGTATCACTTAGATGACTAGACGAATGTCGATTTAAGTGGGAGTTCATACTTAATTTGATTAAATGAACTTAATTGTCATGAACTTAGTCTAAAAGTTGTCTTTACAAATATTGTAGATCCAATGGCCAACGCACCTGTCAACCTCAATTTCAACGCATTCCTAGAGAAAAACAAGCTGAAAGATGATGGTAGCAACTATGCGAACTGGGTCCGCAACTTGTAGCTCATCCTCGAAGGAGCTAAAAAGGCTTATGTCCTTAGTGCACCGCTAGGTGACCCTCCTGCTCCCGCAGCGGCCCAGGACATTCAGAACGTCTGGCAGACGTGGAGTGATGACTACTCTCTGGTTAGGTGTGGCATGTTATACAGTTTGGAAACGGGGCTCCAAAGGCGTTTTGAGCAACACGGAGCATATGAGATGTTCCAGGAGTTGAAACTAGTTTTTCAAGCTCATGCCCATGCCGAGAGATATGAAGTCTCCGACAAGTTCTTTAGTTGTAAGATGGAGGAGAACAGTTCTGTTAGTGAGAATATACTCACAATGTCTCGGTTACACGGTCATCTGACTTCGCTTGCAGTCGAACTTCCGGATGACGCTGTAATTGACAGAATCGACCAGTCTCTCCCACCAAGCTACAAGGGTTTTGTGCTGAACTACAACATGCAAGGGATGGAAAAGACCACTCTCGAGTTGTACTCGATGCTGAAATATGCAGAAGTAGAAATCAAGAAAGAGCATCAAGTGTTGATGGTCAATAAGACCACCGGTTGTAAGAAGGGCAAGGGTAAGAAGAACTTCAAGAAAGACGGCAAAGCCGTTGCTATGCCCAGTAAGCTAGATACCTGGAAGAAGAAAAAGAATGGACCCAAGCCTGAGACTGAGTGCTTCTATTGCAAGGGAAAGGGTCACTCGTAGCGGAACTGCGCCAAGTACTTATTAGCGGACAAGAAGGCCGGCAACGTTAAAGGTATATATCATATACATGTTATTGATGTGTACCTTACCAGCACTCGTAGTAGCTCCTGGGTATTTCATACCGGTGTTGTTGCTCACATTTGCAACTCAAAGCTGGAACTGCGGAATAAGCGGAGCCTGGCCAAGGACGAGGTGACGATGCGCGTCGGGAATGGCTCCAAGGTCGATGTGATCGCCGTCGGCATGCTGCCTCTAGATCTACCGTCGGGATTAGTTTTAAACCTTAATATTTGTTACTTAGTACTAGCTTTGAGCATGAATATTGTATCACGGTCTTTCTTAATGCGAGATGACTACTCATTTAAGTCAGAGAATAATGGTTGTTCTATTTATATGAGTGCTATGTTTTATGGTCATGCTCCGCTGGTGAATGGCTTATTCTTGATGAATCTCGACCATGATGTTACACATATTCATAGTGTGAGTACCAAAAGATGTAAAGTTGATAATGATAGTCCCACATACTTGTGACATTGCCGCCTTGGTCATATCGGTGTTAAGCGCAGGAAGAAGCTCCATACTGATGGACTATTAGAGTCTCTTGACTTTGAATCAGTTGACAAATGCGAACCATGCCTCATGGGCAAGATGACTAAGACTCCATTCTCAGGAATAATGGAGAGAGCGACCGACTTATTGGAAATAATACATACTGATGTGTGTGGTCCAATGAACGTTGAAGCTCGCGGTGGCTACCGTTATGTTCTCACTCTCACCGATGATCTGAGTAGGTATGGGTATATCTACTTGATGAAACAAAAATCTGAGACGTTTGAAAAGTTCAAGGAATTTCAAAGTGAGGTTGAGAATCAATGTGACAGAAAAATGAAGTGTCTATGATCTCATCGTGGAGGAGAATATTTGAGTCATGAGTTTGGCACACACCTAACGAAGTGTGGAATTGTTTCACAACTGACGCCGCCTGGCACACCGCAACGCAACAGAGTATCTGAACATCATAATCGCAGTTTATTAGATATGGTATCATCTATGATGTCTCTTACCGACTTACCGCTATCATTTTGGGGATACGCATTAGAAACTGCAGCATTCACTTTAAATAGGGCATCGTTTAAATCCGTTGAGACGACACCGTATGAACTATGGTTTGGCAAGAAACCTAAGCTGTCGTTTCTTAAAGTTTGGGGCTGCGATGCTTATGTGAAGAAACTTCAACCAGAAAAGCTCGAACCTAAAGCGGAGAAATGCGTATTCATAGGATACCCTAAGGAAACTATTGGGTATACCTTCTATCTTAGATCCAAAGGTAATACCTTTGTTGCCAAGAACGGATCCTTTCTAGAGAAAGAGTTTCTCTCGAAAGAAGTAAGTGGGAGGAAAGTAGAACTTGATGAGGTACTTACACCCCCTCTTGAACCGGAGAGTAGCGCAGCGCGGTAAATTGTTCCTATGGAGCCTACGCCAACTGAAGAGGAAGTTAATGATGATGATCATGAAGCTTCGGATCAAGTTACTACTGAACCACGAAGGTCCACAAGGGTACGATCCACACCAGAGTGGTACGGCAACCTTGTGATGGAAATCATGTCGTTAGACAATGGTGAACCTTCGAACTATGAAGAAGCAATGGCGGGCCTGAATTCCAACAAATGGCTTGAGGCTATGAAATCCGAGTTAGGATCCATGTATGAGAACAAAGTATAGGCTTTGGTGGACTTGCCCGATGATCGGCAAGCCATAGAAAATAAATGGATCTTTAAGAAGAAGACTGATGCAAACGGTAATTTGACCATTTACAAAGCTCGACTTGTCGCAAAGGGTTTTTGACAAATTCAAGGAGTTGACTACGATGAGACTTTCTCTCCCGTAGCGAAGCTGAAGTCGGTCTGAATCATGTTAGCAATTGCCGCTTTTCATGATTGTGAAATTTGGCAAATGGACGTCAAAACAGCGTTCCTTAACGGGTATCTTAAGGAAGAGTTGTATATGATGCAACCAGAAGGTTTTGTCGACCCTAAGAGTGCTAACAAGGTATGCAAGCTCCAGCGCTCCATCTATGGGATGGTGCAAGCATCTCGGAGTTTCAACATTCGCTTTAATGAGGTGATTAAAGCGTTTGGGTTCATACAGGTTTATGGAGAAGCCTGTATGTACAAGAAAGTGAGTGGGAGCTCTATAGCTTTCCTCATACTATATGTGGATGACATATTATTGATGGCGAATAATAGAGTTGTTGGAGAGCATAAAGGCCTATTTGAACAAGAGTTTTTCAATGAAGTACCTTGGAGAAGCTGCATACATATTAGGCATCAAGATCTATAGAGATAGATCGAGACGCCTCATAGGTCTTTCACAAAGTACATACCTTGACAACATATTGAAGAAGTTCAATATGGAAAACTCAAAGAAGAGGTTCTTGCCAGTTTTGCAAGGTATGAGATTGAGTAAGACTCAGTCATCGACCACGGCAGCAGATAGAGAGAAGATGAGTACTGTCCCCTACGTTTCAGCCGTAGACTCTCTAATGTTTGTCATGCTGTGTACCAGACCTGATATAAACCTTGCAATAAGTTTGGTAGGGAGGTACCAAAGTGATCCCGTATGGAACACTGGACAGCGATCAAGAATATCCTTAATTACCTGAAGAGGACTAAGGAGATGTTTCTCGTTTACGGAGGTGACGAAGAGCTCGTCGTAAAAGGTTACGTCGATGCTAGCTTCAACACAGATCTGGATGACTCTAAGTCATAGACCGGATACGTGTTTGTTTTGAATGGCGGGGCAGTGAGCTGGTGCAGCAGCAAGCAAGAAGTCGTGGCAGCATCTACATGTGAAGCGGAGTACATAGCTGCTTCAGAAGCGGCTCATGAAGGGATTTGGATGAAGGAGCTCATCACCGACCTTGGAGTGGTCCCAAGCGCGTCGGGTCCGATGACACTCTTTTGTGATAACACTAAGGACATTGCCATAGCCAAGGAGCCCAGGTTTCACCGAAAGACAAAGCACATCAAACGCCGCTAGAACTCCATCCAGGACCATGTCCAGAGTGGAGTAATAGATATTTGTAAAGTGCACACGGATCTGAATATTGCAGACCCGTTGACCAAACCTCTTCCTCGAGCAAAACATGATCAACACCACAATTCTATGGGTGTTCGATACATCACAATGTAACTAGATTATTGACTCTAGTGCAAGTGGGAGACTGTTGGAAATATGCCCTAGAGGCAATAATAAAATGGTTATTATCATATATCCTTGTTCATGATAATCGTCTATTGTTCATGCTATAATTGTATTAACAGGAAACAGTAATACATGTGTGAATAAATAGATCACAATGTGTCCCTAGCAAGCCTCTAGATTGGCTAGCTCGTTGATCAATAGATGATCATGGTTTCCTGATCATGGACATTGGATGTCATTGATAACGGGATCACATCATTGGGAGAATGATGTGATGGACAATACCCATTCCTAAGCATAGCACTAGATCGTATTGTTCGTATGCTAAAGATTTTCTAATGTCAAGTGTCTTTTGCTTCGACCGTGAGATTGTGCAACTCCCAGATACCGTAGGAGTGCTTTGGGTGTATCAAACGTCACAACGTAACTGGGTGACTATAAAGGTGCACTACGGGTATCTCCGAAAGTGTTTCTTTGGTTGGTACGAATCAAGATCGGGATTTGTCACTCCATGTGACGGGGAGGTTTCTCTGGGCCCACTCGGTAGAACATCATCATAATGAGCTCAGTGTGACTAAGGATTTAGTCATGGGATGATGTGCTACGGAACGAGTAAAGAGACTTACCGGTAACGAGATTGAACAAAGTATAGGTATATGGACGATCGAATCTCGGGCAAGTTCTATACCGACAGGCAAAGGGAATTGTATACAAGATTGATTGAATCCTTGACATCGTGGTTCATCCGATGAGATCATCGTGGAACATGTGGGAGCCACCATGGGTATCCAGATCCAGCTGATGGTTATTGGCCGGAGAGTGTCTCGGTCATGTCTGCATGATTCCCGAACCCGTAGGATCTACACACTTAAGGGTCGATGACACTAGGGTTATAGGGAATTGTTATACGAGGTTACTGAAGGTTGTTCGGAGTCCCGGATGAGATCCCGAGCGTCACGAGGAGCTCCGGAATAGTCCGGAGGTAAAGACTGATATATTGGATGAATGGTTTTGGACGCCAGAAATGTTTCGGGCACCATCGGCAAAGTGTCGGGACCACCGGAAGGGTTCCGGAGGCCCATCGGGAGGGGCCACAAGCCCCGGAAGGCTACATGGGCCAAGTGCGGGAGGAAACCAGCCCCCTGGGTGGGCTAGTGTGCCACCCACACTCAGCCTAGGCGCACCAGAGAGGGAGGGATGGGAAACCCTAGGCGCTGGTGGGCCTAAGGTCCACCTAGGGTGTGCCACCCCCGTCTCCTCCGTGGTCGCCGCCCCCTCTCCCATCTAGGGCTGCCGCCCCCCTCAAGGGGGAAACCCTAAAGGGGGCGCCACCCATCCCTTCCCCCTATATATAGTGGGGGTTTTGGCCTTTGGAGATACGGTTTTCCATCTATCTCTCGGCGCAGCCCTGCTCTTCTTCTTCCTCCTCTCCCACGGTGCTTGGCGAAGCCCTGCCGGGGGACCTCATCTCTCCAACGACTCCACACCATCGTGTTGCCAGAGATCTTATCCAACCTCTCTGTCCTCCTTGCTGGATCAAGGTGCGGGAGACGTCACCGGGCTGCACGTGTGTTGAACGATGAGGTGCCGTGGTTCGGCACTAGATCGGAATCACACCGCGATCTGAATTGCCGCGAGTACGACTCCATCAACCGCGTTCTGGCAATGCTCCCTCTTAGCGATCTTCAAAGGTATGAAGATGCACTCACCCCTCCCTCATTGCTGGTCTATTCATAGGAAGATCTGAATATGGCGTAGGAAATTTTTTGATTTTTGCTATGTTACCCAACAACAACTAGTGACAGTTTAGGCCCGGAAGCCTACATATGAGAGGAGCTCGAGAGATTGTGCGCACAAACACTTATAAACAACGAAACTTCTCGCTCGGCTACCAAGGTGGGACTAAACATCTAACCACACCGTGGCTGTGCCAGGCACATGCCTTTTGTGTCGGTTTGTGGCACAAACCGGGACGAGAGGCAGACTTTAGGGTCGGTTGGTGGCGCAAACCGGGACAAATGGCACCCTTTCTTCCCGGTTGTTTCCGCAAACCGAGAGTAAAGGTATCTTCTTCCATGCCATTTGGTAACTGAAAATTGACCTGTAGTCCCGGATTGTTGAGTCAACCAGGACAAAAGGGTGGTATTGGTGCCAGTTCTGGCCAACAACCGGGACAGAAGGTTTTCTCATATAGGCGGGACTTGTCGAAATTTCCCCAAAACTTTCCCATTACTCGCCGCCGCCCCCCGAGCTAGTCCTCGTCGCCGCCGCCCCCCGAACTAGTCCTCGTCGCCGCCGCCCCCGATCCAGTCCTCCTCGTTGTCGCCACCGTCCCCGAGCTCGTCGCCGTTGCCCCAAGCATGTCGCCGTCGCTGCCGCCCCCGAGTCAGTCCTTGATGTCTACTACGCAACCTTCTTATTGTAGACGTTGTTGGGCCTCCAAGTGCAGAGGTTTTTAGGACAGTAGCAATTTTCCCTCAAGTGGGTGACCTAAGGTTTATCAATCCACGGGAGGCGTAGGATGAAGACGGTCTCTCTCAAGCAACCCAGCAACCAAATAACAAAGAGGCTCTTGTGTCCCCAACACACCCAATACAATGGTAAGTTGTATAGGTGCACTAGTTCGGCGAAGAGATGGTGAAAAAAGTGCAATATGGATGGTTGACTGGCACTCTCTGGCAATAGCTAGACGAATGCTGATTCTGTGACAACAAACCTTCCCCGGCAATGGCGCCAGAAAAATGCTGACTTGCACTCTCTCGCAACGAAACTAGAAGAATGTTGTTGATGGCCCACCAGCGCGTGTGTTCGCAGCAGTTTTCGAGGGTAGAGTATTCGACCCAAATTTGTTGATTCGCCACGCAGGAGGTGAGATAATACTCTCGAGTATTAGCAGCTGAATTTGTCTGATTCAACCGCACCAGAAAGATTAGTATCTACAAGAAAAGTAGTAGCAGCAAAGTAACGAGTAACAACAGTGACAAGGAACAATAGTAGTGACAACAGTAGCAAGTAACAACAAGACAAGTAACAGTAGCAAAAACAGTAGTAACAGCAGTAGCAGCAGAGCAAGACAAGTAACAGCAGCAGAGCAAGACAAGTAACAGCAGCAGAGCAAGACAAATAACAGCGGTTGTAGGAAAAACTCGTAGGCAATGGGTCGGTGATTTGTTTGGATGATATTCATCATGCAACAGTTATAACACGGGGAGATATGTGACTAGCTCCTGTTCGTCAATATGATGTAGGCATGCATTCCATGTGTCGTCATACGTGCTTAGGGAAAAGAACTTGCATGACATCTATTGTCCATCCCTCCCGTGGCAGCGGGGTCCAAAAGGAAACTACGGGATATTAAGGTTCTCCTTTTAATAAAGAACCGGACCAACGCATTAGCACTTGGTGAAAACATGAACTCCTCAAACTATGGTCATCACCGGGAGTGGTTCCGGTTATTGTCACTCCGGGGTTGCCGGATCATAACACATAGTAGGTAACTACAACTTGCAAGATCGGATCTAAAACACACATATATTGGTGACAACATAATAATTTCAGATCTGAAATCATGGCAGTCGGGCCCTAGTGACAAGCATTAAGCATGGCAAAGTAGTAGCAACATCAATCTCAGAACATAGTGGATACAAGGGATCAATCCCCATCAAAACTAACTCGATTACATGATAGATCTCATCCTACTCATCACCACCCAGCGAGCCTACGAATAGATTACTCACGAACGATGAAGAGCTTCATGGAATTGGAGGGGGAAGAAGGTTGATGATGACGATGGCGACGATTTCCCCTCTCCGGAGCCCAAAACGGACTCCAGATCTGCCCTCCAGATGAAGAACATGTTGTGGCGGCGCCTCCGTATCGCAAACGCGACGAAATCTTTTCATTTTATTTTTTCTGGGACGAAAGTGAACTTATAGAGCTGAGGTTGGGGGCGGCAGAGCCGTGTGGGCCCCATGAGCATGCCCACCGCCACCAGGGGGGTGGCGATGGCAGGGCTTGTGGCCCACTGGCCCACCCCCTCAGGTGGATCTTTGCGCAGGTATTTTTCATATTTTCCAAAAATGTTCCCTGTAAATTTTCAGGACATTCTGAGAACTTTGATTTCTGCACAAAAATAACACCAAGGCAATTCTGCTGAAAACAGCGTCAGTACAGATTAGTTCCATTCAAATCATGCAAATTAGAGTCCAAAACAAGGGCAAAAGAGTTTGGAAAAGTAGATACAATGGAGACGTATCAACTCCCCCAAGCTTAAAACCTTGCTTGTCCTCAAGCAACTCAGTTGACAAACTGAGAGAGAAAGAAAAACTTTGACAAACTCTGTTTGATCTTGTTGTTGCAACTATGTCTAACTCATAACGAGAATTTCAGCAAGATCACAAGTTAACCACATAAGCAAGTGACACAAAGGTCGCACGGTAAACTAATATCAATGGCATAATCATCTAACGAGCAAATAATAATGAGTTTCAAATACCAATACTTCAATCAAAACAAGCATGAAGCAATATGAATAGGTGGTATCTGGCTAGCTCTTTCTGAGACCGCAAAACATAAATGCAGAGCACTTTCAAAGATCAAGGGCTGACTAAACATTGTAATTCATAGCAACGAAGATCCAGTCATAGTCATACTCAATATCAATCAAAAGCAAAGCATAAAAATGACAGAACTGCTCTCTAATTGGTGCTTATAAAAGAAGAGGATGACTCGACATGAAAATAAATAGACAGGCCCTTCGCAGAGGGAAGCATTGATTTGCAGAGGTGCCAGAGCTCAAGCTTTGAAAACAGAGATAATAATTTTGGGTGGCATGCTTTCATTCTCAACGCAATGACCAAGAGTTCTCAATATCTTCCATGCTACTCATGCTATAGGCGGTTCCCAAACAGAAAAGTAAAGTTTTAACTCCCCCACCACCAATCAATCACACTCCACGGCTAGCCGAATCCTCGGGTACCGTCCATACTAACATCAATCCGGGGGAGTCTTGTTTTACAGTTATGTTTTCGATTTAAGCATGGAACTGGGCATTCCAATTACCGGCCCCTTTCTCGTGAATGACACTGAATAAACACATGTCGAGGATAACACTCCTAGCATGGAAGATACCAATATCCCTCTGTCACCACATGAGCGGTTCGGGCATGCAAAACAGATTATTTCTTGAAGGTTTAGAGAGTGGCACATGCAAATTTACTTGGAACGGCAGGTAGATACCGCAAATAGGTAGGTATGGTGGACTCTCATGGAAAAACTTCTGGGTTTATGGAAGTGGATGCACAAGAAGTATTCCACTTAGTACAAGTGAAGGCTAGCAAAAGACTGGGAATCGACCAACTAGAGAGCGACAACAGTCGTCAAGATGCAATGAGTTTGACTAACATTGAATGCAAGCATGAACAGGATATAAATGACCATGAACACGAACATCATAGAGGCTATGTTGATTTTCTTTCAACTACATGCATGAACATGCGACAAGTCAAGCCACTTGAAATATTCAAAGGAGAATACCATCCTATCATACTACATCATAGTCATCTCAAAATCTATGTTGGCATTCAAGACAAACCATTATAAACTCTCAGCTAAATAAGCATGGCATCAGAAACTATGATCTCTAAGTTGTCATTGCAAACATGGTTCTCTCACAACAAAGCTGAATCTTGGGATGACAAGCTAGTCATATTTACAAAAACAAAATAGATACAGTTCATACCAGCTTTTCAGTCTCAGTCACTTCATCATATATCATCATTATTGCCTTTCATTTGCACGACCGAACGATGTGAACAATAATAAGAGTGCTCGTGCATTGGACTAAGCTGAATCTGTAGGCAAACACAAAGGAGAAGACAAAGTAATATGGCTCTTTGAAAGCTAAATAGGTATGCATGCAAGAGCCACTAAACATTGTAACCAATATCTTCTACCTTGACCCAAAGAAAAAGAAAACTATTTACACGGCAAAGCTCCCAACAAGCAAAAGAAGAAAGAAAAATGTTTTTGGGTTTTCTCAAAAGGACACAAAAAAGAAAACAAGAAAACAAAAATAAACTAGCATGGATAATACAGTGGCAAAGTGTGAACACCGGCTAACAAAGTGAAAGTATAAGCATGAATGTAAAGTCGGTGAGAACACGTACTCCCCCAAGCTTAGGCTTTTGGCCTAGCTTGGTCTACTCCCATGGATGGTCCTGGCGAAACCCAAAATCATAATGGGTGTTATACGGGACTGCTGCAGCCACTGCCTGAATAGCTGCATCGCGAAGTCGAGCAGCCGTCGCCTCCCTCTCATTCTCCTCTGCCTCTCCTATGGTTATGTAGTATCTTCGTTTTACCTAAAAGTCAAAGAAAGCAGGAGCAGGAAGGGTAATATGGAAAACACGCTGCCGGTTAAATATCAAGCGGTATAGGAGAGATCGATGATCTCTCTCAAGGAACTGGTAGCGTGTTAGAGCGACACGATCAAGGTAGGCTGTACGGAGAGGAGGATCTTCTGAACGGATGGATATTCCAAGAAAATTTGCTAAGCGTGTAGCATAAACTCCACCAAAGAAATCACCCTCACTGGCATTTTTATTTAGCCTCCTTGCTATTATAGCTCCCATATGGAAGCTTCTGTCACCTGTTACCGCGCTCTTAAGGATACTAAGGTCGGAAGCGTATAGGTGACAATGTGCACCCTTGCCGTTAATGCACCTACCTATGAAGAGGGCAAAGTAGTGCAAGGCAGGGAAATGGATGCTTCCTATGGTGGCTTGCGTGATATCTCTGGTTTCTCCAACAGTTATAATGGAGACAAAGGATCTCTGACCGAAGATTTAGAAGGATCATTAATACTACCCCCATCGGGTATCTTGCAAATCCTATTGAAATCCTCCAAATCTATGGCATAGGATTTATCGTACAGATCAAACAGTATGGATGAGTCACGGCCAACTGAAATTTAAATCTACGCACGGAAGAGGCAGTGAGCATAGCATACTGTTCACATTTATCTGAGAGGAATTCTTCTAACCCGGCATTGCGGACAAGTGTATCAAAATCATCCTTGAAACCCGTTTTGATCATAAACTCATCAGAAGGCCATTCACATGGTTGTACTGATGCGTCCCTTAGTTGAAAAGGTTCGGGCTCCCGAAAATAAAGACGGGGACCCTTCTTACTTGAGGAACCACCATGAAACTTCCTCCTGAACATAATTTCCTAGCTGAAAAGGTTTGCTGAAATTTTTGAAGTTCAAGAGAAAAGTGAATGAAGACCAACCATACCTTGTAGAAACTACTCCTACTAGTGCCTAGAGACCGTATCACGCGCTAAAACTATTTGGGACCAGCTAAAATCAACCTTTCTAGCTCAAGAACAGGGTCACCAAGGTAGCAAGAATACGCGAAAGATAAAGCACTAGAGCAAAAACTAATTGGACCAATGGAGGAGTGACTTACCAAGGAGTAATTTCCCCAAAACGGTTCGGAGAATGGTGCTTTGAGCAAGGAGATCGAAAATCACAGCCAAATGAGCAAGAACACGAGTTTGAGCTGCGAAACAATTTTTTAGTGGAGGTGGAAGAAGAGGCTGGGAGCTGGAATGAGTGGAGGGGGTCCCTATGGGCCCCACAAGCTTGCTCTCTGCCACCAGGGGGGTGGCGGTGGGAGGGCTTGTCGCCCACTGGTCTGGCCCCCAGGCCAGCTCTCAGGCCCAGTAATTTTCAAAAATTCCAGAAAAAATCATACTAAATTTTCAGGACCATCGGAGAACTTTTATTTTTGAGGTATTTTTCTCCGGGACGCTAAAACAGGAAACAGGAAAAACTAAACTAATTCTATCATTTTTCTTCTAAGCAACAGAAAATGAAAGCTCAAAACAGAGGTATGTGATTCTTTGATTCATCCATTTCATGGTCATTGAAAGAAATCCGTCAATGGGGTTGATCAAGTCCTCATGACAAAACCTTCTCGAATGTCAAGAGAGAAGGGAGAATTTTCAAATAGCCACTAAGTCACCTCAATGGGGATATGTATCTCCCCAACAAGAAAATCATACTTCATCTTGACACGAGGAATAGGGCATTCAAAGCTCCCAATAAGAATCGATGAAGTCTTTTCGATAGCATTGATGCAATGTACTTGACATCGTTTCTTCGGAAAGTGCACTGTGTGCTCATTACCATTGACATGGAAAGTGACATTGCCTTTGTTGCAATCTATAACAGCCCCTGCAGTGTTTAAAAAGGGTCTTCCGAGGATGACAGCCATGGCATCATTCTCGGGAATATCCAAGATAACAAAGTCCGTTAAGATAGTGGTGTTAGCAACCACAATAGGCACATCCTCGCAAATGCCGATAGGGAAAGCAGTTGATTTGTCGGCCATTTGCAGAGCAATTTCAGTGGGTGTCAACTTATCCAACTCAAGTCTACGATAAAGAGAGAGCGGCATAACACTAACACCGGCTCCAAGGTCGCATAAGGCAGTTCTTACGTAGTTTCCTTTAATGGAACAAGGTATAGTGGGCACTTCGGGATCACCTAGTTTCTTAGGAGTTCCACCTTTGAAAGTGTAATTGGCAAGCATGGTGGAGATCTCAAGATCTGGTATCTTCCGTTTATTAGTCACGATATCTTTCATGTACTTGGCATACGGAGACATCTTGAGCATATCAGTTAACCGCATCTGCAGAAAGATGGGTCTTATCATATCAACGAAGCGCTCAAAATCTTCATCATCCTTTTTCTTGGATGGCTTAGGAGGAAAGGGCATAGATCTCTGAACCCATGGCTCCTTTTCTTTACCATGCTTCCTAGCAGTAAAGTCATTCTTATCGTATCTCTTAGGTTGTGGGTTATCAGGATTAACCGTAGGTTCAGTCTCCACATCCTCATCCTTGCTAGGTTGAGCATTATTATGAACATCACTGTCCATATTGTCACCAGGTTCATGTTCATCACCAGATTGTGTTTCTACATCAGATGCAGAAATATCATTAGGTTCCTCAGGTGTGATAGTATTTGGTGAACTGGCATGTAGGTTTCTATCATCCTTCTTCTTCTCCTTAGGATGACTGGGTGTATCAGCATTGATTCCTTGAGAATCTTGATCAATTCTCTGAGGATGACCTTCAGGATACAAAGGTTCCTGAGTCATTTTGCCTCTTGTAGTGACTCTGATAGAGTTGTCATTTAATTCATTGAGCAAGTCATTCTGAGCTTTAAGTACTTGTTCTACCTGAGTAGTAATCATAGAGGCATGTTTACTCAGAAGCTTCAGATCATTGACATTTCTGTCTACACAAGTACTTGAATGGCTAAGCATACGAGTACTTTGTTCCAAATGTCTGCCAACATAATCATTGAAACTCTGTTGTTTGGCAACAAAGTTGTCAAATTCATCAAAGCATAGGCTAGCAGGTTTGTCAAAAGGAATATCACTCTCATCAAGCCTACGCAGGGAATTCACTTCTACTACTTGTATCGGGTTATCGAGACCATGGATCTCTTCGATAGGTGGTAGATTTTTGACATCTTCAGATCTAATGCCTTTCTCTTGCATATATTTCTTGGCTTCTTGCATATCTTCGGGACTGAGGAATAGAATACCTCTTTTCTTCGGAATTGGCTTAGGAGGTGGTTCGGGAATAGTCCAAGCATTATCGTTGATCAAGATGTTGTTCAGTAGGGTCTCAGCTTGTTCTACAGTTCGTTCCCTAAAAACACAACCGGCACAACTATCTAGGTGGTCTCTAGAGGCATCGGTAAGTCCGTTATAGAGGATATCAAGTATCTCGTTCTTCTTAAGAGGGTGATCAGGTAAGCATTCTGTAGCTGGACGAGCCTCCCCCAAGCTTGTGGGAGACTCTCTTCTTGGAGTTGAGCCATGTTGTATATTTCCTGCAAGGCAACTTGCTTCTTATGGGCAGGGAAATATTTCTCACAGAAGTAATAGACCATATCCTGGGGACTACTCACAAATCCAGGAGCAAGAGAGGTGAACCAGGCTTTAGCTTCATCCTTTAGAGAGAAAGGAAACAACTTAAGGATATAGTAGTGGCGGATCTTCTCCTCATTAGTGAAAAGGGTGGCTATATCGTGTAGTTTGGCAAGATGGGCTACGACCGTCTCAGACTCATAACCATGGAAAGGATCAGATTCGACTAGAGAGATTATCTCAGGATTGACAGAGAATTCATAATCCTTATCGGTGATAAAGATAGGTGAAGTGGCAAACTTCGGGTCGTATTTCATCCTAGCTTTCAGAGATTTTTCCTTCCACTTGAGAAGTAATTTCTCAGCGTCATAGGCATCCTTACACGCAAGAAAATTCTCATCTATCTCTCACTCTATAATGTAACCCTCAGGTATATCAGGCAATTCATATCTAGGAGAGCTAGATCTAACAGGAGCAAAAGCAGGTTCTATCTCAATAGTATCGGCAGTTTTAGAAGCATCACGAGCATTGGCAGTAACTCTAGCAATATGAGCATCAAGGAATACCCCTAGTGGAACATCAGGGAAAGTAGTATCTCTAGCAGTATCAAGCATAGCATCATCAGGCAAAATAGCATCGCTAGCATCATCAGGCAAAGCAGTATCAGGCATAGCATCTCTAGCATCATCAGGCAAACCAGTATCAGGCATAGCATCTCTAGCATCATCAGGCATAGCAGTATCAGGCATATTATCAAGCATGGCATCTCTAGTAGTAGCATCATAAGCATCATCAAGCACAGGCGACATATCAAGATTTCTAGCAGGAGGTGATGTCGCAAACTTACTCATAACTGAAGGTGAATCAAGTGCAGAGCTAGATGGCAATTCCTTACCTCCCCTCGTAGTTGAGGGCAAGACTTTGGTTTTCGGATCCCTCAGATTCTTCATAGTGATCAGCAGATATAAATCCCAAGTGACTCAGAGAATATAGCAATACCTCCCCGGCAACGGCGCCATAAAAATGTTGACTGGCACTCTCTGGCAATAGCTAGACGAATGCTGATTCTGTGACAACAAACCTTCCCCGGCAACGGCGCCAGAAAAATGCTGACTGGCACTCTCTGGCAACGAAACTAGAAGAATGTTGTTGATGGCCCACTAGCGCATGGGTTCGCAGCAGTTTTCGAGGGTAGAGTATTCAACCCAAATTTGTTGATTCGCCACGCAGGAGGTGAGAGAATACTCTCGAGTATTAGCAGCTGAATTTGTCTGATTCAACCGCACCTGAAAGATTAGTATTTGCAAGCATTGTAGTAGCAGCAAAGTAACGAGTAACATCAGTGGCAAGGAACAGCAGTAGTGACAGCAGTAGCAAGTAACAGCAAGACAAGTAACAACAGCAGCAACAGTAGTAACAGCAGTAGCAGCAGAGCAAGACAAGTAACAGCAGCAGAGCAAGACAAGTAACAGCAGTAGAGCAAGACAAGTAACAGCGGCACTAGGACAAACTCGTAGGCAATGGGTCGGTGATTTATTTGGATGATATTCATCATGCAACAGTTATAACACGGAGAGATATGTGGCTAGCTCCCGTTCGTCAATGTGATGTAGGCATGCATTCCGTGTGTCGTCATACGTGCTTAGGGAAAAGAACTTGCATGACATCTATTGTCTATCCCTCCCGTGGCAGCGGGGTCTAAAAGGAAACTACGGGATATTAAGGTTCTCCTTTTAATAAAGAACCGGACCAACGCATTAGCACTTGGTGAACACATGAACTCCTCAAACTATGGTCATCACCGGGAGTGGTTCCGGTTATTGTCACTACGAGGTTGCTGGATCATAACACATAGTAGGTAACTACAACTTGCAAGATCAGATCTAAAACACACATATATTGGTGACAACACAATAATTTCATATCTGAAATCATGGCACTCGGGCCCTAGTGACAAGCATTAAGCATGGCAAGGTAGTAGCAACATCAATCTCAGAACATAGTGGATACTAGGGATCAATCCCCATCAAAACTAACTCGATTACATGATAGATCTTATCCTACTCATCACCGCCTAGCGAGCCTACAAATAGATTACTCACGAACGACAAAGAGCTTCATGGAATTGGAGGGGGAAGAAGGTTGATGATGACGATGGCGACGATTTCCCCTCTCCGGAGCCCAAAACGGACTCCAGATCTGCCCTCCAGATGAAGAACAGGTTGTGGCGGCCTCTCCATATCGCAAACGTGACGAAATCTTCTCATTTTATTTTTTCTGGGACGAAAGTGAACTTATAGAGCTGAGATTGGGGGCGGTAGAGCCGTGTGGGCCCCAAAAGCTTGCCCACCGCCACCAGGGGGTGGTGGTGGTAGGGCTTGTGGACCACTGGCCCACCTCCTCAGGTGGATCTTTGCGCAGGTATTTTTCATATTTTCCAAAAATGTTCCCCCTAAATTTTCAGGATGTTCTGAGAACTTTGATTTCTGCACAAAAATAACACCAAGGCAATTCTGATGAAAACAGCGTCAGTCCAAGTTAGTTCCATTCAAATCATGCAAATTAGAGTCCAAAACAAGGGCAAAAGAGTTTGGAAAAGTAGATACGATGGAGACGTATCAATGGTAGATATAGGTTTTTGTAATCTGAAATTACAAAAACAGCAAGGTAACTAGTAACAAAAGTGAGCACGAACGGTATTGCAATGCGTGGAAACAAGGCCTATGGTTCATACTTTCACTAGTTAAGTTCTCTGAACAATGATAACATAATTGGATCATATAACTAGCCCTCAACATGCAACAAAGAGTCACTCCTAAGTCACTAATAGAGGAGAACAAACGAAGAGATTATTGTCGGGTACGAAACCACCACAAAGTTATTCTTTCTGATCGATCTATTCAAGAGTCCGTAGTAAAATAGCACGAAGCTATTCTTTCCGTTCAATCTTTCATAGAGTTTGTACTAGAATAACACTTTAAGATACATACCAACCAAGACCCTAATGTCACCTAGATACTCCATTGTCACCTCAAGTATCCGTGGGCATGATTATACGATATGCATCACATAATCTCAGAATCATCTATTCAACCAACACATAGAACTTCAAAGAGTGCCCCAAAGTTTCTACCGGAGAGTCAAAACGTGTGCCAACCCCTATGCATAGGTTCCCAATGTCACGAACCCGCAAGTTGATAACAAAACATACATCGAGTACTCACATGAATCAAACGTGTGCCAACCCATATGCATAGGTTCCCAATGTCACAAACCCGCAAGTTGATCACCGCTGATAGACACGTGAAAGACATACATCAAGTGTTCTCAAATACTCAGTCCGATAAGATAACTTCAAAGGGAAAACTGAATTCATTACAAGAAGGGAGAGGGGGAAGAACATCATCAGATCCAACTATAGTAGCAAAGCCCACGGTACATCGAGATCAAGACATCTCAAGAACAAGAGAGAGAGAGAGATCAATCAGATATCTACTTCTACATACCCTCAGCCCCGAGGGTGAACTACTCCCTCCTCGCCATGGAGATCGCCGGGATGATGAAGATGGCCACTGGAGATGGATCCCCCCTCCGGCAGGGTGCCGGAACGGGCTCTAGATTGGTTTTTGCTGGCTACAGAGGCTTGTGGCGGTGGAACTCCCGATCTAGGTTTCTTTTTGGGGGGTTCTGTATTTATAGGAATTTATGGCGGTGGAATTACGTCGGTTGGGCCCACGAGGAGGTCACAAGCCTGGTACGTGCGGCCTAGGGGGTGGTCGCGCCTCCCGAGCTTGTGACTGCCTCGTGGCTCTTCTGGCCTTCTTCCAAACCTTCGGGGGTCTCTTTTGGTCCAAAAAAAATCATCGTAAAGTTTTATTCCATTTGGACTCCGTCTGAAAAAGGGTCAAAAACACAGAAAAAACAGAAACTGGCACTTGGCACTGAGTTGATAGGTTAGTCCCAAAAAAGATATAAAATAGCATATTCATGCATATAAAACATCCAAAGTTGACAAGATAATAGCATGGAAACATAAAAAAATTATAGATACGTTGGAGACGTATCAAGCAACCCCAAGCTTAACTCGTGCTTGTCCTCGAGTAGGGAAGTGATAAAGACCGAATTTTGATGTGGAATGCTACCTAACATAGTTTTCCTTTGTAACTTCTTTCTTGTGGCATGAATGTTCAGATCCGTAAGATTCAAAACAATAGTTCACTATTGACATGAAAAAAATAATACTTCAAGCAACTAGCAAGGTAATCATGAACTTTCAAAATAACAAGGCCAAGGAAAGTTATCCCTACAAAATCATATAGTCTGGCTATGCCCCATCATCCTCACACAACTAATTTAAATCATGCACAACCTCGGTATTGGCCATGTAATTGTTTTTTCACTCACTTTCTCAAACCTTTTACAACTATCACACAATACATGAGCGTGAGCCATGGATATAGCACTATAGGTGGAATAGAGTGTGGTGGTGGTTGTGAGACAAAAAAGGACGAGATGGTCACATTGACTCGCTGTATTAAAGGGCTATGGAGATGCCCATTAATAGATATCAATGTGAATGAGTAGTTATCGCCATACAAAGGATGCACTAGAGCTATAAGTATGTGAAAGCTCAAAAGAAGAACTAGTGGGTGTGCATCCAACTTGCTTGCTCACGAAGACCTAGGGCAAATTGAGGAAGCCCATCATTGGAATATACAAGCCAAGTTATATAATAAAGATTCCCACTAGTATATGCTGGTGACAAAACGAGAGGCTCTCAATCATGAAGAACATGGTGCTATTATGAAGCACAAGTGTGGAAAAAGATAGTAGCATTGTCCCTTCTCTCTTTTTCTCTTTTTTTATTTGGGCTCTTTGGCCTCTTTTTTTCTCTCTTCTCCGTTTTTTGGGCTCTTTGGCCTCTTTTTTTTTATTTTCTCACATGGGACAATGCTCTAATAATGACGATCATCACACTTTTATTTACTCACAACTCAAAGCTCAGAACGATGATGACTCTATAGGAAATGCCTCCGGCAGTGTACCAGGATGTGCAACGATCGCTAGCTATCTTACGATCATGCAATGGCGATATGAGAGTGACGGCACAAGTCATGAGATGAAACGGTGGGAGTTGCATGGCAATATATCTCGGAATGGCTATGAAAATTCCATAGTAGGTAGGTATGGTGGCTGTTTTGAGGAAGGCATATGGTGGGTTTGTGCACCGGCGAAAATTGCGCGGCACTAGAGAGGCTAGCAATGGTGGAAGGTGAAAGGGCATCTATACCATGGACTCACATTAGTCATGAAGAACTCACATACTTGTTGCGGAAGTTTTTATTAGTAATCCAAACAAAGTGCTAAACGCATAGTCCTAGGGGAAGGGTTGGTAGGTGTTAACCATCGCGTGATCCTGACCTCAACACAAAGGATGACAATCAATAGATCAATTATGCTCCGACTTCCTAACATAGCGGTTCACCATACGTGCATGCTACAGGAATCACTAACTTCAACACAAGTATTTCTAGATTCACAACACCCTACTAACATAACTCTTAATATTACCATAGCAAAAGCCAACTACCAAGTTACGCATCGCCGTGCTCTAAAAGATCTAAGTGAAGCACATAGAGCAAAATTATCTAGCTCAAAAGATATAAGTGAAGCACGATGAGCATTCTAGCAAATTCACGATGATTGCATGTCTCTCTCAAAAGGTGTACAGCAAGGATGATTTTGACACAACAAAAAGAAAAGACTCCTACAATACAAGATACTCCAAGCAAAACACATATCATGTGGTGAATAAAAATATAGCCCCAAGTAAAGTTACCGATGGATTGAAGACGAAAGACGGGATGCCTTCCCGGGGCATCCCCAAGCTTAGGCTTTTTGGTATCCTTGAATATGGCTTGGGATGCCTTGGGAATCCCCAAGATTAGGCTCTTGCCACTCCTTGTCCCATAGTCCATCGAAACTCCACCCAAAACTTGAAAACTTCACAACACAAAACTTAACGGAACTTCGTGAGATCATTAGCACAAGAAAACAAACTACCACCTCTTTAGGTACTGTAGAAATCTTGATTTCTATTTATATTTGTGTTGGGCTACTGTATTCTTACTTTTCAATGGCTAGTACCCCACGATACTATCCATAGTTTCATCAAAACAAGCAACCAACTCAACAAAAACAGAATCTGTCAAAAACAGACCAGTCTGTAGCAATCTTTATACTTCGTATACTTCTGGTACCTGAAAATTTCTGAACAATTACGACTACCTGGGAAAAAGGCATATCAACCAGCAGAAAAAATAATCAACTCAAAATCTCTTTCTGAATACAAATGAAAAATAATCTCGTGAACGAAAAGTTTCTGTCTTTTTCCAGCAGGATCAAACAACCATCACCAAGACTAGTCATAAAGGTTTTGCTTGGCTCAAACACAAAAAAAAAACACAAAACACACAATCATAACAGAATTATGATGGTGTGGACGCAAGAAAACAGAAAGAAAAATATAAATTCATTGGGTTGCCTCCCAACAAGCGCTATTGTTTAACACCCTTAGCTAGGCATTGATTTCAATGATGCTCACATAAAATGTAAGGATTGAAACACAACGAGAGCATCATGGAGCATATGGCTAGCACATTTAAGTCTAACCCAATTCCTATGCATAGGGATTTTGTGAACAAATAACTTGTTGGAGCAAGAATCAACTAGCATAGGAAGGCAAAACAAGCATAGCTTCAAAAATTTCAACACATGGAGAGGAAGCTTGATACTATTGCAATAAGTAGAAGCATATGATCCTCTCTCATAGTAATTTTTAGTAGCATCATGAATGAATTCAACAATATAACCAGCACCTAAGGCCTTCTTTTCATGATCTACAAGCAGAGGAATTTTACTACTCTCCACATAAGGAAATCTATTCTCAAGAATAGTAGTGGGAGTATCGTAAAAGACTTGAGCACTACAAATTGTGTCCAGAATGAAAAAGCAAGGTTTAGCAAAGGGGTTCTCGAGAGTATGACAAGTTTTATCACCCCTCTTCTTTATAGCATAAGTATCCTCACAATAATCATCATAGATAGGGGCATGCTTTCATCAAAATGATTTTGATCATTCAAAGTGGAAGAACTAAAAAGATCATCTTCATCAAATATGGCATCCCTAAGCTTGTGGCTTTGCATATCATTAGCATCATGGGTATTCATGGAATTCATGCTAACAACATTGCAATCATGCTCATCATTCACATATTCTATGCCAAGCATTCTATGTAATTCTTCTTTCAGCACTTGAGCACAATTTTCCTTCCCATCATGCTCACGAGAGACATTGAAAAGATGGAGCATATGAGGCATCCTCAATTCCATTTTTTGTTGTTTTCTAGAGAAAGAACACGAAACAAAAAGATTCGATTGCAAGATCTAAAGATATACCTTCAAGCGCTAACCTCCCCAACAACGGCGCCAGAAAAGAGCTTCGTTGACGGGAGGTGAGTGCCGCTTACCTAGCCTGCCCGGCAACGGCGCCAGAAAAGAGCTTGATGTCTACTATGCAACCTTCTTATTGTAGACGTTGTTGGGCCTCCAAGTGCAGAGGTTTGTAGGACATTAGCAATTTTCCCTCAAGTGGGTGACCTAAGGTTTATCAATCCGCGGGAGGCGTAGGATGAAAATGGTCTCTCTCAAGCAACCCTGCAACCAAACAACAAAGAGTCTCTTGTGTCCCCAACACACCCAGTACAATGGTAAGTTGTATAGGTGCACTAGTTTGGCGAAGAGATGGTGAAATAAGTGCAATATGAATGGTTGATACGTCTCAAACGTATCTATAATTTTTGATGGTTTCACGTTGTTATCTTGCCTTCTTTGTATGTTTTATGTATCTTTTTATATCTTTTTGGGACTAACTTATTAATTTAGTGCCAAGTGCCAGTTCCTGTTTTTTCCGTGTTTTTGACTCTTTTCAGATCTGATTTTGGAACGGAGTCCAAACGGAATAAAAACCCCGAAATGATTTTTTCCCGAACGAAAGAAGACCAGGGAGCCTTTGGGCAAGCCAGGTGGGCCCCAGGGACCACACAAGCACCCACCACGCCACCAGGGGGGAGGCGGCGGTGGGCAAGCTTGTGGCCACCCTGGCCGCCACCTGACCTAGATCTTCGCCTATATATTCCCAAATATTCCACAAAAAATCAGGGGAGCCTCGAAAATACTTTTCCGCCGCCGCAAGCTTCCGTTTCCGCGAGATCTCATCTGGAGACCCTTCCCGACACCCTGCCGGAGGGGACTTTGGAGGTGGAGGGCTTCTTCATCATCATCATCGCCCCTCCAATGACTCGTGAGTAGTTCACTTCAGACCTACGGGTCCGTAGTTAGTAGCTAGATGGCTTCTTCTCTCTCTTGGATCTTCAATACAAAGTTCTCCATGATCTTCATGGAGATCTATCCGATGTAATCTTCTTTGGCGGTGTGTTTGTCGAGATCCGATGAATTGTGGACTTGTGATCAGATTATCTATGATATATATTTGAGTCTTTGTTGATTTCTTATATGCATGATTTGATATCCTTGTAAGTCTCTCCGAGTCTTGGGTTTTGTTTGGAGAACTAGATCTATGATTCTTGTAATGGGAGAAGTGCTTGGTTTTGGGTTCTGCCATGTGGTGACCTTTCCCAGTGACAGTAGGGGCAGCAAGGCACACATCAAGCAGTTGCCATCAAGGGTAAAAATATGGAGTTTTTATCATTGGTTTGATATTATCCCTCTACATCATGTCATCTTGCTTAAGGCGTTACTTTGTTCTTATGGACTTAATACACTAGATGCATGCTGGATAGCGGTCAATGTGTGGAGTAATAGTAGTAGATGCAGAAAGTATCGGTCTACTTGTTTCAGACGTGATTCCTATAGAAATAATCATTGCATAGATATCGTCACGACTCTGCACAGTTCTGTCAATTGCTCGACAGTAATTTGTTCACCCACCGTCTACTTGCTTTCATGAGAGAAGCCACTAGTAAACACTACGGCCCCCGGGTCTATTCAC
Organism: Hordeum vulgare subsp. vulgare; assembly: GCF_904849725.1. Lineage (NCBI taxonomy): Eukaryota > Viridiplantae > Streptophyta > Magnoliopsida > Poales > Poaceae > Hordeum > Hordeum vulgare. The sequence goes on from NC_058524.1 coordinate 623,325,355, forward strand.
ATCCATCGTTTACATCTCCGCTTTTACTTTGCTTTGTTACTTTGCTGCTTTCAGTTCTCACTTGGCAAACAATCTATAAGGGATTGACAACCCCTTCATAGCGTTGGGTGCAAGCTTTTGTGTTTGTGCACGATCTTGAGATACTCTTCCGACGGATTGATACCTTGGTTCTCAAACTGAGGGAAATACTTACCATCGCTGTGCTACATCACCCTTTCCGCTTCGAGGGAACACCAACGCAAGGCTCCAAGGCCACGGGGGAAATCCTTTGCATACTTGCCTAGGAAGTCCCTTAAGGCGTAGCCGTAGCTGAAGGATTCCTGGTGCCGTCGACACAACTACTTCCTGGCGCCGTTGCAAGGGATACACAGCAGAACAATCAGAAGTATTTCTGGCACCTTTGCCGGGGATCTTTTTGAGGTAGCAATGGTAGATATAGGTTTTTGTAATCTGAAATTACAAAAACAGCAAGGTAACTAGTAACACAAGTGAGCACGAACAGTATTGCAATGCATGGAAACAAGGCCTAGGGTTCATACTTTCACTAGTGAAGTTCTCTCAACAATGATAACATAATTGGATCATATAACTAGCCCTCAACTTGCAACAAAGAGTCACTCCAAAGTCACTAATATCGGAGAACAAACGAAGAGATTATTGTCGGGTACGAAACCACCACAAAGTTATTCTTTCTAATCGATCTATTCAAGAGTCTGTAGTAAAATAGCACGAAGCTATTCTTTCCGTTCAATCTTTCATAGAGTTCTTACTAGAATAACACCTTAAAGATACATATCAACCAAGACCCTAATGTCACCTAGATACTCCATTGTCACCTCAGTTATCCGTGGGCATGATTATACGATATGCATCACATAATCTCAGAATCATCTATTCAACCAACACATAGAACTTTAGAGAGTGCCCCAAAGTTTCTACCGGAGAGTCAAAACGTGTGCCAACCCCTATGCATAGGTTCCCAATGTCACGAACCCGCAAGTTGATCACCAAAACATACATCGAGTACTCACATGAATCAAACGTGTTCCAACCCATATGCATAGGTTCCCAATGTCACAAACCCGCAAGTTGATCACCGCAGATAGACACGTGCAAGACATACATCAAGTGTTCTCAAAGACTCAATCCGATAAGATAACTTCAAAGGGGAAACTCAATTAATTACAAGAAGGGAGAGGGGGAAGAACATCATAAGATCCAACTATAGTACCAAAGCCCACGGTACATCGAGATCAAGACATCTCAAGAACACGAGAGTGAGAGATCAAACACATACCTACTGGGATATACCCTCAGCCCCGAGGGTGAACTACTCCCTCCTTGTCATGGAGATCGCCGGGATGATGAAGATGGCCACCAGAGATGGATTCTCCCTCCGGCAGGGTGCCGCAACGGGCTCCAGATTGGTTTTTGGTGGCTACAGAGGCTTGCGGCGGCGGGACTCCCGATCTAGGTTTCTTTTTGGGGGTTTCTGTATTTATAGGAATTTATGGCGGTGGAATTACGTAGGTTGGGCCCACGAGGAGGTCACAAGCCTGGTAGGTGCGGCCTAGGGGGGTGGTCGCGCCTCCCGGGCTTGTGACTCCCTCGTGGCTCTTCTCGCCTTCTTCCAAACCTTCGGGGGTCTCTTTTGGTCCCAAAACAACATCGTAAAGTTTTATTCCATTTGGACTCCATCTGAAAAAGGGTCAAAAACACGGAAAAAAACAGAAATTGGCACTTGGCATTGAGTTAATAGGTTAGTCCCAAAAAAGATATAAAATAGCATATTCATGCATATAAAACATCCAAAGTTGACAAGATAATAGCATAGAACCATAAAAAATTATAGATACATTGGAGAAGTATCAGTCCTCCTCGCCGCCGTCGATGCCCCGAGCACGCAGCTGTCGCCGCCCCCGAGCCCGTCGACGTCGTCGTGAGCCCGTCGTTGTCGCCGCCCCGAGCCCATCGTTGTCGCCGCCCCGAGCCCGTCGGCCCCGGTTAGCTCCTCCTCTGCGCGTGCTCTGCTTGTTGCCGCCGCCGCCCCTGCATATTGTTGTTCATCCAAATTTTGTTCATATATAGATTGTACTAGAGATGTATTCGAGATTAGAGTATAAAGCAGGATTCGTCGGTTCGACAAAAGTTCCCAATGATGCAGCATCCAGACAGTGTCATCCGGCGCCAGGAAGGCACATGCCAAAGTCTAGAAAAAATACATATCAAACTGCATTTTTAAACAGCATTTTCGTAGGTGAAAGAGAAAAAGTTATCTATTCTAGTCATGTAGCACTAAACGGATAATATAACAAAGATACAAATTATCTATTTTAATGTAGTTCGCCAGATCGATTCGTGTTGTTTTATATCTGTATGTTGCTAGCTTTGAAATATTTGAGGTACGTGAGATTTAACAAAATCTTAATATATTTAATTTCAGAAACATATGAACTATTCAAAATTTTAAAATGAAATAATAAAAAGTTGGTGGGGGAGATAATGCTCGGTGATTATTTGCAGAAACTATATATGGATCAAAGAGAACAGTTGTTGGGGGAGATAATGGTCTGTGATTATTTGTCGTATCTCAACTACACCGATGTTCTGGAAGGAGAGGATGACATCTGGATGATAGAACAATGGAGGAGGAAGGACATGATCATGATGGCTCCGGTGACCGAAGGCCGGAGGAAGAAGGAGACCATGATGACGGCTCCGGTGACCCAACAGAGGAGGGAGATGTTGCAAACTCCGGCAAGGTAGATATATTAATTCAGCCCGAAGGTATGTACATATATTAACACTTCATTCTTTCTTCTTTTATAGCCCTCCGGATCGAGCCAAACTTCGGTAAAGAGACGATGCCAGAAGAGAAGGTCTCACATGGATGAAAAGTTCACGATCACAGCAATCGCGGCCGATGGCCTACCGATTGAACCCAAGCTGACCAATGACGCATTTTCTGCTCATTGCAGAGCTATTGTTAGGGATAACATCCCGATCAGCGTCAAGCAATGAGAAAAGCCTAAGGGTGGCGACGTTCCTGAAGGTGATTATTTCAACGATAGGCAGAAAGATGATCTTTGGACCGCGCTGAAGGCAAATTTCACCCTACCGCCAGAGGAAGATCCGAATAAGCCAGTTATAGAGACACTTGTCAAGGCGTGTGCTCTTAAGAAGATGGCACATCTATTCGGGAAGTGGAAGAATGACTTGAAATCAATGTTTGTCGACAAAGGGAACACACCGGAATTCGCTGGTCGATTTGAGAAGATAAGAGATCACTGGCCCGCATTTGTGGCCTACAAGTCATCGGAGAAGAGTAAGAAAATGTCAGAGACAAACAACAACAATGCCGCAAAGAAGAAGTATCAACATCACACGGCGTTAGGTGGCTACCTCAAAGCCCGGCCGTTCTGGGACAAAGCTGAGAATGACCTGATTGCTAAAGGGGTCCAATCACAGACATTGAACTGGCCAGAGCGTTCAAGGACTTGGTTCTTCGGGGTTGGGGGAACTTTGGACCCTGAAACAGACGAGCAACTTGCAATACCCATGATCAAGCTTCAGAAGTGTATCGCCGCAGCGCGGGAAGGGACGTTCATTCCAGACAGAGAATGACGAGCTGACTAAGGCCTGATGGAATGCTGAGCACCTTGGACGAACATGAGGCACACCAGGCTCCGTTCCGTGGAAGTTTGGGTTTCCTAACTCAAGAGGTTACACAAGACGGGAGATAAAGAGGAAGGCGGAGCTAAGAGACATGCAGCAGATCAAGGCAAGATTGCAAAAGCTAGAGGAACTTGAGAGCCAGCGAGCTACCGGCCAACCATCTCAGCCGATCGAAGATACCCTAGAACGTACCCCACCATCTCAGCGGAGAAGCAACGTGGCTTCCACGGAGCCCGTTCAGCATGACTTCACGGCTCCTAGCTACCCCGTGGATACTATCACAGAGGCTCAACGTTGTGAGCTTATGATGAAATGTCGGAACCTCACTTTCATGGCGGTTGTCGCCTCTGTTGAACCTCCTCAACCCAACGGAGCTTTTCACTGCCTTCCGATTCCACATGGCTATGCTGTTGTGATGGTGGAGCAAGTAATGGAGAATTTTGAGCAGCTCCAGCTTGACCACCCTACAGGTGAAGGGGAGATTCAGCTGGTTCGTGTTGTGGGGAGTACATGTCTATGGCACAAGGAGTTCATCAAGCTTCCAAACTGGACGCCTTCGACGACGACGATGACGACGACGAGTCAGGGCACTCCGCCTCCTCCCCCTCCTCCTCCTCCTCCGGCGAGTGATCAGGGCACTCCACCTCCTTCTCCAGCTCCTCCGATGCATGAGGGCACTTCGCCTACTCCAGCATGTCAGAGCAGTCCGCCTCCTCCTTCACCTCGTCGGCAATGTCGGAGGACAAACGCAGCCACTCCCGCTCGTCTGGTGCGTCAGAGCAGTCTGCCTCCTTCTCTCAAGCGGAAGAGATACGCCTCCTTCTCTCCGGCGGCTAGCAGTACAAGCAGAGGCGGGAAATTCGGTCCATCTCTCAAGCCTCTAGAAAAGTTACCATATGAAGGACCAAGGAGGAAAACGAGGAGATTTGTAGTGCCGAATTGAGGGCCCTTTTTGCAAAGAAAACTCCACCTCCGAAGTAGAAGCTAGTTCCGGCGAGAGTGGAGCGCACTATCAATCAACTACAGCGTCCACCATCGCCTCCGCCGGATTCCGACTATGACCGCATTCTTAAAAAGACATATGCACAAGCGATGCGGTCGGGAACTACTTTTAGTGATGCAAGGTTAGAAGAATGAACAAGTGGGAAAACAATTCCCAAGTTCGATATAGTCGTCGCTAATCATCCAGAGATGGTGCCCGGTACCAATCCTGATGATTACTTGGGGGATGATGTAACAAAAGAACAATATAAATACGTGCACGGGAAGCCTCTCGTCAAACCTGGTCATCCTGCTCTAACAACGATGATGCACAGACTGCATGAGTGGTACATGAAAACCTGCAGGGAGTCTGGGAAAAAAACTATGTATGTGGCAGTGAAACCAGAGCACGAATTCATTGGACTTCCCATGATTACTATTCAATTTTAGGAGTTATTTCAGTTATACAATCAACTGGCCCTCGACAAACAACTCATGGCTTCCTACTGTCTGTAAGTATTACTTCTATAGTTAAGTATCTAGCTCAGCTCGTTCATTGCATGTATATATAATTATACTTACTATATATATTATGCAGATTGAAGATCGTCAAATTAAAAAAAGCAGGAATCTTCGACGTTGGGTTCATTAGTCCAGATGTCGTAAATGAATTGACGGTACAAAACTCAATCAAAGAGACCGAGGAGAACTTGCTAAACTCGTTCCTTATACATAAAAAAAGTGGAAAATAATATTTCCTTACAACTTCAAGTGAGTGTTGATGTCTTCTCTGTAAACTCGGTTTCGCTTACTCGAGGTTAATTAAGTAATGTAATTGATGAGTTATATATGCGTGCGCAGAGACCACTTTATTCTGCTATCCATTAACGTTGTCAGGGCAGTAGTAAATGTCTTAGACTCGAGACATAAAACCGAAGAGGATTATGAGGACATTATTGCAATGCTCAATAAGTAAGTTCAGTCAATATACTGAGACCATATCAGCATGCAACTTTCGTTAATTTCCTCATATCAAGTAATCATTTTATTTGCCTGGCAGTGTTTGAACGAATTTCATCAATATGGTTCCCGGTCTAAACAAAGAGTTGCGTTTTACGCACCCAAAAGTAAGTAGTACTAGCTAGTTCCGCGCATCTCTAATTGATTGAAATTTTCATCAATATATCATTACCATGCTTGCTTATCAGTTTGATTGAACTCTATTCTCGTAAAGTGTATGTACCACAAAGAAGGCACTGTTTTATGTGGATACTACGTATGCGAGTTCATTCGCCACTCGACCTCTGAGCGGGTATTCTGTTAGAAACAGTTTCAAGTACGTAAATAATACTCACAATTGTGTTGAGTTTTATTCATATATATGCATGTATTGACCCCCTTATTTAAATTAGATCTGCGAGATGCAGGATCAACTCCTACCATATGATCGCATACGAGCAATTCAAGAGGAATTGGCGGGATTCTTTGTTGACCACGTCATACCTAAAGACGGAGAATGCCATGTGGGTTTTCATTGGATCTTAATTAGATGATGTTTTGGATTAATTTTTAAAAGATGTTATATTGTATATATGTAATAGCGTCGGATAGATATACGAAAACTTGTTGTTCGACCAAGCATGAAGAAACACATGACACTTCTCTCTATTAGCTAGCTAACACAACATGAAACCACTAAATTAACGCGCCAACCCCCCCCCCCCCCCCCGCCCCCCCAAACCCTCCCACTCCCCCCATTCAAAGAAAACCAAAAACCCCAACTGCGACGAGATGCTGACGCGTGGATGCCATGTTCTCCCGGTTGGTGTGACCAACCGAGACTAAAGAATCTCCTGCCTGGGCTCGTCGCAGCGGCCACATGGAGACCATTCGGTCCCGGTTCGTAAGCGAACCGGGACTAAAGATTTGGGCTTTAGTCCCGACCATTTAGTCCCGGTTCAAGAACCAAGGATAATGGGCCTCTGGAACCGGGTCAAGTCAAATGGGCCATTTTCTACTAGTGAGATGTACTTTCCTCCCGTGTTATTTGATGTCATGGTGCATCTGTGTGTCCACATCATAGATGACATCATCGTCCTAGGGTCAACATTCCTACACAATATGATGTCGTTCGAGAGGATGAATGGGGTCATCAAAGGATTCGTTCATAACATGTCCCATTCGGATGGAAGCATCGCCCAGGGCTATCTCACCCAAGAGTGCATCTCCATGTGTGAGAATTATCTGATTGATGGCACTGGCTGCATTGGAGCTTTCATCGCTATCACTACAGGAATCAGGAAATTTGCCGTGTGTGAAGCTTTTTTCCATCAACTTCTCATCGGGACTGACGACAAAGACATTTTTTGCCGTCAACTGCTAACGGCAAAGAAATACTAATGACAAAGTGCTCATTTTGCCGTATGTTATTAAAATACAGATGACAAAGACATACTTTGTCGTTTGTGTTTTGATAATAGACGGCAACGTGCTCATTTTGCCGTATGTTATTAAAATTGAGACGACAAAGACATAATTTGTCGTTTGTGTTTTGGCAACACACGGTGATAACCCACAAGTGTAAGGGATTGCAACAGTTTTCGCGGGTAAGTTAACCCAATTTATTGATTTGACACAAGGGGAGCCAAAGAATATTTATAAGCTTTAACAGTTGAGTTGTCAATTCAACCGCACCTGAAAGATACTTGCTTGGCAAGAAATATTAATAGCAACGGTAATATGGATGTGATGGGTGCAATAGAAATAATAGTGGCAAAGCAACGAAAGTAAAGCTACTCGTGACCAGCAGGATTACAACACTATAGGCTAAGGAGATGGATGGTTGGTCATGGATGAGAGATATCATGTATTTAACTTGGGGCAGGGCATATAGAAAAATAATGATCATCTAGGCATATATCAAACATTAGGCATGTATCCCGAGGTAGTCGTGCGTGCTTGCAATAAGAACTTGCACAACATCTTTTGTCCTACCATCCCGCTATCAACGGGGCCGAAAAGAACTTATGGAGATTAAGGTACTCATGTCAAAGAGCACCGGAACAAAGCATTAATAATCAATAGGTACATGGAATCCTCAAAATATAGTCCATCTCCTTTGGTGTCCCAAGTTGTAACCATTGGGATCGCCAGTTCCGGACTATAATAGGTGCATACTACTCATAGATAGGATTTAGAACACAAATATGTTCATGAAAACATAAGATATTCAGATCTGAAATCATGGCACTCGGGCCCAAAGTGATAAGCATTAAGAGTAACAAGTAGTAGCAAAGATGATAAACACCATAGTAGATGATAGGCAACATGCCCCCAACAATCCGACGAACTATTACATGATCTAACTCATCCAATCTCTCCCATCCCCTTCACCTACAGCAGTGAATTACTCACACATGATGGGAGAAGCCATGGAAGGATGATGGAGTGGTGATGGTGATGACGATGACGACGGTTTCCCCTCTCTGGAGGCCAAAACAGCCTCCATATTAGCTCCCCCGAAGAAGAACCGAGAGTGGCGGCGGCTCCGCGTCGAGAACTTGCAAAATGACTTATGTTCTGAGATTTCTGCATCATAGGTAAAAATAGGAGCCAAAGTAGGGCACCAGAGGGGGTGGGCCTCACCCAGACGGCCTCCCGGCGCGGCGAGGGGGCAGGCCGCGCCAGCAGGTCGCCTGGGGGCCATGTGGCTCCCCTCTGGCCCATGGTTCCTCCCGGTGTGTGGATTTTCTCTAGTTTTTATGGGAATTTTTCGGGAGGTCTAAATATCCATTTTCCTGCACACAAGAAACCATACAGGCAGCTCTACTAAAAACAACTTTGGTCTGGGTTAGTTTCGTTCAAATCATGCAAGAATGAGACCAAAACAATAACAAAACTGTTTGGAAAGTCGATACGTTTGAGACGTATCACACCGCAAGTGCTCATTTTGCCGTCTGTTATTAAAATGTAGACGACAAAGAGGGTCTTTGCCCTCTGCGTTATAATAACAGATGGTAAAGAAAAAGCACACGGGATGGATCGATGACATGGCACAATCACGTTGACACATCCCCACAACATCAAAACCCATTGCCGAGTGAAAAAAACATGCGCTCCACGCCCCTCCTCCCTCGCCTGCATGGTACACAAAGTATCTCTGTTTCTATCCTGCCTCTTGATCTATATATCGCTCTCCCAAGGAGCATCGGAGGCGTGGGCGCCGCCGTTTCCACTCCCATGGGAGGCTTCTCCGGGTCCTCCTCCCCGTCGTCGACGCCCCGCCCCCTCCACTGCCGTTGCCCCACATGCGTCAACAGGTCCAACCGGAGAGCAACACCGACTTATGACAGCCTTGGGCCCTCTCCCTCCAAAAGACTAGCCTTTTAGGAGGGGACACCCTCACCCTTATAAGTCGTGTTATGTCTCCTTCCACAACCGATGTGGGACTAAACCCAACAATGCCCGGCCTTCTTCCTCGGTTCCCTTCTCCCTCCGGTTCTTTGACACGGCGGCAGTGCTCCATGAAAGCAAGGCTCGCTTTGCGTCACTAGGTAGCTGGTGCCGCTGGGTGAGTGGATCTCAAAGCTAGTGGAGTGGAGCTCAAGATCAAACTCAAGATGGATGTGTGTGCTGGATTTTGGGCTGCTACAACACACACTGTGCTCATGTAATCTGTTCCTGTGTATTTCATTCATTTTATGAAACACGGAGGTTCCTTGGGTCAGCGAGTGATGATCTATTCTGTATTGACTGGTGGTCAAACTACTAAAACTCATAAGTGATGTGTTTGCCTACCCCTTCCACCATCTCTGTTCTCTGCACTTTGATTGTTGGTTCATGTTTTTTATTAGAAAAATATAATCTTTGTCGTTTGTGATGTAGTCGGGCTGACGGCAAAGCGACCATGTTTGCCATGGCATTTCTGTCAATTGATGGCAAAGGCACTAACACCGTCCATTGGTCATTTCGTTTTATCAAGCATTTCTTTTTGCCGTGTGGCAATTCCTACTGACGGCAAAAGCGGATGCCTAACAATATATTTTTTGCCGTCTGCCTGACAAAATGTTGACGGTAAAATAACCCTTTATCGACCTAGTGTATGCCGAGATGCTTTGATGTCAGGGGCTGACGGCAAATCTTTGCCGTCTATAGCAGCCTGAAGGCAAAATACCTGATTCCTGTAACGTAATTCTGCCATGGCCGAAGCAATTGTAGGTTTGCTGATCGGCATGTTGGGTGCTGTTGGCTTTTGAACGTGCGTATGCAGCTGTACAGGCGTGCCTACGTGATTCTTGCTTCGGCCGGCTACTTGACGGAACTTGCGTAACTAGCGTCACGATAAACCTGATCGATGGATTTGATGGCTAAAGGCCCGTGTCGAGCCTTTGCTTTGTATTGCTTTTCGTTTTTTCTGGTGTTACAATCAACACCCCTAGGGTGTCTTTTATACACGTCCACAAGGGACTATGGAAATAGACCAGGACTAGGAATCCTAATACTACTAGGACTCGGTTTGGCTTTCTTTCCTAATCCTAAAGAAACAACATGATTAACTTCTACATTCACCTCCTTAATCTTGTTGCTTGACTTCACTTCTGGCACTCCGACTTTCCTCCTCATCTCGATGAACTTCTGTCGACCGAGGGACTTGGTGAAAATATCGGCAAGTTGGTCTTTCGTGTTCACATGTTGAACCTCGATCAACCCTTCTTCAATGCACTCCCGGATATGGTGGAACCGGGTATCTATGTGCTTGCTCCTTTCGTGATGAACCGGATTTTTGCACAACGAGATTGCAGCTTGGTTATCGATCTTCAGTGACACCTTCTGCACCTCCCGCTTTGCAAGAATAGCTACGAGTCTTCTCAGCCACACTGCTTGACAAGCCGCCATGCTTGCCGCTATGTATTCTGCCTCGCATGAAGACAATGCCACCACCTTTTGCTTCTGAGAATTCCAGCTAATTGGATTCGGGCCAAGGTAGAAAACCATGCCCGTTGTGCTCTTTCGGTCATCAACATCACCTGCCATGTCACTATCTGAATATCCACGAAGGATCAATCCTTCCTTTCCCTTTCTGTACGTGCAGCCAAGATTAATTGTGCCTTTCACATAGCGTAGAATTTGATTGACCGTGCTCATGTGTTCGGTTGTCGGATTCTCCATGAAACGACTCATGATCCCGACTGAATAAGCCAAGTCAGGTCGGGTATGCATCAAGTATCTTAGGCTACCCACAACGCTTCGATACATTGTGGTGTCCACCGGCGGATTTGAGCTACGCTTGCTCAACTTGTGACGTTGGTCCATTGGAACTTGTGTCGCGTAGCAATATGACATGCCACACTTGTCCAATAACTTGACCGCGTAAGCCGATTGACATAGGGAAATCTCTCCGGAGCTTTGCTTCACTTCGATGCCCAAGTAATAGCTGAGTAATCCCAGATCACTCATGCTAAACTTGTTCTTCATTTGCGCCTTGAAACGTTCAATTTCTTGTACGCTATCTCCGGTGATAATCAGATCTTCGACATAAACTCCAACTAGCAGGTTTAGCCTTTGGAGTTCTTTGTATAGACTACGTGCTCGAGGGGACATCTCTTGAAGCCGAGCGAGACCAGACTTCGGTCTAACTTTGAGTTCCAAGCTCTTGGCGCTTGCTTCAACCCGTAAAGTGCCTTCTTGAGCTTGCAAACTTTCCCTTCTTCACCTTTCTTCTCGTAGCCGAGGGGTTATTCCACGTACACTTCTTCTGTGAGATCGCCGTTGAGGAAAGCGGATTTAACATCCATATGATGAACCTTCCAATCCTCTTGTGCTGCCAAAGCTAGGAGCACTCTCACCGTCTTGATTCGAGCAACCGGTGCAAACACCTCATCATAGTCAACTCCTTGACGTTGAACGTAGCCCTTTGCAACGAGTCTTGCCTTGTACTTCACAATGGCACCCTCCGTGTCCTTCTTTAACTTGTAAACCCACTTCAAACCTATCATCTTTTGGTTTGGAGGTCGGGTTACCAAAGTCCACGTGCCATTGCTCTCAATTGCCTTCATCTCCTCATCCATGGCGTGCGTCCAGCTAGGACTTTTGCTCGCCTCTATGAAGTTCGCCGGCTCCTCTACTCCGAACAGACATAGTCCGGAGTACTCGAGTGTAACTGGCTTTGTGTACTTGTAGACTTTCTTGAGGGTCTTGTAGCGACGAGGCCCTGAGAAATCCGTTGTGGCTTGCGAAGGAGGCGACACAAATTGTGTCGGTGTTGATGCACTTGAGGAAGACGGCTGAGACCCTGGTGTGTCATCGACATCCGTGTCATCGGCGTAGTCATCGTGACCGTGACCACCATCTTGATTGTCGTCGTTACTATGCGCCTTGTTGTCGATGTTGTCGTCGAGATCTCCGCCTGTGTCGTGCGCTTTGTTGTCGCTATCTCCTTGCGACCTATGCACGTCGTCGTCGGTGTCGGCACCATGATGATCACTACCATTGTGGTCACCTTGGTTGGGCGTCTTGCCAACCACCTGGACATCCTCCCCTGCATCATCATCAGTTGGAAATTCAACTGCAAATATGTTACTGTTTGGAGCATCGTCGGCTGCGGCGCTCCAATTCCACGCTTGGTTTTCTTCAAACACGGCGTCGCGTGAAATCTGTAGACGCTTGGTTTGTGGATCGTAGAAACGGTATGCCTTGGTGCCAAAACTGCTCTCGTATCCGATGAACACCATCTTGGTGCTACAATCGGCAAGCTTTGAGAGGTGCGGTTCCGCCGTCTTCACCTGTGCCACGCACCCAAATGTCCGTAGATGAGACACATTCTGCTTACGTCCGTAAATTGCTTCATACGGAGTCTTGCCAATCACCGCCTTCGTTGGAGCCCGGTTGAGAAGATAGACCGCCGTCGAGACAACTTCTCCCCAAAAAGTCCCCGGCAGGTTCTTGTTGGCGAACGTCGCATGGGAAATAAAAAATTTCCTACGCGCACGAAGACCTATCATGGTGATGTCCATCTACGAGAGGGGATTTCCGATCTACGTACCATTGTGGATCGCACAGCAGAAGCGTTAAGAAACGCGGTTGATGTAGTGGAACGTCCTCACGTCCCTCGATCCGCCCAGCGAACCGTCCCACGAACCGTCCCGCGATCCGTCCCACGATCCGCTCCGATCTAGTGACGAACAGACGGCACCTCCGCGTTCAGCACACGTACAGCTCGACGATGATCTCGGCCTTCTTGATCCAGCAAGAGAGACGGAGAGGTAGAGGAGTTCTCCGGTAGTGTGACGGTGCTCCGGAGGTTGGTGGTGATCTAATCTCAGCAGGGCTCCGCCCGAGCTCCGCAGAAACGCGATCTAGAGGTAAAACCGTGGAGATATGTGGTCGGGCTGCCGTGGCAAAGTTGTCTCAAATCAGCCCCAAAACCTCCGTATATATAGGGGGAAGAGGGGGAGCCTTGCCTTGGGGTCCAAGGACTCCCAAGGGGGTCGGCCGAGCCAAGGGGGGAGTCCTCCCCTTCCAAACCGAATCCAACTAGGTTTGGAAGGAGGAGTCCTTCCCCCTTTTCCCACCTCCTCTTTTTTTTCTTTTCTCTTTGATTTTCTTCCTATGGCGCATAGGGCCTTCTTGGGTTGTTCCACCAGCCCACTAAGGGCTGGTGCGCCACCCCCAAGGCCTATGGGCTTCCCCGGGGTGGGTTGCCCCCCCCCCCCCCCGGTGAACACCCGGAACCCATTCGTCATTCCCGGTACATTTCCGGTAACTCCGAAAACCTTCTGGTAATCAAATGAGGTTATCCTATATATCAATCTTCGTTTCCGGACCATTCCGGAACCCCTCGTGACATCCGTGATCTCATCCGGGACTCCGAACAACATTCGGTAACCAACCATATAACTCAAATATGCATAAAACAACGTCGAACCTTAAGTGTGCAGACCCTGCGGGTTCGAGAACTATGTAGACATGACCCGAGAGACTCCTCGGTCAAAATCCAATAGCGGGACCTGGATGGCCATATTGGATCCTACATATTCTACGAAGATCTTATCGTTTGAACCTCAGTGCCAAGGATTCATATAATCCCGTATGTCATTCCCTTTGTCCTTCGTTATGTTACTTGCCCGAGATTCGATCGTCAGTATCCGCATACCTATTTCAATCTCGTTTACCGGCAAGTCTCTTTACTCGTTTCGTAATACAAGATCCCGCAACTTACACTAAGTCACATTGCTTGCAAGGCTTGTGTGTGATGTTGTATTACCGAGTGGGCCCCGAGATACCTCTCCATCATACGGAGTGACGAATCCCAGACTCGATCCATACTAACTCAACGAACACCTTCGAAGATACCTGTAGAGCCTCTTTATAGTCACCCAGTTACGTTGCGACGTTTGATACACACAAAGCATTCCTCCGGTGTCAGTGAGTTATATGATCTCATGGTCATAGGAACAAATACTTGACACGCAGAAAATAGTAGCAACAAAATGACACGATCAACATGCTACGTCTATTAGTTTGGGTCTAGTCCATCACATGATTCTCCTAATGATGTGATCCCGTTATCAAGTCACAACACTTGCCTATGGCCAGGAAACCTTGACCATCTTTGATCAACGAGCTAGTCAACTAGAGGCTTACTAGGGACAGTGTTTTGTCTATGTATCCACACAAGTATTGTGTTTCCAATCAATACAATTATAGCATGGATAATAAACGATTATCATGAACTAAGAAATATAATAATAACTAATTTATTATTGCCTCTAGGGCATATTTCCAACAGTTCTTGCTCTTGATTAAACTCCTTGCCATGTCAATGACGGTTTGATTGCGCCTTTCAACGACCCCGTTCTGCTGCGGCGTGTAAGGTGCCGTGAGGAACCTCTTTATGCCAATCTTCTCGCAGTAGTCGTTGAACTCATTCGACGTAAACTCTCCGCCGCGATCTGTCCGTAGAGCGCGAACCTTCAGCTCGTGTTCCATCTCCGTTGCAGCCTTCAACTTCTTGAACGCTTCAAACACCTCATCTTTAGACCGTAGGAGAGCGACCCACATGTATCTCGAGTAGTCATCTACCACAAGGAAGAAGTACTTCTTTCCTCCGTGAGTTGCCGGGGTGATAGGGCCACATAGATCACCATGGAGCAGCTCGAGTGCATCACTTGCACGATAGGTAGACTGAGCAGGGAACGGCCCGCGGTGCTGTTTTCCAACCAAGCACCCGTCACATACTCGATCAACATGGTCGATAACTGGCATCCCTGATACCATCTCCATCTTTGACATCTTCTTCAAGGCGTAGAAGTTAACATGTCCAAATCTAGCATGCCATAACCACGAATCATCATCACTCTTGGCGAGCCAACACTCTGGTTGAGATTGATCAAGGTTGAGGATATAGAGCCTGTTCCGTGTGCGACTAACACGAGTTAGCACGTTTCGGAGCTTGTCGAAGATCGTCATCACTCCGTTCTCGATATCCACCTTGCATCCATTCTCGTCAAGCTTCTCGATAGAGATGATGTTGTTGCAAAGCCGTGGGATGTAGTACACTCCGGTGAGTATGCGATGTTCGCCTGTGAGACCCTCGAAGAGGACAGATCCTTGCCCACAAATCTCCACATTTGAACCATCACCAAACTTGACCGAGCCTTCAACATCATATTCCAGCTCGAGAAATTTCTCCTTGCATCCCGTCATGTGGTTACTCGCACCCGTGTCGAGATACCACGACACGTTGTGATCCCCGGATAACTTAGGTGTCACATTCTTCTCATGAAGTAGCACCTTCCGGCTTGGTTTCACAACCACTGTTTCAACGAGATCACAAACTTCGGTCATCAGAAGACCTGGACCTTCGTCTTCCTCCTTTGCCAAATTTGCCTTGTTCTCCCGCTTGTTAGGCTTTGGACAATCCTTCGCAAAGTGACCCATCTTATTGCAGTTATAGCACTTGACCTCGGACAAGTCCAAGTTCCGTGGTTTCTGCTCTTTAGATTGGCCCGCCTTACCACGACCTTGTGGTTTGCCTTTTCCGGTTTGTCCATCGTCCTTCGTGTTGCTTGAGCCTTCGCCACCGTCACGCCTTCCTTTGCTACTTGGGGCCTCCCAATCTGCGCGCGAGTACATGAGTTGGTCACTACCTCCTCCTTTGCCTTTCCGACAACCACGAGCATTCTCTTCCCATGTCCGCAATCGTCCGATCGCCTCCGTTGTGGTCATGTCGTCGATGTCGTAAAGCTGCTCGAGCGTGCCGATGATGTACGTGAATTTTTCAGTGACTGAACTGAAAAACTTCTCCACGATCTCGGTCTCATCGAGCTTTGCACCAAGCGCGCGGATCTCTCCCACCAAAGTAGTAAGACGCATGGCGTAGTCATTCACCGATTCAGTTTCCTCCATCTGCAACTTGTGAAATTGGCGCTTCAGCACTTGTGCCCGTGCCTTCGTGATGCGATCTTCTCCGATCCTCATCTCCTTGAGTGCGTTCCACGCCTCACTTGCCGTCTCAAACTCCGCCAATGTCATCAGCACGGAATCCGGCACGGACTGGGCTATGGCGGCCATGGCACCTTCGTCGGACTCGTCATCGACGTCGTCGTCCGTGATTGCCTGCCACACTCGGAGGGTTTGGAGAATAATCTTCATCTTCACCGCCCACACGCGGTAGTTGGCGTCGGTGAGCATCCGGTACTGGATGGGGATGTTGCGATGCGCCTGGACGTTGGCACCGCTCGTTCCTCCACCACTGGTTGCTGACTTGACGCCCTTCTTCACCTTGTCGCCGTTCTTGTTCGCCTTGGCACCGCCGCTGCCGGACATGACCGACTCAGCGTCGCTGTCCGTCATCGTAGATCGTAGATCGTCGAGGCTCTAGATACCAATTGTTGGCTTTTGAACATGCGTATGCAGCTGTACAGGCGTGCCTACGCGATTCTTGCTTCGGCCGGCTACTTGATGGAACTTGCGTAACTAGCGACACGAATAAAACTGATCGATGGATTTGATGGCTAAAGGCCCGTGTCGAGCCTTTGCTTTGTATTGTTTTTCGTTTTTTCTGGTGTTACAATCAACACCCCTAGGGTGTCTTCTATACACGTCCACAAGGGACTATAAAAATAGATTAGGACTAGGAATCCTAATACTACTAGGACTCGGTTTGGCTTTCTTTTCTAATCCTAAAGAAACAACATGATTAACTTCTACAGGTGCGGCCTTAGGCGAACGAGGCAGTAACCTCTGGCACATTACTGCTTTGCCTTTGCCCTCAAGAGTCTCTTTGGTGAGATCCATGAAGCCAATGATGAGCTTGAGAGTATGTGAGCTTATCTGAAATGGGCAGAGTGGTTCATTGGCACCAATGAGACAACTGGCCTAGGATCAGGGGCTTCGCTTTTGAGATCAAGGATGTTGTCGACGAGTTCACCTATAAGTTGGGGGACAAGCATGGAGGGTTTCCTGGCGCCGACTTGCGCAGAGGCTGGAAGATATTTGGCTGTCAGAAGCACAGTATCCGGACTGGATCCGGCCTTCATGAGTGGAAGCACACACTCCAACGATCCATCCCAAGTCCCATGATCCCATCCACATTCCTGCCAATCCTATCCTTCGCTCCTGTCCTCCAAGATTCAGTCCAGTCTCTCATTACTCTAATACTTCACTTCCCTTTTCATTAGCAGGAATTCTAACAACGGATGGACTGCACAGTGTGTTGTTCACCAGCATATCAACTGAAGTAGGACCAGTAGTATGCAAGTGGAAGACGTGCAAGTTGTTGGTACCCACTCCCTCGGCCAGACAAAGCTGAGCAAGTGAGGCATCCTCCCCCCGTTTAGTCCTTCCCGCATATGCTTATGCCTCCTTCAGTTGTAAATTAGGTCATCACATCATTGTCTCCTATCCCTACTGATTACGCTACGTGTTGCAGCGATTTAGTTACAAGACTATTGTTTACTACTCTACTTGCAAAACAAGACTCTGCCTACCTGCTGTTTCTCACACACTTTTGATAAAGAATTGATATTTTATGGATGTTACCCCGTTCACGAGTAGCCGAAAGCTGTATGCGTGGTGTGCACCTACCCGACGACGACTCAATCCAAGTCATCGGTCGTGGTGTGCATCTACCCGACGACGACCCAATCCAAGTCATCGGTACGACAAACGATCGACCAACCCCGTCTCTCCGTGTCCCGTACAAACTAGCTGCAGGTAGGAGTAGTTTTTACTCTGCTTCGTGTCTGCCAGTACTAGTCGTCCGTGATGAGCATCTATGTGCGTATGCAAACAGCATAGTGGTAAATGTCATGCTCTCTTCTCTCACCGTGACAGTGATCGCATGCACGTCCATAAGACCTGTGAGGGCAGATCACAGCATCGTGGTCCAATCGGACGGCTCACGCATGGCTTGAAAAACACACGATCCATGTACTTGGAGCTGATTTCGGTGGAGATATTACATACATGAACCCCAATAAACATACACACGCATATTTTATCCTTATGAACACCCACAAAAGACTCAACTGACATATCATCATCGTCTGAAATGTTGTAATAAATCTAAAAATAATACGAGCATCAAGATTTAAACACTTATGAATTGACCATCCAATCATAGATTGGTTCACACTACCGAACACAGTTTGGTCTTCGATACATTATGCATGGACGTTGCAAGGGACGTGTCCATCACGGCTATTTTCTTTTTAGCCACCATTCAGTATCGGTTCAAAATATATATAATACAGTCGGGGGCACGGATCGAATGGCGACTCGGTGCTAGTCGTGATAATTAGAGCGGGCCACATGGCCAAAGAATAGCTATAGCTTTGTGGTTCTGTAGACCAGTCAAAGTGCTATCTAGCATGTAGTAGTATATATATATTAAGATGACACCGTGCCACGAAGTTTCAAAGGCATACACCAAGACCCACGTCCTGCTATGCCACTAGCCATGGAGACCTCCCCTTTCATCAAGCTCATCCCATTCACCCTCCTCCTAGCCTGTTCTTCGTCGGCCATGGCTGCTGAGCCATCTTTGGAGGAACAGGCACGAGCTCTTCTTGCCTGGAAAGCCACACTAGAAAGCCAACCAACCCAACTGCAATCCTGGGAGAACACTTCACGGCCGTGTAGCTGGCATGGCATCAGGTGCAGCAAGCATCAACAAGCAAGGCTCCAGCAAGAGGTACCGGTGATCACCGGGATCTCTCTGCGAGGCTTGGGGCTGAGAGGGGAGCTCGACACCCTCAACTTCTCGGTGTTGGCAACCCTGACGAGTATCCAACTCGCGCAAAATCAGATAAGGGGCTCCCTACCACCTTCTTTAGCATCATCCTTGCCAAACCTGCGGCATCTAATGCTCCAGGAAAATAACCTCTCTGGTGAAATACCAAAGCATATAAAACACCTAGAGGGTCTTGTGGTGCTGAATTTGTCAATCAATCACTTGTTTGGTCCCCTTCCCAGCGAACTAGGCTACCTAAGGAAGCTGCGTACATTAGATTTTTCCAGCAACAACCTCACAGGCCCTGTTCCAAGAGATTTAGGAAATTTAACCAAGCTCACTAACTTGTCTCTGGGTGATAACCAATTATCTGGACATCTTCCTCGAGAACTAGGTTACCTCGTGAATTTACGATG
Source organism: Hordeum vulgare subsp. vulgare (assembly GCF_904849725.1). Classification (NCBI taxonomy): domain Eukaryota; kingdom Viridiplantae; phylum Streptophyta; class Magnoliopsida; order Poales; family Poaceae; genus Hordeum; species Hordeum vulgare. Next base: position 623,344,660 of record NC_058524.1, read on the forward strand.
GTTGGTTCTTAGTCAAAACCAATTCATGGGTTCTATCCCCCCTACCTTCGGGAGATTGGTTAATCTCACCGTATTGTACCTATATTATAACCAATTTTCTGGACATATTCCTCGAGAAATAGGTTACCTCGTGAACTTAGAAGAGTTAGATTTTACCGGCAACAAACTCACAGGCCCTATCCCAAGAAACCTAGGGAATTTAACCAAACTCAGTGACTTGTTTCTTGGTGATAACCAATTGTCTGGATATCTTCCTCCAGAATTAGGTTCCCTGGTGAATTTAGGAGGGTTGCATATTTGGCAAAACAAGCTCATGGGTTCTATCCCCGCTACCTTTGGGAGTTTGGTTAATCTCACTAGCTTGTACCTAAGGTATAACCAACTTTCTGGACATATTCCTCGAGAACTAGGTTACCTCGTGAAGTTATTTGAGTTAGAACTTCAACACAACAAACTCATGGGTTTCATTCCTGATATTTTTGGAAATTTGACCAAGCTCAGTTACTTGTACCTGGGGGACAACCAACTTTCCGGACATATTCCTCGAGAACTTGGTTACCTGGTGAATCTAAAAAAGTTAGATCTTAGGAACAACAAACTCATGGGTTCTATCCCTGCTACCTTTGGGAGTTTGGTTAATCTCACTAGCTTGGTCCTATGGGGCAATCAACTTTTCGGACGCATTCCTCCAGAACTAGGTTATCTCATGAACTTAGAAGAGTTACAACTTAGCAACAACAAACTCGTGGGTTCCCTCCCTGATATGTTTGGAAATTTGACCAAGCTCACTCTCTTGCACTTGGATAATAATAAATTTTCCGGACATGTTCCTCGAGGAATTGGTACCTTAATGGATCTCCAATATCTGCAATTTAGTGGTAACAATTTCTCTGGTCCCTTGCCACCTGACTTGTGTGCTGGAGGCAAGCTCGAGAGATTGGCTGGATTTGATAACAACCTGAATGGACCTTTGCCATCAAGTCTGGTACATTGCTTAAGCCTCGTTAGAGTTCGTCTTGAAAGGAATCAAATAGAAGGAGATATCTCTGAGTTGGGAATTCATCCCAATATGGTGTATATGGATATGAGCTCGAATAAACTATATGGACAGTTATCTAACCACTGGAGGGAGTGTCGTAATCTTACCAAGCTGAACATCTCAAACAACAACATCATGGGTAATATACCCACAAGTATGGGACAACTGTCTCAGTTAAAGGTACTCGATCTTTCATCAAACAAACTTGAAGGGGAGCTTCCAAGTAAACTGGGCAATGTAAAAAGTCTGTTCCATTTGAGCCTCGCTGATAATTTTCTCTACGGTAGTATTCCACAAGAAATTGGATCATTGTACAATCTAGAGCTCCTAGATTTGTCATCAAATAACCTAAGTGGTTCAATAAGAGGTTCAATTGCACGTTGTCTCAAGCTTCGCTTTTTGAAGTTGAGTCATAATAACTTTGATGGAAACATCCCTGCCGAGCTAGGCGTGATGTTAAGCTTACAAGACTTGTTGGATTTAAGTGACAATTCATTTGTTGGGGCGATACCAAGCCAACTTAGTGGCCTGAGCATGCTAGATACTTTGAATCTTTCACATAATGAATTGAATGGCTCAATTCCAGCATCATTTGGGAGCTTGGAAAGCTTAACATCCATTGATGTATCTTATAATGAATTGGAAGGACCGGTCCCACAGAGTAGGCTTTTCATGAGAGCACCACTCCGGTGTTTCATGCATAATAAGATGTTATGTGGTGTAGTGAAAGGACTGCCCTCCTGTAGTAGTGCAACTCAGAGCGAAGGACAAAGGACAGCTTATGGAATAATTGTACTAGCCACAGTCGTCCCTATTTTGATATGTGTTGTTCTTGCCATAGTTGTACTTAAATTCCAACATGAAAGGAAAAATTCAAAGGCAACTTCCACTGATAATGTAACACAATTAGCAAGCATGTTCTCTGTTTGGAGTTTTGATGGGGCAAATGTGTTCAAGCAAATTGCTGAGGCAACTGACAATTTTAGCGAGGTACATTGCATTGGAACCGGAGGATATGGGTCTGTGTACAAAGCTAAACTTGCAACATGTGAAATATTTGCCGTGAAGAAGATACACATGATAGAAGATGATTATGACATCAATGAGTCAATGTTCAATCGCGAGATTGGGGCATTGGTGCAGATTCGACATCGCAACATCGTAAAACTATTTGGGTATTGCTCCTCAAGCCAAGGCAGGTTTCTTATCTATGAATACATGGAGAGAGGAAACTTAGCGGAAACACTTGGGGCCAATGAAAGGGCAATTGAATTGGACTGGAAAAGGCGGGTAAATATTGTGTTGGACGTGGTTCATGCTTTGGCATACATGCATCATCATTGTCCATCACCAATAGTTCACCGAGATATAACAAGCAACAACATTTTGCTTGATATGGAATTTAGAGCTTGCATATCTGATTTTGGTACGGCTAAAATCCTCAATGTTAATGGCCCGAATATCACAAGGCTTGCTGGTACGAAAGGCTATCTTGCTCCAGGTAAAAATAAAATAGATCCTTATCTGTATTATATTCATCTATTTTGCTTTTGCACATGCATGTCATATGTGATGTATCCTTGTAACATGGCTACATTTCATGACGGTGAAGAGTGACAATTAATTGCAACACTAATTAACTGAGCTGTATTTATTGCAGAGCTAGCGTATACAGAGAATGTGACGGAGAAATGTGATGTATATAGCTTCGGAGTGCTCGTTATTGAGCTTTTTCTGGGATCCCATCCAGGCGATTTGCTATCATCCATCTACTTGACTACCAAGAAGAATGATATGTGTCTGAAGGATCTGCTGGACTCCAGGCTCGAGCTTCCGGGCACTGAAATCGCTAGAGAAATATACAACTTGCTCAGCATTGCAGTTCAGTGCTTAGAGCCTAACCCATCACACAGACCAACAGCACAGCGTGCTTGTGATGAGCTATCTTCTGGGAACCAAACATGTGAAGGTCATCATGTTGATTATCTACATGCCGACCTCACCATTCCTACCTAGTAGTGCCTGTGGCTACGAATGATAAATTGGTATCGTGTTGTGTGTAGTTTCTTCTATGCCACCTACAATACTTGCTTAAAATTTGTTTAACTTATAAGAAAAGCAGAGTTCCGGTGTTACAAACTACTAGTAAACTTGTATCAATGGATTTATCGTATTACCGGTACGCTACTTTTGTCAAACGATAAGGCTTAGAGTTATTATTCGGCTGTAATAATCGGTGTGATGTAGACCGATCTTGTTTATCTTTTTCTTCTAGATCTATTCTGTAACAATCATTGTTGTAATTATTGGCTGTTCGGACTTCGGTTTCTATGTTAACACGAAGGTATGCCGATGTAAAGGCATTGTTTCAACCAAGCTATCTAGTCTTTCTTATACGGTATCACAGCTAGACCTTGCCGACACATCCATGACTTGGCTTCTCCTCCGCCGTCGCCCTCGCCAAAATCCCACTTCACTCATGCTAGCGCCAAGAAACCGATGAAGAGGAACCACATCTTGCGGAAGGCCCTCATCAACTCCAAGCGAGAGGCACCGGGCAACTCGTTGTATGATTTATGAAGCGGCTAGCCTATCAACTGCAAGGATGGTGGCGATCGGACAACGATCTCACTGTCTCGTTTTGTACTACAGTGGTCAATGGGTAAGCTAGCCTATCTGCAGATGCACGATCCCTGTGATCAGCTGGAAGCCATGGAGCAATAGCATCCTGCAGACCGCGTTGCATATCATGGTGACATCCAGCTTAGTGGCCGGCGGGTGGTGTAAGAGAATCTCTAGCAGACTTGTTAAAAGTCGACCATTAAAAAGTGTATAAAAGGCATGTAAACAGTTTTTATGATGGGAAATTACCCCGGACAGAACGTACTTCGTAAATAAAACGGTATCTCACTATATCCTTTTTTTTTCTTTTTAATTTGTTTCTCCCATCCCAGCGAGTCCATCTCCGGTCACGACGTGCCTCGCCCTGGCGCCCCAGCGCCGCCCGCCTCGCCCCCACCATGTCCCGGCGCCGCCCGTTTCCAGTCACGTATGCAATGGAGGAGCCCTGCGCAGTCCGCCCGACCGTGCGCTCTCTGGGGCGCCCGCCCGTCCCCGATTGTGACAAGCAATGCCCGCCGCCACACATGTGTTCCCCGTCGTGGCCGCGCGAGCTCCCCAACCCTGCCCCGCTCTTCTCCGGTGCCGCCCTGCCCTGATTCGGACCGTCAGTGGCCCTCCTCGCCCTGCCCGTTGACGGCCTCGACTCGGCAGTGGAGGTCGAGTCGGCGGCAAATTTTGAAGTGTGGCGGCTTCTTCCGATGTGTGGAGACTGATTCCGATGAGTTTAAGGTAGATTCCGGCCAGTTCTGCGGCGACGCATCTGCTTCGACGAGGTTTGACTGTTTTACGACTTAAACTGTATATTGTTTTTTGAAACTGTACATATGAGGTCTTCACAGATGGATTTATCGTGTCCTTTAAAAAATTAAGAGTCAAATAAGTTTTACGGAGTCTGCTAGGCGCCGTTTTTCGGACTAAAATTGCAAACACCTTGTTTTTTTACGGGTTTGATCACTTTCAAAGATATGCTAAAGTTGCTCTAATGGGAGGTTCTTTCTCACCGTCTCACGCACAGCTTAGCCTATGAAGAATAGATATTTTATGGATGTCACACACCACGATCAGTAGCACAAAGCTCATGATGGAAAGCATGCTTCGTGATGTAAAATTTGATATTTGTACGACAAAGTAACTAGGTCAGACAACTACTACTAGCTGGAAAAGTTGAGGGTCTGCAATTTCATAAATGTGTCAGTTGCACTATGCATGTGCTAGGAAAATGACGAGAAGTAGTATTATATGTGTACATTGTGTGAAAACGAGACGGATATGCATATAGCAGTGCCAACTTGGAGGGCAAGTAGCCTAGAGAAAGTTGAGTATAAGAAAGTCTCCAATGTGTACTTTATTCTAATCTGTTTCTGATTCATAGTTTCCAATGTGTACTGTTAAACAGTAGGGTTTGTGTACTGTGTTTTTTTAGTAATTTTCTAACTGAGTAATACAACAAGTTTTCTAAAGCTAATACAGGGGTGTAAGAGCTGATCCAAGGCAGAACCCCCTAAAGAACAGTAAAAGAATCAAACGAAAGAATGGCTCCAAGAAGCTAATTCTGAATACGTTCACCTTTTTTGCTTTGTATTTGAGCCAACCCATTTCCTTCTTGAATCTCTTCCTGCATCTGAAATGATTTTGGCTAGATTATAGTACAGTCCAAAAGCTAGTTTTGTCAAGCAGAAGGTCTCCCGTGCCACATTTGCAATGGATATAGTACTCTATAAAATTTTATGAGCGTGGTTTTTGTGCACCCATGCATATTGCACCCACGATGCACCCACAATCAAAAACTTAGTAAAACATTTCAAAAAAATTCTGAAACTTTGTGGCTGTGATAATGACCAAATATTTTAGGTGCGAGTGTGGTTTTCTGTAGCTCGACCTCCATGATACCCCTTGTCTAAGCCATTCATTTCAGCATCAAGATCCATGCCGGCACATTTTCCTTTTTTGCATCTCTCAAACGAAAGAACATATAAACTTCAAATGTTGCAGGACAACAAAACATTCTAACTAGAATGTGGGAAAAACTTTCAGATTTTTTCATGCATTTTAAATGCGTAATGTAATTTTCTAATCAAAAAATCTCCTTTTTGTATATTTATGTCAAACCAAAAAATCTGAAAATTTATTCACACATTCTTATTAGACAGTGTGTTTGATCTGCAAAGTTCGAAATCCATATGTTATTTCATTTGAGAAAAAAAAGAATTTTTCTTGTAGTATGTTAGTTGAAGAGCACAGATCTCAAAGTAATGTTGGAGGGTGAGGATAAGGGGCTCCGTGTAGGACGAGCTACAAAGATACTTTACCTTTAGGTGCTTCTGAAATTTGGTGGCGAAATGACATCCGAGGAGCTATGTAAAAAAACAAAGTTTGTGTTGAAAACATGTGAACAGTAACGTGGGTGCAACACATCATTTGCATTTCGTCTTGTGTGTTGATCATTTGATGTTTTTTGGTGACCAAACTTTGCAACCTCCTAAAACATTTGCTCATAATCACATCCATCAGGTTTCATATTATTATTATTTTTTTGAATTTACTGTTCACTTGGTGGGTGCATCTAAACTGTGTGCAGCCACTACTTTCCAATAAAATATTAAGTGTACATCACACATGTAACGAGCCATTTGCTACAAAACCAAATGATTGAAAGGTCTCTCCAAAAACCAAACGCATGTAAAGATTGATCTTCGTCTACCAAAGCTATACTTACATGACTTAGCTCAACAACAATGAATGGATCCACATCCAACCTCCAGATGTATCAAATCACTACTCCACCCTAACGCATTCTTAGATGAATTGTAATTAGGAAGTATCATGGACAATTTGAGAAGTTACAGTGACATGGGTGAAAGATGATTCCAAAAAAACGAGTGAGTGCCGGGAGAAAAGGCGAAAGCTTGCTCCAAACGGCCTATACGCTAAACCTCGGAAGCGAAGACGAAAACACTAGTAGAAAATGGGTCTTTCGGCCGGAGCGAAAAACTACATTAGCCCCGGTTCAAACTAAAACCGGGACCAATGTCAGGCATTGGTCCCGGTTCAGTTTGCCAGGGCATTCGTCCCGGTTCGGTTCACCTCATTAGTCCCGATTCGGAGCAAAAATAAGGACTACAGATCCAGTGACTGTCACGTGGCGTGCCGCGGAGCATTAGTCCTGATTTGTTGCAAGAACCGGGACTAAAGTGTTGCCTATATAAACCCTCGCTCCTGCCCACCCTCTCCTCTGTTTTTTGGCTGTTGAGGTGTGCCCATGCCATGCTCTTGTCACTCTAGTTCATGCACATGGGGTGTTCGATGAAATGCCCGAGCCACACTACTTAAGCTTTCTCCTGTCCAAGCTCAACCTCCAAGCTCCATTTTCCTCAATATTTGTCTAGGTTTGGCCGTGCAACAACTGCACAAGTGTTTTAAAAGGTTAGCTACTTCATCCTTTCATCTGTCCCTGCTAGTATAGGTCATTTCAAATGCTCAAATGAACTTCTTAGAGTTTGCACATGTGTAGGATGCCGTCCCGTGCCCGTCTTCACCGTTGTCGATCGCCCACGCCGATCTCGTCGCGAGCACCACCGTGGTGAGCCTCTTGTTCTTATCTTCTTTTTAAAAGAAAAAAATTGTTACTTGTATGATTTACATATATACTTGTATAAATTACTTACTTTCATTATTTTTTTATTATTATATAGTGTGATGGTTTTGGTATCCGCCTCCGTCGGCCCACGTACTCTCTATGATTCGGATGTGGTATATATTATCTTTTATAACTATTTGTTTTTTGTTGTGTTTACGAACATGACATATATTTTTTTTAATCTAGGAGGTATGTGAACCGTATTGCATGTGTAACTGATACAAAAATATGTAACTGATACAAAAATATTGCATGTGTCAATGTACGATGGTCATTTCACTAGTCATGTATGATACCATATCGATGCACGGAAGCGATGGATGTATGGTGAACGACGCTGTTCCGGATTTATTGCAGGCCTGCATAAATTTATCGAAGTGGCTGAGGCAAACAAAGTGGATAATTTTATGCCTTGTCCATGTGTTGGCTGTCAGTACATGAAGGACTACTCTAGCTCGAAAACCATTCATCTCCACTTGCTTCAGAGAGGTTTCATGCCCACATATTATGTTGGACCATGTACGGAGAAAGAGGGGTTAGGATGGAAGACAATGAAGAAGAATATGATGATGACAACTATCCTATGTTCACTGAAGAATACGGTGATACTACAATGGAAGACAATGAAGAAGAAGGAGGTGAAGAACAACCTGCATCAGATGATCCCGCTGATGGTCTTGGTCGGGTCATTTCTGATGCAAAGAGAGAATGTGATACAGAAAAGGAGAAGCTGAAGTTGGAGGCCATGCTAAAGGATCATAAAAAGTTGTTGTACCCAAATTGCGAAGATGGCAGCACAACGCCCGGTACCACACTTGAACTGTTGAAATGGAAGGTAGAAACTGATTTATCTGACAAGGGATTTGAGAAGTTACTGAAAATATTGAAGCCGAAGCTTTCAAAGGATAACAAATTTCCCGATACTACGTACGAAGCAAAGAAGGCTATCTGCCCTCTTGGATTAGATGTGCAGAAGATGTATGCATGCATTAGACACTGCATCCTGTACCGCAGTGAGAAGTACGAGAATATGGATAAATGCCCGGTATGCACTGCATGTCGGTACAAGATCAGACAAGATGACCCCGGTGATGTTGAGGGCGATGACGAGCCCCCCAGGAAGAAGGCTCCTATAATACCACGGTTGAAACGTCTGTTCAGAAACAATGAGCATGTCAAGGTTATGCGATGGCACAAAGACAAGCGTAAGAAAGACGGGAAAAAGTTGAGACACCTCGCAGATGGGTCGCAGTGGAGGAAAATCGAGAGGGAGTGGCCGGACTTTGCAGATGACCAAAGGAACTTATGGCTTGGTCTAAGTAGAGACGACATGAATCCTTTTGGGAAGCAGAGCTGCACTCACAACACCTGGCCCGTGACTCTATGTATCTACAACCTTCCTCCTTGGTTGTGCATGAAGCGGAAGTTCATTATGATGTCAGTGCCAATCCAAGGACCGAAGCAACCCGGGAACGACATTGATGTGTACCTAAGGCCATTAGTTGATGAACTTTTGCAATTATGGGCCAAACCAGGTGTACGTGTGTGGGATGAGCACAAACAGCAGGAATTTAACCTACGAGCATTGTTGTTCGTAACCATCAACGATTGGCCTGCTCTTAGTAACATTTGAAGACAGTCAAACAAGGGATACAATGCATGCACGTACTGTTTAGATAAGACTAAAGGTACATATTTGGAAAAACCTAAGAAGGTTGTCTACCTGGGGTGTCGTTAATTTCTTTCGACCAATCATCCCGTAAGAAAGAAAGGCAAGCATTTCAAAAGTGAGGCAGATCATCGGAAGAAGCCTAACCTCCCTACTGGTGATGAGTTATTGGCTATGGTCAAGGATTTGGATCAAATAGTAATCTTTGGAAAGGGTCCTGGTAGTCAATCTGTTCCGAAAGACGACGTTATCGGACATGTGCCCATGCGGAAAAAGAAATCTTTATTTTGGGAGCTACCCTATTGGAAACACCTAGAGGTCTGGTCTTCAATCGACGTGATGCACGTGACGAAGAATCTTTGCGTGAACCTGCTAGGCTTTCTGGGCGTGTATGTGAAGACAAAAGATACAACAGAAGCACGGGAGGAGCAGCAATGTATGAAAGACCCATACGACAAGAAGACTGATAAAGGGCTTCAATACTTAAGCAGCTACGCTCTTACCAAAGCAGAGAAGGAAATCTTTTTTGAATGTATGAGCAGTATGAATGTCCCCGCCGGCTTCTCGTCTAATATAAAGGGAATAATAAATATGGCAGAGAAAAAAATTCCAGAACCTGATGTCTCATGATTGCCACGTGATTATAACGCACTTGCTTCCGGTTGCCTTGAGGGGGCTTCTACCGGAAAATATTCGATTACCCATTGTGAAGCTATGTGCATTCCTCAATGCAATATCTCAGAAGCTAATTGTCGTGGGTATAAGTCTGACAGTAGATGTGTAGGGTACGAAAGGATGGGCAGAGCCTTAGCTACGGCGAGGTTGTATGAGTTCAGGCCCTCTACGGTGGAGGTAAAAGCCCTACGTCTCAGTGCTCTTGGGAGCTTAGTGTCGAGTGGAATATAGGATTACAGTAAATGCCAACCCCTGCACCAGTGGGGAAGGGCGGCTTATATAGAGTGTGCTGCCCTCCACAACGGTCCTGTGGACAGGGGTGGAATAGTGGCGAATAAATGCCTACATTACAGGTAACATATGCCTTAAATGCTAATAATGGTGTATGAAAACGTAAGACCGTTGCCCTCCTGGGAGGTTACGATGTACAGAGTGGGATTCAGTCGGTACGTTAAATACGCTCCGAATGTTCGTCACCGGCTGGATGATGGGGGAGTCCTTAGTTCAGTCGGAACTGTCTAAGGACCTTGTCCTCTATGAAGGGTAGTCCTTGGGTAGGACCTATAGGGCAGGCCTATGACCCTACCCTCGGACTATAACCTCATCATTAGTCCCCGAATGGATCGGGGTTGGAACGATGAAGTGATGCCTGGAGTACGGATCCGACTGGTATGGATGTGACTTTGGCGTTGTTTGCCTCGATCCATTTTATCCTCTCAACCAGCGATCCGAGTGAATATACTAGTGAAACGAACCGTCAGGGACCGAGTGCTTCCGCGGAATCTTTCGATGTGACCGGTCAAACTGACAGCGGCGGATTTTCTGGGATCCTAAAATTTCGGTTGTCGTGCGCTCAGCGGGGATGACGACATCGCCATCGAGTAGTTTATGCCGCCTCGATTACCGCGCCTTTATCTTCTCCACTAACATCGCAGCAGCCGGTCGGGGGATAAGATTTCGGGGCCACCTGTTAGTGACTCAGTCGGAAGCTTATTTAAGTCTCTCCGGCGGGGGTTTCTTGTTGCGCTGCCGTTGTTACTTGCATTCACCTCGCTACTCCTGTAGCTTCGTGCGCGCTCCAAGACTCCTCCTTCCTCTCCTCCTCGCCGGATCTGTTGCCTTCACCATGACGAAGGGACAGACCAGCAAACTTGAGTCGCAGAAGAAGAAGAAGAAGAAGGGGGCGGCCCCTGCTCAGCGGCGACAGTGGGCACTGCCGGCGGGTTGGATCCAGGGGGATTTCCTCCCTTCCACGGTGACGGCGGATGACTTGCTGGAGCTAGTGGAGCACGACATGATTGCCAACAAGTCATGGAGGCTGCCGGCGGAGGGCGAGACGGAGCCGGCACCGCAGGAGGGGGAGCGCATCCTGCTGCTCAGCCACGTGTTCAGGGGCTTCTCCTTGCCTCCCCACCCCTTCTTCAGAGGTATTATGAATCACTTCGGGGCGCAGCTCCATCATTTTCCTCCGAACGCGATAGCCCATCTTGCCGCATTCGTCACCCTTTGCGAGTGCTTTATTGGATGTCCCCCCCCCATTGGGGGCTCTTTAATTACATCTTCTCTGCTAGGTCCCAGACTGTCAAAAAGCTTAGCCAGTCGGACGATAAAACCCATCTCCTCCAGCTCTGCGGGGGCTTAGGCTTCCAGAAGAAAACGAAGAGTAGCTACCCCCCTCTCCAGTTGTCCGAGTCAGTTAGGAACTGGCAGTCGACCTGGTTCTATTGCCAGGACATCGCTTGTCCGAATGCCGCGACTGGGTTGCCACCCTTTAGCCTAGACCGTCCGGCTCCTCCCAGGCAGCTTGCGCTCTCAAAGGTGGAAAAGATCCAGATCCAACCTCTGGTCGACGCGCTGAAAGCTGTCGTCTGCAAGGGAATCACCGACATAGATTTGCTAGAGACTTTTCTGGGTCGGCGCATCCAGCCGCTGCAAGCCCGACACCACGCCATGTGGCACTACACGGGGCCTGAGGATTCCACTCGGACTCATCCAGAATGCGTGACCAGGGAGGTTGTCATAGCGTGGGTCCGCGGCATCACAGGCGCATGCGACAACCCCAGAGGAGCCCGGCGGGTGAAGCCCTTCCGCGCCGATAATCCTCCTCCGAATGAGGTGAGCACCTCTTGTCGAGTGCTTTCAATCTTCTTAGATTTATCGCTTTTCTTGTACCACCGCCTGACGTCTGACGTTGCCGACTGTGTTTTGTGCAGGAGTGAACCAACTGGTATTCTCCCGTCTCGAACGGGAATCCAGCTGAGGAAGAGGAGGGCAGCCAGGAGGGCAGCATGGATAGTGCCGAGTACGTCTCCGACAGTGGGGAGACGGAGGAGGAGACTGAAGAAGAGGAGGGGGAGGTTGGGGAGCAGAGCTCACCACCTCCACCATCAGAGCCTCGAACTAAGCGCCGTCACGAACCTGCGGCTCCGCCGGCTCCTCCAGCGGCCCCGAGTGCTCCGCCAGCCTCTCCCGTGGCTCCGAGTGCTTGGAGCGTGAAGAGGACTAGGGACGCTGCTGCCGAGCCCACGGATCAGCCGTCCAAGGTGGCAAAACCTAGCGGGCCCAAGCCTCGGAAAGCTTTGCCTCAGACGAGGATCGTTGCTCCAGTCGCCTCAACGTAAGTGTCTTGTTCTCCCATCTTGCTTCAGTATCTAGTTGAACTGATGCTTATCCGTCGAGTGGATTTTACTCGACAGAGCTGCTACCTCCGCCACCTCTCTGCCGCGCCAAGATGATGATCCCATGGACATGGATAACGCTGCCACATCCCAACAAGGTACGCTGTCATAACTCCGAGAGTTTTCATTATTGTTTCGCGAGTGCTATCTTTAATCTTGCCCTTTTTCTGTAATTTCATGTTGTTCTGTCGGGTTTCCTTCGGAGGTGATTCACCTGGAGGACGACGACCACAGGGGGTCAGGGCCAGCTTTGGCGCCTGTCCTTGAGGTTGTCCCATCTGCTGCTGCTCCCACCATGGACGTGCCACCGACCGATACGATGCCGCCAACTGAGACGGTGCCCCTCGCGGCGGAACCGACTGGAGCGGAACTTGGGATGCCCAAGGAGTCTTCTGTCGTGCCAGGTCCGTCGACCGTCCAGTACGACGCCCGACACCTCCCGGAAGACCAAGTGGGGGCAGCCAAGGAGGCCATGGTGCAGGTGGAGCTGATGGTGGGTGATGCCAAGGGAGCGTATGACTCCATCACGTCTTTGTACAAGAGAAGCTTGGAACTCCGGGACGATATCCGAGTAAGTGCGCTAGTAAGTGTTTACTTTCCTCTTGTTACCCACTGGGCGTTTAAGTGATGTACTCGGATACGGTAGGATTAGTTTGCAGTGGGTTCACTCCGAGTGAACCCAGTGGGTGTAGTCCCAGAGACTTCTGTCGAGTGCTTGCACCGGCAGTTGTCTTTATATGCATTTTCCATGACCTGATCAGATCAGAGCTGATCTGCCCGAATGGAACCAGTGGGGGCACTCCGAGTGCACCCACTGGGTGTAGTCCCCGAGAGTAGTGTTACTCAGGTCGGGTAATAGTAGTCTCATAGGCTTGTCTGTTTGTCATGTAGCTCAATAGGGCCGGCCTGTTCGAGCTTCATGCGAGTGGGGTCACTCTTAGTGAACCCACTGGGTGTAGTCCCCGAGACCGCTGTCGATTGCTTGCATCGGCAGGGGTCTGAAGAACTTTGAGCTTTGTTTGTTTTCCTTGTTGAATTTGTCTGATCTTCCCTTTGCGCTGATTTGGTAGAAGACTTGCAAAATGGGATCCGCGTACAATGCTCTGAAGGCTGAAAAGATTCAGCTTGCTGCGGAATTGGAGGCGGCTGTGAATGACTTGGCTGGTGTGAAGGGGGCTCTTGCTGACCGAGAGAAGTCTTTGAAGGAGTCCCGGGAGGCCAACAAGGCATTGGTTGCCGAAATGGAGAAAATGGGCACGCAAAGAACTAAACTGATGGGTCAGATGAAGTTGATGAACAATCGGTGCATGGCGCAGGAGAAGTCCGTCAGCGACTGGGCAAGGAAGATGATTGCACTGCTTGGTGGTAAGTTTTTTGCTGAGTGCTTCTTGTCTTTGGAGTTTATTCTGCGCTTACTTTCTGCTTGTCTTTTCTTGGCAGATTTTTGTCTGGACGCTGAGGCTGAAGCAGGCGACATTGAACGATCGGTTGTTCCGAACGTTCCACTCGGCGACGAAGCCAACCGGGACATGCTCCGAGCGGATATTCGCCTTGGCAGAGTGGGACCTTTCATTGGGCGCTTGAGAGAAGTCATCAGCCGGATCGACAAGGAGCTGTGGCCCGAAGACGATTCCCGGCAAGAAATAGAAGGGTTGATGACTCGGCTGGAGGACGTCCCGAACCGAGTGCACGCATGGAAGAAGTCTGCCGCTCGTTGTGGTGCGGACGTGGCACTATCTCTGGTCCGGGTGCACTGCAAAGAAGCTTGCGAAGAAAAGCTGAAGGCGTTGCAGGTCGCCAACACCAAGAAGCTTCGATTCGAAGATTTCATGGAGACCTTCATCGACACAGCCACTCGCATCACAGACGGGATCGACCTTGACACCTTTGTGGAGCCTGCCAGTCCTGGTAACGCTTGAAAAACTTTATGGTGAACGCACTTTTGCCTCGGGATGCCGAGTGTTATCTGTATCAAACTTTGGCCACTACTGTTGGCCGTCACATTCGTGGTTCGGTGTGGATAAGCTTGATCCACACCGAGCCGACTGATCGTAGATCCAACTTTGAATTCGAATCGAATATTTTGCTCTTCTTTCGCCAAGTTTTTTTTGACATGATTTTGGCTCGTGGTTTTTGTTTGGCGTTTCTTGGTGAAGCCAATGGCTAACATGCGGAGCATGTAATTGTCAGTTGTCCTCACATCCACATGAGCCTCAATGAGGGTCTGCTAAGCCTCCGAGTGGATCTCGGGGATACACTCGAAGGAAGCTTTTTTACTTAGGCGATTCTGGATCGCAGCTAAGTCCCCGAGTGCGGCATCTCGTGCGCACTCGGAGTGAGTTGATACTCATGTAGTTGTCAGTTGTCTTCACATCCACATGAGCCTCAATGAGGGTCTGCTAAGCCTTCGAGTGGATCTCGAGGATACACTCGAAGGAAGCTTTTATACTTAGGCGATTTTGGATCACAGCTAAGTCCCCGAGTGTGACTTTTCGTGCGTACTCGGAGTGAGTTGATACTCATGTAGTTTTCAGTTGTCTTCACATCCACATGAGCCTCAATGAGGGTCTGCTAAGCCTCCGAATGGATCTCGAGGATACACTCGAAGGAAGCTTTTTACTTAGGCGATTCTGGATCGGAGCTAAGTCCCCGAGTGTGGCATTGTTGGAATTATGCCCTAGAGGCAATGATAAATGTAGTTATTATTATAATTCCTGTATCAAGATAATCGTTTATTATCCATGCTCTAATTGTATTGAATGAAGACTCATTTACATGTGTGGATACATAGACAAAACATCGTCCCTAACAAGCCTCTAGTTGGCTAGCCAGTTGATCAAAGATAGTCAGTGTCTTCTGATTATGAACAAGGTGTTGTTGCTTGATAACTGGATCACATCATTAGGAGAATCACGTGATGGACTAGACCCAAACTAATAGACGTAGCATGTTGATCGTGTCATTTTGTTGCTACTGTTTTCTGCGTGTCAAGTATTTATTCCTATGACCATGAGATCATATAACTCACTGACACCAGAGGAATACTTTGTGTGTATCAAACGTCGCAACGTAACTGGGTGACTATAAATATGCTCTACGGGTATCTCCGAAGGTGTTAGTTGAGTTAGTATGGATCAAGACTGGATTTGTCACTCCGTGTGACGGAGAGGTATCTCGGGGCCCACTCGGTAATACAACATCACACACAAGCCTTGCAAGCAAAGTGACTTAGTGTAAGTTGCGGGATCTTGTATTACGGAACGAGTAAAGAGACTTGCCGGTAAACGAGATTGAAATAGGTATGCGGATATCGACGATCGAATCTCGGGCAAGTAACATACCGAAGGACAAAGGGAATGACATACAGGATTATATGAATCCTTGGCACTGAGGTTCAAACGATAAGATCTTCGTAGAATATGTAGGATCCAATATGGGCATCCAGGTCCCGCTATTGGATATTGACCGAGGAGTCTCTCGGGTCATGTCTACATAGTTCTCGAACCCGCAGGGTCTGCACACTTAAGGTTCGGCGTTGTTTTATGCGTATTTGAGTTATATGGTTGGTTTCCGAATGTTGTTCGGAGTCCCGGATGAGATCACGGACGTCACGAGGGTTTCCGGAATGGTCCGGAAACGAAGATTGATATATAGGATGACCTCATTTGATTACCGGAAGGTTTTCGGAGTTACCGGGAATGTGCCGGGAATGACGAATGGGTTCCGGGAGTTCACCGGGGGGGGGGGGCAACCCACCCCGGGGAAGCCCATAGGACTTTAGGGTGGCGCACCAGCCCTTAGTGGGCTGGTGGAACAGCCCAAGAAGGGCCTATGCGCAAGAGATAGAAAAATCAAAGAGAAAGAAAGAAAAAGAGGAGGTGGGAAAGGAGAGAAGGACTCCTCCCACCAAACCAAGTTGGACTCGGTTTGGGGGGGAGTCCTTCCCCCCTTTGGCTCGGCTGACTCCCTTGGGGCTCCTTGAGCCCCAAGGCAAGGCCCCCTCCCTCCCACCTATATATATGGAGGTTTTAGGGTTGATTTGAGACGACTTTCCCACGGCAGCCCGACCACATACCTCCACGGTTTTTCCTCTAGATCGCGTTTCTGCGGAGCTCGGGCGGAGCCCTGCTGAGACAAGGTCATCACCAACCTCCGGAGCGCCGTCACGCTGCCGGAGAACTCTTCTACCTCTCCTTCTCTCTTGCTGGATCAAGAAGGCCGAGATCATCGTCGAGCTGTACGTGTGCTGAACGCGGAGGTGCCGTCCGTTCGGTACTAGATCGTGGGACTGATCGCGGGATTGTTCGCGGGGCGGATCGAGGGACGTGAGGACGTTCCACTACATCAACCACGTTCACTAACACTTCTGCTGTATGATCTACAAGGGTACGTAGATCACTCATCCCCTCTCGTAGATGGACATCACCATGATAGGTCTTCGTGCGCGTAGGAAATTTTTTGTTTCCCATGCGACGTTCTCCAACAGGCATCTCGTGCGCACTCGGAGTGAGTTCATACTGATGTAGTTGTCAGTTGTCTTCACATCCACATGAGCCTCAATGAGGGTCTGCTAAGCCTCCGAGTGGATCTCGAGGATACACTCGAAGGAAGCTTTTTACTTAGGCGATTCTGGATCACAGCTAAGTCCCCGAGTGTGACTTTTCGTGCGTACTCGGAGTGAGTTGATACTCATGTAGTTGTTAGTTGTCTTCACATCCTCATGAGCCTCAATTTGGGTCTGCTAAGCCTCCGAGTGGATCTCGAGGATACACTTGAAGGAAGCTTTTTACTTAGGTGATTCTAGATCGTACCTAAGTCCCCGAGTGTGACTTTTCGTGCGTACTCGGAGTGAGTTCATACTCATGTAGTTGTCAGTTGTCTTCACATCCACATGAGCCTCAATGAGGGTCTGCTAAGCCTCCGAGTGGATCTCGAGGATACACTCGAAGGAAGCTTTTTACTTAGGCGATTCTGGATCGCAGCTAAGTCCCCGAGTGTGACTTTTAGTGTGCACTCGGAACGAGTTTGTATTTAGGCGATTCTGGGTCGCAGCTAAGTATCCGAGTGCGGCTTTTAGTGCGCACTCGGAGCGAGTTTGTACTTAGGCGATTCTGGGTTGCAGCTAAGTCTCCGAGTGCGCCTTTTAGTGCGCACTCGGAGCGAGTTTGTACTTAGGCGATTCTGGGTCGCAGCTAAGTCCCCGAGTGCGACTTTTAGTGCGCACTCGGAGCGAGTTTGTACTTAGGCGATTCTGGGTCACAGCTAAGTCCCCGAGTGTGGCTTTTGGTGCACACTCGGAGCGAGTTTGTACTCAGGCGATTCTGGGTCGTAGCTAAGTCTCCGAGTGCGGCTTTTAGTGCGCACTCGGAGCGAGTTTGTACTTAGGCGATTCTGGGTCGCACCTAAGTCCCCAAGTGCGACTTTTAGTGCGCACTCGGAGCGAGTTTGTACTTAGGCGATTCTGGGTCGCAGCTAAGTCCCCGAGTGTGACTTTTAGTGCACACTTGGAGACAGTTTGTATTTAGGCGATTCTGGGTCGCAGCTAAGTCCCCGAGTGCGGCTTTTGGTACGCACTTGGAGCGAGTTTGTACTTAGGCGATTCTGGGTCGCAGCTAAGTCCCCGAGTGCGACTTTGAGTGCGCACTCGGAGCGAATTTTTTAGACCGGAGTCTGCGAACGCGGAAGAATTTTGAACCTGCAAGAAATCAATCTGCTTTGTATTACTTCAATGATACTTGTTCTTTACATTGCCCCCGTCGGCGGTCACGTGTAGAAGCGCTTCAGGAGATCTCCGTTCCAAGCTCGCGGCTCGTCCGTTTCTCTGTCGAGGTTGTAGAGTCGATATGCTCCATTGTTCAGCACCTTAGAGATGATGAAGGGTCTTTCCCAGTCGGGAGCCAACTTGTGAGGCCTCTGCTGGTCCACTCGGAGCACCAGGTCGCCTGCTTGGAATGTGCGACTCCTGACGTGCCGCGCGTGAAATCGCCACAGATCTTGTTGATAAATTGTTGAGCGAGTCAGTGCCATCTCGCGCTCTTCTTCTAGTAGATCCACGCCGTCTTGCCTGCCTTGCTCTGCTTCGGCTTCGGAGAAGAGTTCGAGTCGTGGAGAGTTGTGAAGCAAGTCATTCGGAAGGACTGCCTCGGCTCCATAAACGAGGAAGAACGGGGATCGCCGTGTAGATCTATTCGGAGTTGTGCGGAGGCCCACAACACCGAAGGCAGCTCGGTGACCCATGCGCCGGCGGCATGTCCAACTTCTCGCAGGAGTCGAGGCTTCAACCCTTGAAGAATAAGTCCATTCGCCTGCTCTGCTTGCCCGTTTATTTGGGGGTGCGCCACAGATGCAAAATCCACTCGGATACCTTGGCCTGTGCAAAAACCTTTGAATCTGTCCGAGTCAAAGTTTGTGCCATTGTCAGTGATTATGTTGTGCGGGACTCCGAATCTGGCGATGATGTCTTTGACAAATTTGATGGCTGTAAGGGCGTCGAGCTTCTTGATGGGCTTGGCTTCAATCCACTTGGTGAACTTGTCGACTGCTACCAACAGATGAGTGAATCCCCCTTGGCCTGTTCTGAATGGTCCGACTGTATCTAATCCCACACGGCGAACGGCCAAACAAGAGGGATTGTGTTCAGCGCAGATGTTGGCTTGTGGGACTTGTTCGAATAGAACTGACAGCCTTCGCATCGGTCGACCATATCTTTTGCCATTTCATTCGTCTGCAACCAGAAGAAACCAGCTCTGAATGCTTTGGCGACGATTGCTCTTGAGGAGGCATGATGGCCGCAGGTTCGCGAGTGAATTTCTTCCAGGATTAACTGTCCCTCCTCGGGGGAGATGCATCGCTGAAGGACGCCTGAAACACTTTCCTTGTACAACTGGCCATCAATGACGGTGAAGGACTTCGACCTGCGGACGATCTGCCTCGCTTGGACTTCATCTTCTGGTAATTCTTGCCTCAGGATGTACGCAATGAACGGCACAGTCCAATCGGGGATGAGAGCAAGAATCTCCATGATCAAATCAACCACAGCGGGGACCTCGACTTCAGTCGGATCTGTTGAGCTCTTCGGTTGTACTGGTTCCTCTGTGAAAGGATCTTCTTTTACTGAGGGAAAGTGTAGGTGCTCGAGGCAGACATCACCCGGGACCGGTCTCCGAGTGGATCCAAGTTTCGCCAATTCATCAGCTGCTTGGTTTTTCAGTCGCGGAACATGGTGGAGTTCCAGACCTTCAAACTTCTGCTCAAGCTTCCTTACTGCATTGCAGTATGTAGTCATGGTGGGGTTCCTGACATCCCACTCCTTCATCACTTGATTAACCACCAAACCTGAATCGCCATAGACCATCAGGCGACGGACGCCGAGTGTGATGGCCATGCGCAATCCATAAAGGAGAGCTTCGTACTCTGCCTCATTGTTGGAAGAATCGAAATGTATCTACAACACATACTTAAGTTTATCACCTTTTGGCAATATGATCACTACGCCAACGCCGGAGCCATTCAACATCTTGGACCGATCGAAGAACATAGTCCAATGAGCCGAGTAGATGTGAGTCAGTTGCTGTTGTTCTACCCATTCTGCTATGAAGTCAGCAAGAGCTTGAGACTTTATAGCCTTCTTGGCTTCGAACTTGATGACGCGGTATAACATCTCCATAGCCCACTTCGCCACTCGGCCTGATGCGTCTCGATTGTGGAGGATTTCCGACAACCGAGCATCAGAAATGACAGACACCGAGTGGTCTTAGAAATAATGAGCCACCTTCTTTGCAGTCATGTAGATCCCATAAATAAGCTTTTGATTAGGGGGATACCTCTTCTTGGAAGGAGTCAGGACTTCGGACACATAATATATTGGCCGCTGAACCTTGTACGCTTTGCCTTCTTCTTCGCGTTCGATTGTGAGAACGGTGCTGACGACTTGATTTGTAGCCGCGATGTACAGAAGAAGGGGTTCTTTACTGAGCGGGGCAGTAAGAACCGACTGGGTGGAAAGCACGGCTTTGAGGTCGTCGAATGCAATTTGGGCATCGTCTATCCACTCGAAAGTATCTGATTTCTTCATGAGTCGGTACAGAGGTAACGCCTTCTCGCCGAGTCGAGCGATAAACCTGCTCAAAGCCGCTAGGCAACCTGTGAGCCTTTGAACATCATGTATTCGAACCGGCCGCTCCATTCGGACGATGGTCCCGATCTTTTCGGGGTTGACATCGATCCCTCGTTCGGAAACGAAGAAACCGAGTAACTTTCCGCTGGGAACACCGAATGAACACTTGGCAGGGTTGAGCTTGATATCGTACCTACGAAGGTTGGCGAATGTTTCCGCCAAGTCAGTCAGCAGGTCGGAACCTTTGCGTGACTTGACTACGATATCGTCCACATATGCCTCCACATTTCGACCGATCTGGTCAAGGAGGCATTTTTGGATCATGCGCATAAAAGTTGCTCCTGCATTCTTCAAACCGAATGGCATAGTGATGTAGCAGAAACACCCGAATGGGGTGATGAAGGCTGTTTTTAATTCATCCGGACCATACAGACGGATCTGATGATAGCCCGAATAGGCATCAAGGGATGATAAACGCTCGCAGCCCGCAGTGGAATCAACAATTTGATCAATGCGGGGGAGCGGGAAATGATCTTTCGGGCAGACCTTATTGAGATGCTTGAAGTCGATGCACATACGGAGAGACTTGTCCTTCTTGGGCACCATGACAACATTGGCGAGCCACTCGGAGTGGTGTACCTCGCGAATGAAGTTGGCTGCCAAAAGTTTAGCCACCTCCTCTCCGATTGCCTTCCTTTTGTGCGCGGCGGACCGACGCAGGCGTTCTCGGACGGGCCGAGATGCAGGATCCACATGCAGTCGGTGCCCGGCCAACTCCCTGGGTACACCTGGCATGTCAGCGGGCTTCCATGCGAAAATGTCCTAGTTCTCACGGAGGAATTGGATGAGCTCGGCTTCCTATTTTGGATCAGGGGTGGTGGAGATATTCCTCGGGGCGGCGGTGTCGTCCATCGGGTGGATGCTGACTTTCTTCGTGTCGCCCGCCGACTGGAATGCGGACTCCGAAGATGGCTTCTTCGAACGCATCAAGTCAGCGAGGTCGGCTGTCTTCTTGTACTCATCCAGCTCGAGGATAGCCATCTGCTAATCGGCAATCCTCGACCCCTGCTGCAGACACTCCTCGGCCCGCTACCGATTGCCCGTGACCGTGATCACACCTTTGGGACCTGACATCTTCAGCTTCAAATACACGTAACATGGACGGGCCATGAAACGTGCATACGCCGGACGGCCCAGAATTGCATGGTATGCATTCTGGAAGTCCACCACCTCGAATGTCAGCTTTTCCTTGCGGAAGTTCTTGTCGGAACCGAAAATGACGTCCAACGCGATCTGGCCGAGTGACTTGGCCTTTCGTCCTGGGATGACTCCGTGGAACTGCATGCTGCTCTCGCTAAGTTTGGACATTGGAATGCCCATCCCCTTGAGAGTGTCGGCGTACATGATGTTCAAGCCGCTACCGCCGTCCATGAGGACTTTGCGCAGTCAGACTCCTTCCACCATCGGGTTGACGACCAGAGCTTGCCTCCCTGGGGTGGGCACGTGTGTTGGATGATCCGACTGATCAAAGGTGATCGCAGTCTGAGACCATTTGAGGAACGTGGGGTTGGTTGGGGTTGCCATGTTCACCTCCCTGTTCACCAGCTTCAATCGACTCTTGCTTTCCACGTCAGCAAAAATCATCAATGTTGCATGGACTTGGGGGAACGGATCCTCCTTGTCCTCATCATCCTGCTCGTTGTCCTTTTCACTCGGCTGCCCTTTGCCGAACCCTTGGATCAGGAGGTGACATTGCCGAGTGGTGTGCTTCGGGAATATGGCGTTGCCTTCTTCGTCCATCTTCGTGTGGATTGGACATGGCTGATCCAGGATGGAATTCCCGAACTGTTTCTTCTTGGGGGTATACTGAGCCTTCCCCTTGCCCTTGAACTTGGCATTGGTAACGGCTGCTGCCTCTGCTTGCGGAGTGGACGGAGCTTTCTGCTTTTGCTTCCGATTGCTGTTCCCATCTCCGTCGGCGACTTGCCTTCTTCGTCCATCTTCGTGTGGATTGGACATGGCTGATCCAGGATGGAATTCCCAAACTGTTTCTTCTTGGGGGTATACTGAGCCTTCCCCTTGCCCTTGAACTTGGCATTGGTAACGGCTGCTGCCTCTGCCTGCGGAGTGGACGGAGCTTTCTGCTTTTGCTTCCGATTGCTGTTCCCATCTCCGTCGGCGACTGCCTTATGCTTGCCGCTACGTATGTGGTCCTCTTCTTCGCCATTTGCATAGCGTGTGGCTATCTCCATCATCTTGCTCATGGACATGTTGCCTGTCCGACCGAACTTCAGGTACAGATCTCTGTACCGCACGCCTGCCTTGAAGGCGCAGACTGCTTGGTGCTCTGTGACGTTCTCCACCGTGTGGTAGAGGATCGTCCAGCGCTGGATGAAATCGTGCAGGGGCTCATTTTGCTTCTGGACACAGTGTTGGAGCTCCACGAGACCAGCAGGGCGTTTGCACGTGCCCTCGAAGGTCCTGATGAAGACTCGGGACAGATCTGCCCAGTTGTAGATGCTTGATGGAGCCAATTGGTTCAGCCACGCTCGTGCCAAGCCGTCGAGCATCAGGGGGAGATGTTTCATGGTGACCTGGTCATCTCCGCCACCGATATGGACCAACACTCGATAGTCGTCCAACCACGTTTCTGGCTTGGATTCTCCTGTGAACTTGCTGATCCCCGTCGCCAATCGGAAGTTGGGAGGGATGTCAGCTGAATGGATGGCCCGACTGAAGCACTCGGGGCCAGAGACGATGGTCATGCTTCCACTCGGACGGTCTCTATCGTGACCATCACGGTGGGCTCGACTCCTGTCGACCTTCCTCTGGGCGATGTACCCTCTTGCGTCGGGCCTTGGATCATACGCGTCACCGACTGACGGGCCGATCATCGTGATGTCGGGGCCCGTAAGGCCCACCCCGCGGAGGAGTGCGTGAACGGCGACGATCTTCAGGATTCATGGAACAGCTGCCCCCTCTGCGTCACTGATGAGAGTCGGGGCTGAAAATCGACAGATGCGTGTTCGCGTGAACATAACTGTTATGGATCCTGTTGTGCGACTGGGAGACCGCCGAATTCTGCTGCTGCGCCATATGCAAGAGGGCGTGGATCTGCTCGATCCCTCTACCAGCCTCTGAGTCAGTCGGTTGGAAGGAATCGGCTATCTTGGCAGCGACAGCCAGGTTGAGGACGGGTGTGCGGAACACCTCGACGTTGCTCTGACGAGTGCGTCGACTGGCAGAACGGTGGTGTTGACGACGAGCGCCGGATGATTCGCCGACCTCATGCTCGTTCCGACCAGTTCGGCGGGGACTTTCATGGGTATCGGCCATGAGAACTTCGGCTGCAGGCCCGCGACCCAAGTACTCGGAAGGTAACTCAGTCGGAACTGAGTCCAAGCACCGTGACGGCGGCGCGACCACAACCGACTCGAGGACCGCCACTTGGAGGACGCATTCTGTCGCACCTGGGCGTGTCGCACCCAACGCTGGAGCCGCGAACGGCGGGACCGCTTATTGCGGCGCGTGACGGGGGCGAAGATCGAAACCCGGGCCGATTGCTGGAGAAGAAGGACGCAGCGGGAACCGGCACGGAAGTGCGTAGCCCCGCGGCTGGGGAGCGCCTCGACGTCGAGAGGCACATCTTGAAGCCATGCCGAATCGTCGACGATGAAGGAGAGCGCTCTGAAGAGGACCTCATGACCCATGCACAAATCTCCGCCGAACGACATGATGAAAAGATGAAGTTGCAAACTCGCCGGAAGTCGCTTAGACGCCTGCCCCACGGTGGGCGCCAACCGTCGTGGGTATAAGTCTGACAGTAGATGTGTAGGGTACGAAAGGATAGGCAGAGCCTTAGCTACGGCGAGGTTGTATGTGTTCAGGCCCCTCTACGGTGGAGGTAAAAGCCCTACGTCTCAGTGCTCTTGGGAGCTTAGTGTCGAGTGGAATATAGGATTACAGTAAATGCCAACCCCTGCACCAGTGGGGAAGGGCGGCTTATATAGAGTGCGCTGCCCTACACAACGGCCCAGTGGACAGGGGTGGAATAGTGGCGAATAAATGCCTACGTTACAGGTAACGTATGCCTTAAATGCTAATAATGGTGTATGAAAACGTAAGACCGTTGCCCTCCTGGGAGGTTACGATGTACAGAGTGGAATTCAGTCGATACGTTAAATACGCTCCGAATGTTCGTCACCGACTCGATGATGGGGGAGTCCTTAGTTCAGTCGGAACTGTCTAAGGACCTTGTCCTCTATGAAGGGTAGTCCTTGGGTAGGACCTATAGGACAGGCCTATGACCCTACCCTGGGACTATAACCCCATCACTAATCGATCGAGAACATCTGGAAAGGCTACAGAAGGATGTGGTTCAGTGTCTTGTCAGTTTTGAGTTGGTGTTCCCCCAGTCCTTCTTCAATATTATGACGCATCTTCTCGTTCACCTAGTCGATGAGATTTCTATTCTCGGTCCGGTATTTCTACGTAATATGTTCCCCTTCGAAAGGTTCATGGGAGTCTTAAACAAATATGTTCATAATCGTGCTAGGCCAGAATGAAGCATCTCCAAGGGCTATGGAACAGAGGAGGTCACTGGGTTCTGTGTAGACCTTTTTCCTGACCTTAAGCCGATTGGTGTTCCTAAATCGCAGCATGAGGGGAGACTGAGTGGAAAAGGCATACTAGGAAAGAAAGCAGTGATATGTAGGGACGGGCATTCTTTCACTCAAGCACACTACACAGTTATTAAAAGTTCCACCTTCGTGGCTTCGTATATCGAGGAGCACAAGAATTTTGTACGCTTCGAGTTCTCGGGGAAGGCTATCTCCTGGATTGAAGAAAAACACATGGATACTTTCGGCAGTTGGTTGCGTGCATGTCTCATAAATCACAACACTGTTGGAGATCAACTCTAGTTGTTGGTCGTGTCACCTTCTTCGACTGTATTACATTTCCAAGGATACGAGATAAACGGGAATACATTTTATACGACCGCCCAAGATAAAAAGAGCACCAACCAAAATTGTGGTGTCCGTTATGATGCGACAGACGAGAATGGGCAAAATGACACATACTATGGTTACATAGAGGAGATATGGGAACTTGACTACGGACCTACTTTTAAGGTCCCTTTGTTTCGGTGTAGTTGGGTGAACATGAATGGAGAAGGGGTAAAGGTAGACCAGTTGTATGGAATGTCAACAGTTGATCTCAAGAATCTTGGTTACAGAGACGAGCCATTTGTCCTAGCCAATGATGTGGCTCAAGTTTTCTACGTGAAAGACATGTCCTCCAGACCGAAAAAAGAAAAAAAAAAGCAAATGAATACATCGGACGATGAGCCAAAGCGTCACATAGTTCTTTCAAGGAAAAGAAAATCGTGGGGATCGAGGACAAGACAGACATGTCAGCAGATTATAATAAGTTTGATGAAATTCCGCCCTTCATAGTGAGAATTGACCCAAGCATCCCGTTAAATAATGAAGATGCTCCATGGTTACGGCCAAAGCGATCATAGGCAAGGTATCGAAATATAAAATTATGTAATGTATTAAACTTTATGTGATGTGTACTAATGTATTAAACTTTATGTGATGTGTACTAATGAAACTTTGTGATGTGTATTTGAATGATGCATTTTGAACACACAAAAAGTATGGAGTTCAAATAAGTTTAAAAAAATGAAGTCCCTTTGTAACAGATGAGTTCTCGTTCGAAACCCTGATATTTCGAGAGAGATTGTCCCTTTTGTACACGAACTACATCCAGTTTTTGTCGTAACCCACTCAACTTTTTAGCTCATGCTATGTGGGTGAAGTGATGATACCATGCCAACTTTCAACATTTTTAGAGTTCATTTGTAATGCTTTTCAATTTTAGGGTCAACTAGCTTAAAAAAAATAAGTAAATGCACGAAAAATATCAAATGAAGTCAGAAATTGTTAAAAATTTCTGATGTGTCTTCGAATGGTGCATTTTGAACACACAAAAAGTATGAAGTTCAAATAAGTTATAAAAAAATGAAATCCCTTTGTAACAGATGAATTCTCTTTCGAAATCGTGATACTTCGAGAGAGATTGTTCGTTTTGTACACGAAGTACATCCAATTTTTGTCGTCACCCTCTAAACTTTTTAGCACATGCTATGTGGGGGAAATAATGATACCTTGCCAACTTTCAACATTTTCAGAGTTTCATTTGTAGTGTTTTTCAATTTCAGGGTCAACTAGCTCAAAAAAATAAGTAAATGCACGAAAAATATCAAATGAAGTCAGAAATAGTTGAAAATTTGTGATGTGTCTTTGAATGGTGTATTTTGAACACATAAAAAGTATGAAGTTCAAATAAGTTTAAAAAATGAAATCCCTTTGTAACACATGAGTTCTCTTTCGAAATCGTGATACTTCGAGAGAGATTGTCCGTTTTGTACACGATGTACATCCAGTTTTTGTTGTAACCCTCTCAACTTTTTAGCACATGCTATGTGGGTGAAATGATGATACCATGCCAACTTTCAACATTTTCAGAGTTCATTTGTAGTGCTTTTTAATTTCAGGGTCAACTAGCTTAAAAAAATAAGTAAATGCACGAAAAATATCAAATGAAGTCAGAAATTGTTGAACATTTGTGATGTGCCTCTGAATGGTGCATTTTGAACACACAAAAAGTATGGAGTTCAAATATGTTTTAAAAAATGAAATCCCTTTGTAACAGATGAGCTCTCGTTCGAAACCCTGATACTTCGAGAGATATTGTCCATTTTGTACACGCAGTGCATCCAGTTTTTGTCGTAACCCTCTCAACTTTTTAGCTGGGTCAACTAGTTCAAAAAAATGCACGAAAAATAGCTTTACTGGATTCCACTGGAAGCTAGCAGAAACCAACTCACGTAGACGCTGCACAACCTGATCTGAAGTAAACGTGATATGAAGTAAACGATCCACGAGTCACTCTAACAACCCCGTCCGCGCACTTTTGAAAAATAAAATCATCTTATCAACCATTGTATATGCCCTCGGTCATTGGCAGCTCAGGTTGTTGGATTGTCCAAGTGTCAGCCGGTAGTTGAGGGGACGTTTGCCAAGGTCAATAGATACTGCGGCAAATGAAGAGTTTAGCGTCAAACCATAGTGCTTTGTACGTACTTTCTATAAGGGTTGCTAGGTTCTGCTTAGCTGCGCCTGTCCTTATCGGCCGGCTGATAAGCAGAGCTTTCCTTTGTCGTTGGAAAACCGACAGAATATCCGTCTCCCAACGCCGTGATTCGTGCAATATATAGTCGTCAGGAAAGCATAAAATGTTAAGGTTTCCGTTGCACCTGTATTATACCGCCACCAAATTACATCAGTGTATACAATAAAAAGAAAAGAACGTGAAAACAAAGGAAAATCGAAAAGATAAACGATGCTATAAAATGGGTAACGGGATCCAAATGCACCAACCAAAGGCTTGCGCATCGAAGCCCTCAGCCAGCTCCACATCGTGCCATTGACAAGACGAAGCCAAGGAAACTACCTGTTAAGCTTCATGCATTAGGCAACGTAATTAAAAATTTAAACTGGTGAAAAGAATTAGTCAATCCACATATACATTTGAACACCCCCTCTCACGTGTGACGCGAAAAGTTAACATATAAAAGACTCAGATGTATGGCTCGAGAGGCGTATACATGGACACTTAGGGGCCGATCAATGTTGAGAAACTCATTAACTGGTAGCTGCTCGCTCGGATTGGGAGTAACGATTAATCACGAAATCGGCCTGTTGACTAGATTAATCAATCAACCATCAATCTGTGTAATTTAAACTTAATAGAAGCAAAATTTGTATGGAGAGAAATATGCATTGCAAATATGAAGCAAATGACATCATTTTCTTTTCTTAATAGACCACAAACATGTATACAATGACAATCATTTGTGTGGGCGTAAAAAATCATCAACAAACGTGTATACAACAAAACTGATAATAAGCCAAAACTGGTAAAAAAAAACCATTTCAAGAACCTTGTAAAAGGTTCACAAAACTGATAGAAAACGGGGTGGGACGGTCTAGAATAGTCCTAAAACTGGAACCAACATTGAATCTTAATAGCGTTAAATGGGACAGACCAAATTGGGGGCGCGAGGAGAGGGCTTGGCGATGGCTGGCGCTGGCGAACGACGGCGTAGCTTGCGAAACCGACGCCGGGGATGAGGGTGAAGCGGTGTGCGGTCCAGACACTGGCGGAGGTGGACCGACGGCGAGCGAAGGTGACATTAGTTAGTTGAACTAACAACAAATCTTGTAACAGAGGCTTCACAGAGGTCCATCTTACAATATGCAATGGCGCGGAAGTAGTTGTGGATCCATCGACCCATAACAACTGCAGGTTGGCGTTGCACCAAGTTGCACATTTTTGTACAAGGCTCGATTCCATCAGTAATAATTGGACTATTCGTGCATGAGACAAGCCTTCACATTAACAACCACACGGCCGGCTAGAAATAATTAACATACACGTATGCATGAGGCTATATATCTGGCAACAATCATCCCCTTTATGTACAATGCAAGGGAAGGATTAGAACACAGAGACACAAACAGAAAAGAGATGGCAACGCCGGCAGCGTCCACCGGCGCCAACGGCGACGTGGAGGCTGCGAATAGTAAGAGGGCCCCAGCAGACGGCAAGACGCCGGTGACCCAGAAGGTGCTGTCGGTGTCGGCAAACCTGGCGCAGCTGCTGCCGACGGGGTCGGTGATGGCGTACCAGATACTGGCGCCGTCCTTCAGCAACCAAGGCAAGTGCTACCCCTCCAACTGGTGGATCACACTCGGCCTCGTCGTCGTCCTCGCCGCCTCCTGCATGTTCTTCGCCTTCACCGACTCCATCGTCCACAACGGCAAGGTGTACTACGGCCTGGCCATGTACCGACGCCTCAACATATTCAACATAAGCAAGACAGAGGAACATGAGGAGTTTCGTGACATTCCGGGGGAACTCGAGAGGCGGCGCCTCAGGAAGCAGGACTTTGTCCATGCCTTCCTCACCGTCATCGTCTTCCTCACCATGGCCTTCAGCGACGTCGGGCTCCAGAACTGCTTCTTCCCTCACGCCGACACCGACACCCAGCAGCTCCTCAAGAACCTGCCGCTGGGAATGGCCGTCTTCTCCAGCCTAGTCTTCACCATCTTCCCCAGCAAAAGGAACTTCATCGGATGCAACGACCCAAACAGTGAGAAGAACAGCGACATCGCCAACTCAAACAGTGACAAGAAAAGCGACACCACCAAAACTGAACCAGCGTCGTCGTCTTCCACTGCGCCCCCTCCAACTTCAAGTGTATGCCCTGCATGCCATGGTCATAATTTGTCCTAGATGAAGAAAAAACAAGAGTCAATTCTGTTACTATTTTCAAAATTACCATGTGATCTATCTCTCTGAGCTGCTCCTGCTTGAACCAACGAAATCGATCAATTCAATCGGCTCCTCTCCCATGCTCGTGCAACTCTGAGAACAACACACTTTTTAAAGAAGGCTTACGAAGAAAAAGAAAACTACTGCCTCTGATTCATATTAGTTGTCACTGGGATTTGTACTAAATCAGTGATAACTAATATGAATCGGAGGGTGTATAGTATTTTATGATAAAAGAGTGTTAGGAAAAAAGCCACTCTTTCTCTCGTCCCTACTCCCTCTATAAACAAATATTAAAGCATTTAGATTACAATAAGGTAGTGATGTAAACGCTCTTACATTTCTTCACAGAAGGACTATATAATGTTAATTTTGTTGTGTTCTGTATCTGTAGGATCGACTAGTACACAGGAAAGAATAACACTGTTAGTGTCGAGGGATTTTGGTCTAATTAATATCAGTATACATGAGCTAGCATATGTATTCTGTTGGAAATAACCAAGCTGTCCATGTCCGGCTCGGACCGGAAAGTCACCGTCTAAGTTTAGTATTAGACTAGTTTGCTAATATATATACCTATGTAACCCCTGTGTATTGAATTACAGATCAAGACCAAAAGTAATACAAGCATAGGACCGACACGGCCCTATTAGCCATCACCTAGATTTCTCGTGTGCGTGTTCCTTGTGATCGAATTAGCCCGGCGAGTTGATCGCTAGCTTAACTGATTAAGCTAGCTATATTCGTGCGGCAGTCCAGCAACAATCCATCCACCTGTGTGCCTACTTGCTTAGTACTACCACTACGGCGTATATCGGATCTTCTTGTACAGGCGTTTGGTTGACGGCCGAAAGCACTGGTCGTTGGAATCGTCTTCGTTCGTCGTCGTCGTCGGAAAGTACTCGACGGCGTGGTCTGGGCCAACAATTGGTATCTAGAGCTTGGTTTATTGGCGTGATCTTCGGAAAGCAATCGAAGGATCATGTCAAACCCCGACAAGGAGATCGTTGTGGCGGGAGCTAGAGCACCGATGCTGATGGTTGGGGGGTCGCAATTCCCCCGGCTGGATCGAGAGGACTACGCACTATGGACAATGAACATGGAGGTCGCGATGGAGGGAGCGGAATTCTGGGAAGCTGTCGATCCCGGCGGCGCCGAGTACGCGAAGGGCGCGGCAAAGTATCGGACGGATCGTCAAGCGTTAACGGCGATCTACTCCGCCATGCCGAAGGATGTACTGCAACACCTCGTCGGAAAGAAAACGACGAAGGAGGCATGGGAGACCATCAAGATCCTGCACCAGGGTCATGACCGTGTCAAGGAAGCACACCTTCAGTCCCTCATGAGAAGCTACGAGTGCCTAAAGATGGAGGAAAGCGAGACGGTTGATCAGTTTGCCTCCCGTCTCAAGACCCTCGTCAACGGCATACGCGGCTATGATTCAACTCTAGAAGAAGTTGCGATCGTCCGACGATTTTTGCGCGCCGCGCCGGCACGCTACATCCAAATCGTCACATCGATCGAGCAATGTCTTGACCTGAACACTCTCACGGTCGAGGATCTCGTCGGAAGGTTCAAGGCCCACGACGAGAGAATTCGTCTCAGCTTCGGCGATTCGAAGGAGAGTGAGAATCTCATGCTTACAATGGCGCAATGGATGGCCCTGTCGAAAGGAAAGCAAGGTGGATCCACAAGCGGTAATAAAGCAAAGGAGAAGCAAAGCCCGGCGAAAAAGGACCTCGCTGGACAGGAAGAAAAGGCTAGAAAACCAAGGAGAAAATTTGACATAAAAAAAGTAAGGTGTCACAATTGTGGAATCCTCGGTCACTTCAAGTCTGATTGCAAGAGTCCACCGAAGGAAAAAAGCTCTCATGGCCAAGGGAGGCGATGATAGCGATATGATGCTCATGGTTGAAGTATGCGAGCTTATGGACGAGGATGGTCCAGCTCCGAAGGCACCGGCTACCGAGGTTGTCACGCTCGACGAAGAGAAGGTTTACCTTCATGACAAGAAGAGGGTGAACACGGCGAGGCACGTGTGGTACCTCGACACGGGAGCAAGCAACCACATGACCGGTGACAAGGACCAGTTTTCTGAGCTAAATCTCTCGGTTGGAGGCACGGTTCGGTTCGGTGACGGGCGGACCGTTGACATCACAGGGCGAGGTACTGTCCTGTTTGAGCTGAAGAATGGCGGTCACAAGGTACTCACAGATGTGTACTATATTCCCAAGCTAAAGAGCAACATCATAAGTCTTGGCCAGCTCGAGGAGCGTGGTTGCAAGATTGTGCTCAAAGATGGCTATCTATGGGGGTATGACCGTCAGAGGATGCTGATCATGAAGGTGCAGAGGTCGCCAAACAGACTCTACGTCCTCAACTTAGATCGTGTGGATCCAGTATGTCTCTTGTCAAGCATGGAGGACTCGGCATGGAAGTGGCACGCGCGCTACGGTCATCTAAATGTTGGAATTATGCCCTAGAGGCAATAATAAATACAGTTATTATTATAATTCCTGTATCAAGATAATCGTTTATTATCCATGCTATAATTGTATTGAATGAAGACTCATTTACATGTGTGGATACATAGACAAAACACCGTCCCTAGCAAGCCTCTAGTTGGCTAGCCAGTTGATCAAAGATAGTCAGTGTCTTCTGATTATGAACAAGGTGTTGTTGCTTGATAACTGGATCACGTCATTAGGAGAATCACGTGATGGACTAGACCCAAACTAATAGACGTAGCATGTTGATCGTGTCATTTTTTTGCTACTATTTTCTGCGTGTCAAGTATTTATTCCTATGACCATGAGATCATATAACTCACTGACACCGGAGGAATGCTTTGTGTGTATCAAACGTCGCAACGTAACTGGGTGACTATAAAGATGCTCTACAGGTATCTTCGAAGGTGTTGGTTGAGTTAGTATGGATCAAGACAGGGATTTGTCACTCCGTGTGACGGAGAGG
This sequence comes from Hordeum vulgare subsp. vulgare, assembly GCF_904849725.1. NCBI lineage: Eukaryota > Viridiplantae > Streptophyta > Magnoliopsida > Poales > Poaceae > Hordeum > Hordeum vulgare. The sequence goes on from NC_058524.1 coordinate 623,377,474, forward strand.
TATCTCGGGGCCCACTCGGTAATACAACATCACACACAAGCCTTGCAAGCAATGCAACTTAGTGTAAGTTGCGGGATCTTGTATTACGGAACGAGTAAAGAGACTTGCCGGTAAACGAGATTGAAATAGGTATACGGATACTGACGATCGAATCTCGGGCAAGTAACATACCGAAGGACAAAGGGAATGACATACGGGATTATATGAATCCTTGGCACTGAGGTTCAAACGATAAGATCTTCGTAGAATATGTAGGATCCAATATGGGCATCCAGGTCCCGCTATTGGATATTGACCGAGGAGTCTCTCGGGTCATGTCTACATAGTTCTCGAACCCGCAGGGTCTGCACACTTAAGGTTTAGCGTTGTTTTATGCGTATTTGAGTTATATGGTTGGTTACCGAATGTTGTTCGGAGTCCCGGATGAGATCACGGACGTCACGAGGGTTTCCGGAATAGTCCGGAAACGAAGATTGATATATAGGATGACCTCATTTGATTACCGAAAGGTTTTCGGAGTTACCGGGAATGTACCGGGAATGACGAATGGGTTCCGGAAGTTCACCGGGGGGGGGGCGGGGGCAACCCACCCCGGGGAAGCCCATAGGCCTTGAGGGTGGCACACCGGCCCTTAGTGGGCTGGTGGGACATCCCAAAAGAGCCCTATGCGCCGTAGAGATAAAAATCAAAGAGAAAGAAAAAAAAGGGAGGTGGGAAGGAAGGGAAGGACTCCCACCCACCAAACCAAGTCCAACTCGGTTTGGGGGGGGGAGGCTTCCCCCCTTGGACTCGGCCGACCCCCTTGGGGCTCCTTGAGCCCAAAGGCAAGGTCCCCTCCCTCCCACCTATATATACGGAGGTATTGGGGCTGATTTGAGACGACTTTTCCACGGCAGCCCGACCACATACCTCCACGGTTTTTCCTCTAGATCGCGTTTCTGCGGAGGTCGGGCGGAGCCCTGCTGAGACAAGGTCGTCACCAACCTCCGGAGCGCCGTCACGCTGCCGGAGAACTCTTCTACCTCTCTGTCTCTCTTGCTGGATCAAGAAGGCCGAGATCATCGTCGAGCTGTACATGTGCTGAACGCGGAGGTGCCGTCCGTTCGGTACCAGATCGTGGGACTGATCACGGGATTGTTCGCGGGGCGGATCGAGGGACGCGAGGACGTTCCACTACATCAACCGCGTTCACTAACGCTTCTGCTGTACGATCTACAAGGGTACGTAGATCACTCATCCCCTCTCGTAGATGGACATCACCATGATAGGTCTTCGTGCGCGTAGGAAATTTTTTGTTTCCCATGCGACGTTCCCCAACAGTGGTATCATGAGCTAGGTTCATGCGTAGATGTCTTCTCGAGTAGAACACAAAAGTTTTTGTGGGCGGTGATGTGCGTTTTGCTGCCCTCCTTAGTCTTTTCTTGATTCCGCGGTATTGTTGGATTGAAGCGGCTTGGACCGACATTACTCGTACGCTTACGAGAGACTGGTTTCATCGTTACGAGTAACCCCGTTGCTCAAAGATGACTGGCAAGTGTCGGTTTCTCCAACTTTAGTTGAATCGGATTTGATCGAGGAGGTCCTTGGATGAGGTTAAATAGCAACTCATATATCTCCGTTGTGGTGTTTGCGTAAGTAAGATGCGATCCTACTAGATACCCATGGTCACCACGTAAAACATGCAACAACAAAATTAGAGGACGTCTAACTTGTTTTTGCAGGGTATGCTTGTGATGTGATATGGCCAATGATGTGATGTGATATATTGGATGTATGAGATGATCATGTTGTAATAGAAATATCGACTTGCACGTCGATGGTACGGCAACAGGCAGGAGCCATAGGGTTGTCTTTATACTAACGTGTGTGCTTGCAGATGCGTTTACTATTTTGCTAGGATGTAGCTTTAGTAGTAATAGCATGAGTAGCACGACAACCCCGGTGACAACACGTTGATGGAGATCATGGTGTGGCGCCGGTGACAAGAAGATCGTGCCGGTGCTTTGGTGATGGAGATCAAGAAGCACGTGATGATGGCCATATCATGTCACTTATGAATTGCATGTGATGTTAATCCTTTTATGCACCTTATTTTTCTTAGAACGACGGTAGCATTATGAGGTGATCTCTCACTAAAATTTCAAGACGAAATTGTGTTCTCCCCGACTGTGCACCGTTGCTACAGTTCATCGTTTCGAGACACCACGTGATGATCGGGTGTGATAGACTCAACGTTCACATACAACGGGTGCAAAACAGTTGCGCACGCGGAACACTCGGGTTAAGCTTGACGAGCCTAGCATGTGCAGACATGGCCTCGGAACACATGAGACCGAAAGGTCGATCATGAATCATATAGATGATATGATTAGCATAGGGATGCTTACCACTGAAACTATATTCAACTCACGTGATGATCGGACTTGAGCTAGTGTAAGTGGATCATGAACCACTCAAATGACTAGAGAGATGTACTTTTTGAGTGGGAGTTTAGCGAATAATTTGATTAAGTTAAACTCTAATTATCTTGAACATAGTCTAAGTCCACTTTGAATATATTTGTGTTGTAGATCATGGCTCACGCGACAGTCATCCTGAATTTTAATACGTTTCTAGAGAAAGCTAAGTTGAAAGATGATGGAAGCAACTTTGTAGACTGGGCTCGTAATCTTAAGCTAATCTTACAAGCTGGGAAGAAGGATTATGCCCTTAATGCTGCGTTAGGAGATGAACCACCCGCTACGGCTGATCAAGATGTTAAGAACGCTTGGTTAGCACGTAAGGAGGACTACTCAATAGTTCAATGTGCAGTCTTGTATGGCTTAGAACCGGGACTTCAACGTCGCTTTGAGCGTCATGGAGCATTTGAGATGTTCCAGGAGTTGAAGTTTATCTTTCAGAAGAACGCCCGAACCGAGAGGTATGAGACCTCCGATAAATTCTATGCTTGCAAGATGGAGGAAAACTCATCTGTCAGTGAACATGTGCTCAAAATGTCTGGGTACTCAAACCGTCTAGCTGAGCTGGGGATTGAACTCCCGCAAGAAGCTATCACTGACAGAATCCTTCAGTCACTGCCGCCAAGCTATAAAGGCTTTGTGTTGAACAACAACATGCAAGGGATGACCAAGTCTCCCGGCGAGTTGTTTGCGGTGCTGAAAGTCGCAGAGTCTGAACTCCGTAAAGAGCATCAAGTGTTGATGGTGAATAAGACCACTAGTTTCAAGAGAAACGGCAAAGGCAAGAAGGGCAATTCGAAGAAGAGCGGCAAGCCTGTTGCCAATCCGACGAAGAAACCCAAAGCTAGACCTAAGCCTGAAACGGAGTGTTACTATTGCAAGCGTATGGGTCACTGGAAGCGCAATTGCCCCAAGTATCTGGCAGATAAGAAGGCGGCCAAAGAAAAATCAGGTATATTTGATATACATGTTATTGATGTGTACTTAACCAGCTCTCGTAGTAGTGCCTGGGTATTCGATACCGGTTCTGTTGCTCATATTTGCAACTCGAAACAGGAACTGCGGAATAGACGAAGGCTGGCGAAAGATGAAGTGACGATGCGCGTAGGAAATGGTTCCAAGGTTGATGCAATCACCGTCGGCACAGTGTCACTTCAGTTACCGTCAGGATTAGTGATGAACTTAAATCATTGTTATTTAGTGCCTGCGTTGAGCATGAACATTATATCTGGATCTTGTTTATTGCGAGACGGTTACTCTTTTAAGTCAGAGAATAATGGTTGTTCTATTTCTATGAGTAACATCTTTTATGGTCATGCACCGAATGTGAGTGGATTGTTCATATTGAATCTTGATAGTGATACGCATATACATAACATTGAGACCAAAAGAGTTAGAGTTAACAATGATAGCGCCATATTTTTGTGGCACTGCCGCTTAGGTCATATTTGTGTAAAGCGCATGAAGAAACTCCATGCTGATGGACTTTTGGAGCCACTTGACTTTGATTCACTTGACACGTGCGAACCATGCCTCATGGGCAAGATGACTAAGACTCCGTTCTCAGGAACAATGGAGCGTGCAAGTGACTTGTTGGAAATCATACATACCGATGTGTGTGGTCCGATGAGCGTGGAGGCACGCGGCGGATATCGTTATTTTCTCACCTTCACTGACGATTTAAGTAGATATGGTTATGTCTACTTGATGAAGCACAAGTCTGAAACATTTGAAAAGTTCAAGCAATTTCAGAGTGAAGTGGAAAATCATCGTAACAAGAAGATCAAGTTCCTACGGTCTGATCGTGGGGGTGAATATCTGAGTTTCGAGTTTGGTACTCACTTAAGACAATGTGGAATTGTTTCACAGTTAACACCGCCTGGAACACCACAACGTAATGGTGTGTCCGAACGTCGTAATCGTACTCTATTAGAGATGGTGCGATCTATGATGTCTCTTACTGATTTGCCGTTATCATTTTGGGGTTATGCATTAGAAACAGCTGCATTCACTTTAAATAGGGCACCATCAAAATCCGTTGAGACGACACCATACGAACTGTGGTATGGCAAAAGGCCAAAGTTATCGTTTCTTAAAGTTTGGGGATGTGATGCTTATGTCAAAAAGCTTCAGCCTGAAAAGCTGGAACCCAAAGCGGAAAAGTGCGTCTTCATAGGTTACCCAAAAGAGACAGTTGGGTACACCTTCTATCTCAAATCCGAGGGCAAAGTGTTTGTTGCTAAAAACGGAGCTTTTCTCGAGAAGGAGTTTCTCTCGAGAGAATTGAGTGGGAGGAAGATAGAACTTGACGAGGTTGTCGAACCTCTCATCCCTCTGGATGGTGGCGCAGGGCAAGGGGAAACCTCTGTCATTGCGACGCCGGTTGAGGAGGAAGTTAATGATGATGATCATGAAACTCCAGTTCAAGTTTCTGTCGAACCACGCAGGTCGACGAGACCACGTGCTGCTCCAGAGTGGTACGGTAATCCCGTCTTATCAATCATGTTGTTAGACAACAATGAACCTGCAAATTATGAAGAAGCAATGGTGGGCCCAGATTCCAACAAATGGCTAGAGGCCATGAAATCCGAGATAGGATCCATGTATGAGAACAAAGTGTGGACTTTGGAGGTACTACCTGAGGGCCGCAAGGCCATTCAGAACAAATGGATCTTTAAGAGGAAGACGGACGCTGACGGCAATGTGACCGTTTATAAAGCTCGACTTCTGGCAAAGGGTTTTTCACAAGTTCAAGGAGTTGACTACGATGAGACTTTCTCACCCGTAGCAATGCTTAAGTCCGTCAGAATCATGTTAGCAATAGCTGCATTTTTTGATTATGAAATCTGGCAAATGGATGTCAAAACGGCGTTCCTTAACGGTTTCCTTAAGGAAGAGTTGTATATGATACAACCCGAAGGTTTTGTCGATCCTAAGAATGCTAACAAGGTGTGCAAGCTCCAGCGATCCATTTATGGACTGGTGCAAGCATCTCGGAGTTGGAACAAACGTTTTGATGAGGTGATCAAAGCATTTGGGTTTATACAAGTGGTTTGAGAATCTTGTATTTACAAGAAAGTAAGTGGGAGCTCTGTGGCGTTTCTAATATTATATGTGGATGACATATTACTGATTGGAAACAACGTAGAGTTTTTGGAGAGCATAAAAGGTTACTTAAATAAAAGTTTCTCTATGAAGGACCTAGGAGAAGCTGCTTACATTCTAGGCATTAAGATCTATAGGGATAGATCAAAACGCCTGATAGGACTTTCACAAAGCACATACCTTGATAAAGTTTTGAAGAGGTTCAAAATGGAACAGTCCAAGAATGGGTTCTTGCCAGTTCTACAAGGTGCGAGATTGAGTAAGACTCAGTGCCCAGCAACTGATGAAGATAGAGAGCATATGCGCTTCGTCCCCTATGCTTCAGCCATAGGTTCTATCATGTATGCGATGCTGTGCACTAGACCGGATGTTAGCCTGGCCATAAGTATGGCAGGTAGGTTCCAGAGTAATCCAGGAGTGGATCACTGGACAGCGGTCAAGAATATCCTGAAGTACCTGAAAAGGACTAAGGAGATGTTTCTCGTGTATGGAGGTGACGAAGAGCTCGCCGTAAAAGGTTACGTCGATGCAAGCTTTGACACAGATCCGGACGACTCTAAGTCGCAAACCGGATACATATTTATTCTTAATGGGCGTGCGGTAAGCTGGTGCAGTTCCAAGCAAAGCGTCGTAGCAGATTCTACATGTGAAGCGGAGTACATGGCTGCCTCGGAGGCGGCTAAGGAGGGTGTCTGGATGAAGCAGTTCATGACGGATCTTGGAGTGGTGCCAAGCGCACTGAATCCAATAACCTTGTTCTGTGATAACACGGGTGCCATTGCCTTAGCAAAGGAACCACGGTTTCACAAGAAGACCAGACACATCAAACGACGCTTCAAACTCATCCGCGACTACGTCGAGGGAGAGGACGTAAATATATGCAAAGTGCACACGGATCTGAATGTAGCAGACCCGCTGACTAAGCCTCTTCCACGGCCAAAGCATGATCAACACCAGAACTGTATGGGTGTTAGATTTATTACAATGTAATTCACATGATGATGTGAGGGCTAGATTATTGACTCTAGTGCAAGTGGGAGACTGTTGGAATTATGCCCTAGAGGCAATAATAAATATAGTTATTATTATAATTCCTGTATCAAGATAATCGTTTATTATCCATGCTATAATTGTATTGAATGAAGACTCATTTACATGTGTGGATACATAGACAAAACACCGTCCCTAGCAAGCCTCTAGTTGGCTAGCCAGTTGATCAAAGATAGTCAGTGTCTTCTGATTATGATCAAGGTGTTGTTGCTTGATAACTGGATCACGTCATTAGGAGAATCACGTGATGGACTAGACCCAAACTAATAGACGTAGCATGTTGATCGTGTCATTTTGTTGCTACTGTTTTCTGCGTGTCAAGTATTTATTCCTATGACCATGAGATCATATAACTCACTGACACCGGAGGAATGCTTTGTGTGTATCAAACGTCGCAACGTAACTGGGTGACTATAAATATGCTCTACAGGTATCTCCGAAGGTGTTGGTTGAGTTAGTATGGATCAAGACAGGGATTTGTCACTCCGTGTGACGGAGAGGTATCTCGGGGCCCACTCGGTAATACAACATCACACACAAGCCTTGCAAGCAATGTAACTTAGTGTAAGTTGCGGGATCTTGTATTACGGAATGAGTAAAGAGACTTGCCGGTAAACGAGATTGAAATAGGTATACGGATACTGACGATCGAATCTCGGGCAAGTAACATACCGAAGGACAAAGGGAATGACATACGGGATTATATGAATCCTTGGCACTGAGATTCAAACGATAAGATCTTCGTAGAATATGTAGGATCCAATATGGGCATCCAGGTCCCGCTATTGGATATTGACCGAGGAGTCTCTCGGGTCATGTCTACATAGTTCTCGAACCCGCAGGGTCTGCACACTTAAGGTTCGGCGTTGTTTTATGCGTATTTGAGTTATATGGTTGGTTACCGAATGTTGTTCGGAGTCCCGGATGTGATCACGGACGTCACGAGGGTTTCCGGAATAGTCCGAAAACGAAGATTGATATAATGACCTCATTTGATTACCGGAAGGTTTTCGGAGTTACCGGGAATGTACGAGGAATGACGAATGGGTTCCGGAAGTTCACCGGGGGGGGGGGGGGGGGCAACCCACCCCGGGGAAGCCCATAGGCCTTGAGGGTGGCACACCAGCCCTTAGTGGGCTGGTGGGACAGCCCAAAAGAGCCCTATGCGCCATAGAGATAAAAATCAAAGAGAAAGAAAAAAAAGGGAGGTGGGAAGGAAGGGAAGGACTCCCACCCACCAAACCAAGTCCAACTCGGTTTGGGGGGGGGAGGCTTCCCCCCTTGGACTCGGCCGACCCCCTTGGGGCTCCTTGAGCCCCAAGGCAAGGTCCCCTCCCTCCCACCTATATATACGGAGGTATTGGGGCTGATTTGAGACGACTTTTCCACGGCAGCCCGACCACATACCTCCACGGTTTTTCCTCTAGATCGCGTTTCTGCGGAGGTCGGGCGGAGCCCTGCTGAGACAAGGTCATCACCAACCTCCGGAGCGCCATCACGCTGCCGAGAACTCTTCTACCTCTCCGTCTCTCTTGCTGGATCAAGAAGGCCGAGATCATCGTCGAGCTGTACGTGTGCTGAACGCGGAGGTGCCGTCCGTTCGGTAGATCGTGGGACTGATCGCGGGATTGTTCGCGGGGCGGATCGAGGGACGTGAGGACGTTCCACTATATCAACCGCGTTCACTACCGCTTCTGCTGTACGATCTACAAGGGTACGTAGATCACTCATCCCCTCTCGTAGATGGACATCACCATGATAGGTCTTCGTGCGCGTAGGAAAATTTTTGTTTCCCATGCGACGTTCCCCAACACTAAATTTCCAGGCTCTTCGGCAACTTGGACAAAAGGAGATGGTACGTGGCCTACCGTGTATTGATCATGTTGAGCAAGTGTGCGACGGTTGCCTTGTTGGGAAACAAAGGCGGGCCTCGTTCCCGAGAGAGGGAAACTTTAGAGCAAGTAAAGCTCTTGAGTTGGTCCATGGAGACTTGTGCAGACCCATTACACCGGCTACCCCATCTGGGAACAAATACTTCTTACTCATCGTCGACGACTTCAGCAGATACATGTTGATTGTGTTGTTGAAGACGAAGGACCAAGCTTTGCAAGCCTTCAGGAAAGTAAAGATGGCGGCCGAGGTAGAATCCGAAGCCAAGCTAAAGGCCCTCCGTACCGATCGGGGGGGGGTGAGTTCAAGTCTCGTGAATTCACAGAATTTTGCGAAGCACATGGGATCAAGCGGTATCTTACGGCGCCATATTCACCACAGCAAAACGGTGTTGTGGAACGGAGGAATCAAACCGTGGTGGCGATGGCACGAAGCATGATGAAGAGCAAAGGGGTCCCGGGCAAGTTTTGGGGTGAGGCGGTCAATACGGCCGTTTATTTGCTGAACCGGGCTCCAACCAAGAGTGTGGTTGGGATAACGCCATACGAAGCATGGTACGGACATAAGCCCGCGGTTGATCATCTTCGTACTTTCGGGTGTGTGGCCGGGCATACAAGTAAGTTGGCGGATCGGAGTACTCCAATGATATTGGTTGGCTATGAAGCAGGCTCGAAGGCGTACCGTGCGTGCAACCCCTCTACCAATAAGGTGGTTGTGACTCGTGATGTGGTCTTTGAAGAAGCAAGGTCATGGAATTGGAACTCTACTGAGCCGGTATACCCGATCTCTGATGAAATCTTTCACGTTGTTTACAACGAATACGAGCATGCCGATAATCAACCGGAGACTACAACGACGCCGAGTGATTCTCTGGACAACGGAGCGCAGCCGAACGCGCCAGATAAAGCAGGGATAGAGGCGCACGAAGGCACGCAGCAGGACGCGGCAGACGAGGCATGCGATGGCTCGTGCAACACACCAAGCAATGCTCGAAGCGCTCGACCAAGTGACTGCATACCACAGGGGAGCAGCCTGGGAGCTGCGCCTGGAAGAGAACCTGGATCGCCAGAGAACAGGAGTTTGGCAACTCCACAAGATGAAAATTCCTCGTCTTCGACAGAACAGGAGACAAGGGAACGTCCGCCGACACCAGTTCGTCTTCGACCAGTGGTGGATTTATATCCTGAGGAAGCACTTCATACTATTAATCCTGTCAAAGTTATAAGAAGAGGACGACAATGTTTGCTTAGCGTCGAGGAACCGACGAAATTTGAAGAAGCAAATACTGAGGAGTGTTGGCGTCGTGCTATGGATGAAGAGTTGGGAACAATACGAGACAACAAAGTATGGGAGCTCGCTGATCTTCCCAACGGTCACAAATCCATAGGGCTCAAGTGGGTGTACAAAGTCAAGAAGGATGCTGAAGGAAACTTGGTCAAGCATAAAGCTCGGCTCGTAGCTAAAGGATTCGGGCAAGAGCAAGGTGTGGACTTCGAGGAAGTGTTCGCTCCAGTCACAAGGATGGAATCGGTGAGGCTAGTTATAGCTCTCGCGGCTCAAGAATCTTGGAGGCTACATCACATGGATGTAAAATCCGCATTTTTGAACGGGGAGTTGGAAGAAGAAGTATACGTGAAGCAACCACCGGGGTACATCAAAGAAGGAGAAGAACACAAGGTGTTGAAGCTACACAAGGCATTGTACGGGCTACATCAAGCTCCTCGGGCATGGAACATCAAGCTTGATCGTACATTGATTTCTCTTGGTTTTGAGAAAAGTCCACTCGAGCATGCTATGTACAAGCGAGGTAAAGGCAAGGATCGTCTCTTAGTGGGCATCTATGTTGATGATCTCTTGATAACTGGAGCAGACGAAGAGGAGATTGCAAGATTCAAGCTACAAATGAAGGAGCTATTCAAGATGAGTGATCTAGGGCTCTTGACATACTACCTCGGGATCGAGGTACAACAAAATCCGAACGGGATCACAATATGTCAAGAGGCATATGCAAAGAAGATACTTGAAAGTTGTAGCATGGAGGATTGCAAACCAACTTATGCTCCAATGGAGCCTCGGCTTAAACTTAGCAAAAGGAGTGAAGCCTCTGCGGTTGATGCAACGGATTATAGAAGTGTGGTCGGAAGCCTAAGGTATCTTGTGAATACACGGCCGGACTTGGCCTATTCCGTTGCCATAGTGAGTCGCTTCATGGAAGCACCCACGACTGAACATTGGGCAGCTGTCAAACATATACTCAGGTACATCAAAGGGACAACAAACTTCGGTTGTGTCTATTTGAGAGAGAAAAAGAAGGAGATGGTGGAGCTACTTGGCTACAGTGATAGCGACCTGGCAGGAGATGTGGATGACCGTAAAAGTACCTCGGGTCTGGCATATTTCTTGGGCAGGAGCATAGTAACTTGGCTATCACAAAAGCAGAAGGTGGTCGCATTATCGTCCTGCGAAGCAGAGTATATAGCAGCTGCAACCGCAACGGGTCAAGGTGTATGGCTAGAAAGGCTACTCGGTGACCTCACAGATAAAGAACCAGAAAGAGTGGTGCTCAATGTTGACAACAAGTCTGCGATTGCCCTGTGTAAGAATCCAGTGCATCATGACAGGACTAAGCACATAGATATAAGGTATCACTACATACGGCAGTGCGTGGAAGAAGGCAAGATTGAAGTCAACTACGTTTGCACCGATGATCAGCTTGCAGATATCCTGACCAAGTCTTTGGGACGACAGAAGTTTACAGAGATGCGGAAAAGGATCGGCGTCCAAGCTGTGAAGTGAGGACATCGTGTTTAGGGGGGTGATTGTTGGAACTAACCAAGCTGTCCATGTCCGGCTCGGACTGAAAACAGTCACCGACTAGGTTTAGTATTAGGCTAGTTTGCTAATATATATACCTATGTAACCCTTGTGTATTGAATTACAGATCAAGACCAAAAGTAATACAAGCATAGGACCGACACGGCCCTATTAGCCATCACCTAGATTTCTCGTGTGCGTGTTCCTTGTGATCGAATTAGCCCGGCGAGTTGATCGCTAGCTTAACTGATTAAGCTAGCTATATTCGTGCGGCAGTCCAGCAACAATCCATCCACCTGTGTGCCTACTTGCTTAGTACTACCACTATGGCGTATATCGGATCTTCTTGTACAGGCGTTTGGTTGACGGCCGAAAGCACTGGTCGTTGGAATCGTCGTCGTTCGTCGTTGTCGTCGGAAAGTACTCGACGGCATGGTCTACACAAATAGAACCGGGGGGGGGGGGGGGACGGACGATATACCAAGATCAGGGCCCTGATCCCTTGGTTACAACCAAAATTCATGCCTTGCTAGTTTCGATAATATATATGTACAGAGGTGCAAAGATCAAATGCAACATGGGTGTACTCAGACACTTGGGAAAACTCTACCTGATCTAATAGGTTTTAGGTGATTAGGTTCGAAATCTATCTCACGTGATCAGGGTTTTTGCGTGGTCATCCCTTAATCAATCATGTGTGTGTGTGTGCGCGCGCGCGTCCGTTCATGTGTGTGTGTGTGTGGGGGGGGGGGGGGGTGGAAGGGGGCTATAGGATTTTCGTCCGGTTATCCTTGATTAATCGGACAATTATCTTCTTCCTAATGACATACAGGAACCTCTTTTCCCTCTCGAGGTATTCTCAAAAATAAATAAATAGATATAGACGATAAGTGTCGAGATCTCTAGAGTTACAAATGTTACGGTGATTGGTGAGTTTACATGCCGTCCATCCACACTAATCCGACATTGAAAAAATAGGAGTTACAAGGTGTGACGAAAATAAAATTACAGGAAATTACACGTAACAATGGGACCAATACAAAAATTTGGTGGGGCCAGTTACTTTACCTTTCTTTCCTTTTTATAAAAATTAATATCTATAAATGATTTTTCAGATCCGACGGTCAGAACAAATTAAAGGCATAATTACATGAAATTACAAGTCATAACTCAACAATCACCGTAAAAGAGCTCAGAAAGAATATAGGCTCCAAATTGCATAGTCCTTCACGAGGGGTCCTAGTTGCCTTTGTAAAGTGCTTGTATGGCCGTCTGCATGTGGACGTGCTCATCGTGCAGAAGCAAAAGTTTAAACCGAATTCGTAAACCAACGTGTTGGTCGCTGCCCACTATATGGATTTCTAATAAGGCGCATGGTAAAAAAAACTTGTGCAATGTTGCAGCATTAGATGCAACATATTTAATGAGATTTCGTTGTTTTGAATATGTATATTTGGATTAATAATATGAGAATTACAGAAAATATATATATATATATAGTTTTTTATATTAGATTTATATTGTTGTAAGATGGTTAGTCAATATAAATAGCATGCATGGTTGTATGTTGAGGTAAGTTCCTTCCATGTATGATGGCATGTTAAAGATGGCATGGGTCATGTTGAGAAAACTATCTTAGTGAAGATCAGCGATCACCTATTTAGGTATACTGGAAGATAACCCACATAGTGATGGAAGAAAATGCTAAACCTGGTAAGCTAATGACATGGAGAAATTATGAGGATTAACTATGACAAGATAGGTTCTGTTGATTGTAATCTTGATGATTGAGCAATACAAATTTCATTCGTAATAAAAACTATGATGAGATGATATGTTCATGACGTGATAAACATGCATGAATGATAATTAATGTGGACGGGTTGCATAGATACAAAAAATAGGTAGAAATTGTGAGGAATGACTTATGATGAGATGGTATGTTGACGAAAGGGTGTGGCTTGATTTTAGTCGATGGAGACTTAACTAAGTCTTTGTCAAGTGACTTAACATATATATAAGAAAAAAACTAAGATTTTTTCACATGGATCTTTATGTAAGATCTCACGAATATAGTATGGACTGAGACTTGCTTAAGTCTTGGCTGAGATTTAGAAACCCCAATGACGAAATGGAAAACTTGCATGACTTCTCCATTTGGATGAGTTGAATGGATAGAAAAAAGTAATTAACATGCTCCCTCTTAACCCCCCCCCCCTCCCCCCCCCCCTCCCCCTCTTTTCACATGGGAGGTAAGAAAGTAAAAGTTAATCAAACCACTCATTAATCAAATCAATGGCTCAGATCTATTCTGAACTGTTACCTCTCATGTGAAAAGGGGAGGTAGGAGGGAAACATGCTAAAATTTGCCAAAAACAATAGATGTAAATTGTAAAAATTAATTATGATGAGATGCCATGTTGTTGACGTGGTAAACATGCATTACTTTTTTTTAGTGAAAGCCATCATGGCGGTTTTATATTACTTTGGGAAACATCGATACATCATCCGATGAAACATCAACCAAAACAAATGTGGTGGTTTAGCTCGTACTTTGAATATGACCACTAATCTTCCAAACTTTAACTTGTATTTAGAATATGAAATATGGTCGAAATGGTTTGGATGTTCGTTCAAAAAACGCTTGATTTTGTTGATTTATGTGCCGTATTTTAAGACAGCTGTTGCATACGGTGATTTCTGGTGCCAAAAGAAAAACCAGTTTTTGCCACAAATTTTATACTCCACCTTCTTTTTGTGCCCTAAAATAGGGTAGTTGTTGGAGATGCTCTCAGTCATTGAAAAAAGGACTCTCGCCTTTTTTAAATATAAGACGTTTTGGGAGTTTGAATTGAGCTGCCAAAACATCTTATATTTAGAAACAAAGTGAGTAGAACAAAGAGTGAATTGTTTTTTTTTTAAATGGAGGCGACGCCCCGGCCTCTGCATCGAGTGATGCATATAGCCATTTTATTAATAGCAAAATAGTCTGAAAAGAAACAAAGGATTCCCAACATAGAAAAAAGCAGAAGACGAAAATTACACGGCGCTCAGACCGCCGAATAGCTAAGAATAACCCTCTAATAATCTGGACTAAAGTCCAATCCTATTAGCATGCCTCCATCCATATCGGTTGAAGATAACCTGAGCTACCATCTCCCATCGGACACACCCAGTAACCAAAGGCTCCCTGGTTTTCATAGGAGTGAGTAAGGACCATGTGCAGATCGAGGAATTGTAATAAGAGAAAGTGTTATTCCACCAGACCTGCAGGTTACCCGTGGCAAACTTTAAGATAATTCCATTCAAAAGATTATACACACAGATGGCTGTATAATCTGCAACGTGCAGCATAGAGATTTCTAGAGAAGAGGTGAAATGATTTTTGAAATTGAAGGTTGAAACTTGAACCTACACAAAGTTGAGGATTGTGAAGTGAATCGTAAGACAAGTTTGAGTGTGTAATATGCACTTCTCCCCATCGATATTCAAATGGGGTGATATGGACTTCTTTCAATCAATATTATTGTGCCTTTTAAGAATGCCATCTTATTCACCCACAAAAAGAAGAAAGGAACAGAATGACATCTTATTGGCCGGGCGCACCGCAACTACGTACTCCAGCCTAGCTACCCACAGAGAGAGACAACCTAGGGAGGGAGAAAGATCAGGGCATGTACAATGGTTGATAAGATAGTTTTATCTTAAATTTTGCATGTAATTTAAAGATGACAAAAAAGAAAGTCTACAGTGGATCATCTCTTAGCCTTATCTTTTATAATTAGTTATTCCTAAAAATATGATGAGACACATTGTGTTAAGAGATCACCTCTTGTCTTCTCTTAAATAAGAGAAGGCAAAGCCTTTTTTTTTTTGAGTTCTTTCTCCTCCACCTTGTCATTTATCCTATGTGACATTCCTAAAATAACACATGTCCTCAAAGTTAATCAGTCATTGGCAGCTCAGGTTGTTGGAATGTCCAAGTGTCGGCCGGTAGTTGAGGGGACGTTTGCCACGGTCAATAGATACTGCGGCAAATGAAGAGTTTAGCGTCAAACTATAGTGCTTTGTACTTACTTTGTACTAAGGGTTGTTAGGTTCTGCTTAGCTGTGCCTGTCCTTATCGGCCGGCTGATAAGCAGAACTTTCCTTTGTCGTTGGCAAACCGGCAGTATATCCGTCGTCTCCCTACGGCGTCATTCGTGCAATACCATAGTCGTCAGGAAACATAAAATGTTAAGGTTGCAAGTGTTATATTACCGGCAAGTTGAACCAACAATATAATCATTTACTGCAAATGAATGCATGCATGCATGCATGCATCCATCTATCTACTCGGGGTTTGTCTTGTCTGCAGGTCTCTATCTAGGTGACGACCGGTAGTTAACTCTGCCTGTATTCTTGTTTGAGACTTTGGCTAATAAGCCAGCGCACGCATGATGCATCCATGGCCTTGTGTCTGTCTTACTCGATCGTGCGATATATATTAGGAGGGGCAGGCGCGCCGGCCCCAACTGTTGGGCCGGTCAGCCGAGAGTCATCCGACTTAGTACTTCTATCTTGACTCACACCAAGCACACTTTTCTAAACTAATTACAGGTAAGCTTGATCACCTTTCAATAATTCTAACCGGACTCAACGAGCTAGCCTATATTGGATTATCCTACATTCATCTCCTAATTCAAACTATCATACTCTTTACTCTACGAAACACGATACTGTTGGAGCTAAATCTCTCAGCTCACCTCTTCTCTCTTGGTTGTTTCACACAACACACACAAGAACACAAGAAATTTGATGCCGTGCTGCCTCACACAGCTCACAGCTTTTCTCCTCTCTATATTTTCTCTTGTTTTCAAAGCAAACAAGATAACAACTTATATGACACACGCACACAGCGGCCACGATCAGCCACGAGCTAACTAACTGCCCACGTCCTGAGCGTGTGCAGCCGCTCCACTAATTTAGCTACATGCAAACTCCACTTGCTATTTTCACGTACTAACTTACTTGACCGAATCACTCGGTTCAAACATCTATACAGACCAACGCTTTGCCCAGCTTGCATGCAGCACCGTGCATCACACACGGCATCGTCGTTCGCGTCACGCGGTACTTGGGCAACTCCTCAATACATGCCAACCGAACCACCTAATATGCATTGGCCCTATGTGACTCTAACTCATGCAGAAAATAAACATGCAGATACATAAAACATCAAGATTATATCTAACATTCAATCCCCTAATCTTGATGTTCATTCTTCATGCAGAAACTTCAAAGAAGAGCCGGTCCGTCGCTGTCATAGGCAGCGAGCAGTGCCTTCTCCTCATTCTCCTTCTTCTTCTCCGGACACTCCCAAGCAAAGTGTCCCATTTCACGACAATTATAACATTGTACCTCACTTTTGTCTTTGCGTCCTCCACCGCGTCCACGGCCACGACCCCGTCCTCGCGACGAGTCATGTCCTCTCGCCATGAGAAGTTGCTCCTCTTCACGTGCCGTCTCCCGCCCCTTGACGAGCTCCTCATGTGCCTTGAGTGAGCCAATGGCCTCCTCCATGGCCATCTTGTTGGTGTCGCCGAACAACGCAATTGACGAAGCAATGTGGATGAACTTGTTGGAGACGGCTCGTAGCAGCTTCTTCACGACGTACTTCTCCTCCAGCGGATCACCAAGCTCATGGATGCGTCCCACGAGCGTCGTGAACCTTGCCACAAAATCATCCACGAACTCTGCATCACCCATCTTGAGGCCATCAAACTCCGAGCGCAAGGACTCAATCCTCGCCTCCCGGACGCGCTCGACGCCAACGTGCATGGAGCGTAGAGCCGCCCACACATCGGCAGCGGTCTCCTTCTCCGCTACGCGCAGCAGCGTCGTGTCGTCGATCGACTGGGAGATGATCGTCATGGCCATCTCGTCCTTGCCCTTGTCGACCTCCATGGACGACGCCTCGCGATCAACGGCAGCCCATGCGCCGTTGGCTCGCAAGAGGTACTTCAACCTCATCGCCCATGCCGCGTAGTTTGTCCTTGTTAGCAGCGGGAATGGAAGCTTTCCCGCCGCCGCCGCCGTCGCCGTCGCGGCCGCTGCCGGCACCAGCGCTCCACTCGCTGAAGAGTCACGCGTCATCTTTAACCTAGCTCCGATACCAAATGTTGGAGCTAAATCTCTCAGCTCACCTCTTCTCTCTTGGTTGTTTCACACAACACACACAAGAACACAAAAAATTTGATGTCGTGCTGCCTCACACAGCTCACAGCTTTTCTCCTCTCTATATTTTCTCTTGTTTTCAAAGCAAACAAGATAACAACTTATATGACACACGCACACAACGGCCACGATCAGCCACGAGCTAACTAACTGCCCACGTCCTGAGCGTGTGCAGCCGCTCCACTAATTTAGCTACATGCAAACTCCACTTGCTATTTTCACGTACTAACTTACTTGACCGAATCACTCGGTTCAAACATCTATGCAGACCAACGCTTTGCCCAGCTTGCATGCAGGACCGTGCATCACACACGGCATCGTCGTCCGCGTCACGCGGTACTTGGGCAACTCCTCAATACATGCCAACCGAACCACCTAATATGCATTGGCCCTATGTGACTCTAACTCATGCAGAAAATAAACATGCAGATACATAAAACATCAAGATTATATCTAACAGATACAAGACCGCCTGTTCATCTTGCCATGCCGTCATCTTGTCATGCCGGTCGCCTCCGGTGACGCGGCTTACTGGACCATAACTTTTATGTTTTTCAACGTTGGCCATCACTTCATCATCATCTTTTCTTTTCATGTCGATTAGTAGACTGAAAGCAACGTTTACATGGACTACCAGCCACGCTGCCACATCTAAGCGTGCTACATGCAGACTAAATACATAGCTTCATGCAAGAACTCATGTTAACTGGTCCGCGTCCACCTTCATATTGATTTCCATCCTCTCATCAGTTGTTCGTCACGGGGAGACACATCTCTTCACCCGCCACATCTTCACATCTTTTCATTATCGTTGATGTCACATCTTATCGAGCAACACCTGTCCGGCAGCAACACAACTCGTCATATACGGGCAGCTCAACTTTACCGTATATGAAATCGCCGGAACCCCTTGATCATGAACGGAAACACAAGGCACAAATTCCTTTTTCCATCCGCTCCCAATCTCCTCCGCCAGTGACGCATCTCAACTGCAGCCGAAGACTCACACCCCCGAGCTCTCTTGGACACATCTTGCAAAAACTCACGCGAACACCTTGACAACGTCATACAACTTTACCGTCTCCTCCTTGCACTCCCCAATGATGATCTCGATGAGATTCCCAGTGCCACAACTTCTACACCTCCGCAACCATCAAGGATCACCATCGCCTTGCTGACGATATCATGTCGCCCTACTCCAAGTCCTTCCGCCGAACGACAATCACCCGTCGCCTCGCTTGCGCCAGCACCCTCACAGCCTTCCCATCACCGCTCCACCGAACGAAACACTTATCCTCCACTCGCTCCATGGACAACGACTATTGGCTGCTCTCCTTGTCGATGTACCACCCAACGAATGTATGTCCCGCTTCTCGTCGCCACACCAGCGAGTGTATTACCCGCCTGTATTGCCCACCCCGATGCGCTAGTCGGATCGCCATTCCGGGACAAGCGCAACTTCAAATCGACCTTGCTCTAGATATCAATTGTTGGTTTTTCGCATACAGGATCAATCACATCAAACTAGATGAACACACATGCACAAACATATTATAGCCAAGGGTCCATATCGTGCCCTTTGTTTTTCCATTTATTTCTCTTTACAACTCGATACAACCTTATTTTTCTCGGTACAACTCGATAGCCTGACCCAAAACGCCAATATCCTAAACTGGCTCATACATGGACATCATAGTCCAACCCAACTCGGCTAACACATCGCGGTATCAAACTTACCTAGTTTGACTACTCCTAACATAGAACGATTTAGTACTTCTATCTTGACTCACACAAAGCACACTTTCCCTAACTAATTACCGACAAGCTTGATCACCTTTCAATAATCCGAACCGGACTCAACGAGCTAGCCCACGTTTGGATTATCCTACATTCACCCCTAATCCAAATTATCATACTCTTTACTCTACGGAACACATACAAGACCGCCTGTTCATCTTGTCATGCATGTCGCCTCCCGTGACGCGGCTTACCGGACCGTAACTTTTATGTTCTTTAACGATGGCCACCACTTCATTTTCATCTTTTCTATTCATGCTGATTAGTAGACTGAAAACAACGATTACATGGACTACAAACCACGCTGCCACATCTTAGCGTGCTACAGATTAAACACATAGCCTCATGCAGGAACTCATCTTTACTGGTCCGCGTCCACCTTCACGTTGATTTCCATCTTCTCATCGGTTCTTCGCACACGGCAAGACACATATCTTCACCCGCCACATCTTCACATCTTCTCATTGTTGTTGATTTCACATCTTAACGAGCAACACCTGTCCGACGACAATACAACTCGCCATATAGGGCAAGCTCAATTTCACCGTATATGAACTCGTCGGAACCCCTTGATCACGAATGGAAATGCAAGGGACAAATTCCTTTTTTCCATCCGCTCCCAATCTCCTCCGCCAGTGACACATATCAACTGCAGCTGAAGACTCACACCCCCGAGCTCTTGGACACATCTTGCAAGAACTCACGTGAACACCTTGACAACGGCATACAACTTTACCGTCTCCTCCTTGCACTCCCAAATGATGATCTCGATGAGATTCACAGTGCCACAACTTCAACACCTCCGCAACCATCAAGGATCACCATCGCCTTGCCGATGACAGCATGTCGCCCTACTCCAAGTCGTTCCGTCGAATGACAATCACTTGTTGCCTCGCATGCGCCAGCACCCTCACAGGCTTCCCGTCGTCGCTCCACCGAACGAAACTCTTATCCTCCACTCGCTCCATGGACAACGACTATTGACTGCTCTCCTTGTCGATGTACCACCCAACAACTATATCTCCCGCTTCTTGTCGCCACACCGGCAGAGTGTATTACCCGCATGTATTGCCTGCCCCGAGGCAAGCGGAACTTCAAATCGACCTTCCTCTAGATACCAATTGTTGGCTTTTCGCCTAGAGGATCGATCACATCAAACTACATGAACACACGCGCACAAACATATTACAGCCAAGGGCCCATATCGTGCCATTTATTTTTCTATTTACTAGCAAAAGAGCCCGTGCGTTGCAACGGGTAAGAAAAATACTCACTAATCTAACAATCACGAGTTCATAGGCCAATGTCCTTTATTTCAACACATGACATCCCATCTGTATTTCTATTTACCCTTCGTCCTACGCTCGTCGACGCTGGACTTAGTGTTCACACCATCACAACATGTTTGAATGTTGTCAATCTTAAGGTGTCTCACTCTCGACAAAAAATGATAATTTCTTTTTGTGAGGTTTTGACGAGGCGTGTATGTGTGATTATAGATATTGTTTTTTGTTATCCATCCTAGTTTTGCCAAAGTGTTCGTTTTCAAGTCGAATCGGCACCGATATGAAGAAAAGACTGATCATGCGCTATTGATTAAGGTTTTATCGTAAATAGCATTTTTAAATGGTTAACACGTAAAATAATATCATACTCCCTCCGTCCCAAAATAACTGTCTCAACTTTATACTAGCTCTTGTATAAAGTTGTACTAAGCTTAAGACAGTTATTTTGGGACGGAGGGAGTATTCAGATTCTACATAATCTTTTCATTAAATTTTATATATAACATGTTAAATTTGAAGTTAGCGTTAAAAAGATGTAGATTTAAAAAAAATCAATTAATATGTACTGCGGGTTGATTACCAGAAACTTGAGGAGGTTTCTCCAAAAGAAGTATGACGGAGTAAGAATACCTATTTCTTGTATTAACATATTCAGATTTCTCTTCACAACTCGATAAAATCTTATTTTTCTTGGCACAATTTGATAGCCTGTCACTGCTTATATAAACACTGCTTATATAAACGTAGCTAGGCAGCCAGACCCGAAACGTCAATATCCTAAACCGAAACCGGCTAGTACTTGGACATCATAGTCCAACTCCAACTCGGTTAACACATCGCCGTATCAAACTTTTCTGGTTTGACTACTCCCAACATAGCATGACTTAGTACTTCTATCTTGACTCACACTAAGCACACTTTTCTAAACTAATTACCGGCAAGCTTGACCACCTTTCAATCTTTACCTAATAAAAAAGAGGCTAGTGTTTGTTGGAATTTTCGTCGCGACATTTTTACAAAAAAGA
This sequence comes from Hordeum vulgare subsp. vulgare, assembly GCF_904849725.1. Classification (NCBI taxonomy): domain Eukaryota; kingdom Viridiplantae; phylum Streptophyta; class Magnoliopsida; order Poales; family Poaceae; genus Hordeum; species Hordeum vulgare. The sequence goes on from NC_058524.1 coordinate 623,399,116, forward strand.
CCCTGTCGTTTGTCTGAATAAACCCGCAATCCTCGCATTAAGTGAACCTGAAGCGGTACGTGGGAAAAAAAACAGCAGCACGACCCTTCCTCTCGATCCCATCTGGACTCCAGCCCTGCCTCGCCCCATCCCTCCTCACCGACGTGCGCCGCCGCCCCCTTCGCCGCTCCCTCCGCCGCTCCGCCCGGCCGTCCGGACCGACCGCCTCATCGACCGGCCGCGGAGGTTCCCGCACCTCCCGCTCCGCCGCGGGCTCAACCTCCGCCGCGCGCAGCGGGACTAGCTCATCCGGTTCCACAGCCTGCCCGAGGCCTCCTCGTTCGAACCGCTGGAGGAGGGCGACACCATGGGCATGGTCGAAAGAACTTGTCAGCGGCAAAGGCGGTTCTTGAGGTAGGTGTCGGGATTCGCTGGCAGGGGTGGCAAGGTGCTGCTACGAGGCGTTGGCGGATCAATGGGGTGAAGCCTTGACGATGAGTGGGGTTCTTATCATTTTGTTGTACGCTGCGGGGCAAGCTCTATTTTCTAGATGTGAAACGATGTGGTTCGATCTACAACTCCCACGGTTCCTTGGTGCCTCATGTAACTAGCCTTGCATCATGTCCAGCCCGGGTGGATGTATGGTCTGCTGCGCCTGGCACAACAGCTACATCAAACATCGATGACGGCCCGGATGGTCTACAAGTCACTCATGCCCATCCTGTCTGTACGTAACAAGGAGGTGTGTTGATGTTCGAGTTTCATGTCCCTCACTGCCCGTCGACATCACGGCCGCCAATGTCATTCGATGTGTGGCCATTATTCATGGGCAGCAGCACCGTGGTAGACGGACTGCTCGACAACATTGCTTGAAGCGGCATGCAAGCAGAAAGCCCGGCCGCTCGGAACCTGCTGACTGACCCAGCCAAAGCGTGACAAAAAGGTAATTACCAAGTGTTAGTTCTTGATTGTTAGCCATGCTTCCTTCAGTTTAGCTTTTCAACTTGCATCTTGAGCTGCTTCTACTGGTATTAAGAAAACACCAACATATCTTTTTTTTATCTTGCTTTGCTAATTTTTGTAGTCGATCTCTAGGGAAGTTTTTAACATGGTGTAGTCAAATACCATTCCCTGATTCCATGGTGTAGTCAAATACCATTCCATGGTGTAATCTGAAAAGATTTGATGTTGGATTTGAGTTTCTTTTAATTCATCTCCAAATGATATAGGAAGCCATCAAATATCATTCCCTGGTTCCATAATTTTGATATTCCTAAAAGCTATTAGGATTTAGGATCTTTTAGAAATAAAGAGAATTTAGGATGCATACCTGGAGATCTATATCTACCACTTTTTTCAGCGGTACCTATAAAGTAATTTTTTTAACTTGATTTCAAATGATGAATATGCTGAGATTTGTGGTTCGCTTCGTGGTTCCTTATAGAACTGAATGAAGAAAAAATATAATCAAATGGTTTTAAGTTGCTAAATTATAGTTAGTTTAAATGAATTATTCTTTTTTCATCCATACTTATTATTTTTTTACCAACAAAAGAAGTAATGTTACAAGAAACTCCTTGCTCACATTTATTGCAATAAAAATATCATGGATCATATTTTGTAATGTAAAAATTCTGTTTTAGTAGGTTTGCATATGTTTCAAAGGTTTTGCTTAGCTGAGATAATTAATGATACAATTAGGGCACATGTAAAAAAAAAATCTCCCGTTACAACGCACGGGCATTTTTCCTAGTAATCCTAACTGGACTCAACGAGCTAGCCCATGTTTGGATTATCTTACAGAGGCCGGCCAGTAAAAGCATATCCAGCAAATCCCGCAAAAGATCTTGAACTGTAAAATAACCAACATTTTATAGTATCAGACAAGAAAAACGTCTATACCAGATACCACAAAAATTCCTGGTCCAGTAAAAGTTATACAACTCGCCCTAAAAAACGGACCTTGTCATGTAGATAACCAGGATTGCAGTCGTTTTTTGCAGGAACCTGTAAAAAAATGTTTGGCAGGAGGGAACTTACAGCTTCCACGCCTTCCATCATCGTCATGACCTCGCATGCAGGAGGTTACTTACTGTCCGAGCTCGATTCTGGCCATCCTAGCCGCCGGCAACCACGAGAGCAGATCGGGCTGACCTCGCATGCAGCAACACACACTAGTAAAAAAACATGGCTCTAGTTCCGATTGGTAAAGGTTTTTATGTAACGTTCAAGATACGACCCATCCTTATTTTGACGCCAGGGCCTCGACAGGGATAGAAGCGCATATCGGCGTTTCGCAAGAATGAATATCGTTACAAGTACATGTACTAAAGACAAAAGTATAAGAAATTGGCTTACGCTCGCCACCAGCTACATCAAAGTCACGTCAGTAAAATACATAAATATCACGATGAAGAGCAGGGTCCGACTACGGATGAAAACAAACGATAAAAGAACGACGTCCATCCTTACTATCCCAGGCTGCCGGTCTGGAACCCATCCTAGATCGACAAAGAGGAAGAAGAAGAAACTCCAAATGAACAATCATCGCGCTCGCGTCTTAATATCCTTACCTATACCTGCAACTAGTGTTGTAGCAATCTGTGAGCCACAGTGGACTCAGCAATCTCATTTTCAAAGGTATCAAGACTAGCAAAGCTTAATAGGTGAGGTAGGGTTAAGTGATGAGGCAGCAGCAATGACTAAGCATTTATTTGATGGCTAACTTACGAGTACAAGAATAAAGAGGGAGGTGATCCACGCATGACGGACGTGAACTACTGATGATCAAATGAATGATCCTGAACACCTACTTACGTCAGACATAACCCCACCGTGCCCTCAACCGGAGAAGGAGCTCACGAAAGAGACAATTACGGTTACGCACTCAGTTAGCATATTTTAATTAAGTTAACTTCAAGTTATCTAGAACCAGTGTTAAACAAAGTTTCCACGTTGCGACATAACCGCGGGCGCGGCTTTCCGAAAGATTTAACCCTGCAGGGGTGCTCCAACTAGTCCATCAGAAATTACCACAAGCCGCATAGAAATCCTCGATCATGAAACTTGCCATCTCGTCGGACTCCTTAGTGGAAAGCCTCAGCTCTGAGATTACCCAAAGCATCACCGGAATCCCGATGCACAAGACATTTGTCTAAGGTAAAACTAATCGTGTATCTCGTTCTCAGGACACGACAGATTGTCCAAACTTTCGGTAGGCCAAACACAGAGTTGCCCCTGGTAGCCACCGGCGGTTGACAGGTTGGACCAACACTCATGCGGAGCAATGGCCCGGGGATTGATTAATTACTCCGTGAGTGCCGGCGGGTCCCTATGCATTTTATGAGGTTATTAGGCAAATGTAGTATTAAAGTTGGGCCTTGCCAGACCAGTTTTAATCTAGGACGAATTATTAAGGGGGTCCCCATAACAACCCCGATCGTGTTAGGAGCGCTCAATTATGGAACATAACACTGGTAGCCGAAACTAAAGGGGCAAAGGTGGAACAAAACACTAGGCTAGAAATTCCGAGCCTTCCACCTTTTACCAAGTATATAGGTGCATTAAATTATATAACATTTAATAGGGTGATAAAAGAAGGAACCCATTTTATCACATAGAAGCAACTGCACCTGCAACTAGCAACGCTAACAGATGGTTAAGCAAGTAGTAACATAGCCAATCAGTGGTTTGCTAAGTTGTGAACAGGTTGAAGGTTTTCATGGCAATGTTGAAAGGCTGACATTTAACAGGTGGTAGGCAACGAGACATAACGAAAGAAACGAGACAACTAGCATGGCAATGATAGTAATGGTATCTAGGAAAATGATCATCTTGCCTGAGATCCCGCTTGGAAGAAGAATGACTCCGTAAAGTAGACGAACCGATGTAGTCGAACGGATCCTAATATTCCGACACGCTTGCGGAACTCTGTCGAGACAAAGCAAACCGGGAACAAGCAACAACACAGATATTCACCACGCACATGCACGACAAGATGCAATCCACATATGATGCATGATCAGTTGAATATATGCAAGACATGACATGTCAATTCATAACAATCAAACACTAGACATTAAGTGAAGTTCAATATGCAACGAGTTGCATATTGACAAAACTCCACATACAAATTATTTAGGTGTATACCGATTAGGTACACGACAATATTAATTATGGTTAAACATGGCAAGAGGTGAAGCGTAATTAATCTACCTATCTAGGCATTTTAAATGAGGTCGGAAACGACTTATAGCATCTCTGAACTGACCTCATACGTTAATTTATAATTATGTCCAGATCTGAACTAACACGTTTTAATATTTGTTAAACAGCAAAATAAATAGGTTGACGTGATTCGACGCGTCGTTCCAATCAATTTACACATATGGAACATCTCCAACGGAGCTACGGTTCAAAAGATATGATCACCGCAAGATATGATGGCATGAATGCAATATGTGTGCAACGACAGTCACAAGCATTCCAAAACATACAACAGCAAGGTAATATGAACCTACATAAGATTCTAAGCAAGTTTCATATAGGACACGATCAAAACGGAGCAACGGTTCAACAAATACAAGCTACACAAGAAATAGTCATAATCTGCCAAAATCAGCTACATGGCATTTTCTACACCCCAAAAGAACAAGCTACATAATCCTAAAATGCTCAAACAATGTATGAGACAGTAGTAGTCAAGATACACTACAACATCCTACTAATAACACCTTGCATGACAGCATGGATCACTAGGAAAAGAACTCACAAAATGACATCTCACACAAAGTTTCAGACTTAGTGAAAATATCAGTTTTTGACAGTGCAGTTTTCGATCTAAAGGCATATTGACAGCAGAAAAACTATATGCTACAGGGCACCGAATGGCATGAACAATTACAGCATGCTAGAGAATCTTAGGGACTACAACTAACTCCATTGCACCAACCCCAAAGAAGTTGTAGATCACTATGAAAACTCATGGCAAGACAGCAACAAAATATTACAGATCTCAGACTTAAAATATTTCAGCATCTCCAAATCAGCACTATTTTTCTAGCAAGTTGGCGACAAGCAAACAATACCTAAACATGGATTTCTATATCAATCAAAAATACCTGAGGCTAGCCTACATATCCAAGGGCATATCTCTAGTTCATAACTCATGCATATCACGCACAAAATAAATCCCACAAAATAGATAAGAGGGCAACATGACAAAATATCATGCACGCTAACTTACACAAAAGACAAATCTAAATTCACAGTGAAATTATATGGATTTTTCTACCCCGAAAACATACATAATATGTGGGGTTACAAAAATAAAACTAACGTCACACGTATATGCAAGAATATGTCCTAAACACGACATAACAAACTATTGATAACTCCTACATGCAAAAATGCAAACAACTACTCTAAAATACATGGCAAGGGACCCGAACAATGTAAACATTTTCTCTACGGGATTTGAACAATCCGGACACGCACAAAAATAACTACGGGACACCTAACATATTAGGACAGCACGCAAATCTAGGTGAATGGCATGTCAAACCATTTCAAACATGCATGCAAGTGGCAAAATATGATTCTACGCGGAAAAACTAGACAAGTTACATATATAACTTGTCACAATCCGACACACGGTTTGAAATCTACGAGCATTTGAAAATCTAGCATTTTTCTGAAATAGATAAATTCGCAGGAAAATAATAATTGCTACGGGCCGAATCTTTGCACTGGGCCTAAACAACACATAGGTGCCATTAAGCAAATACGTGCCTGTGGGCGAGGGATAGGCGAGGGGGAACTCACCTATGTGGGCTTCGGCCCAGGCTCGGAGGAGAGGTGGGCCGGTCGAAGGAGTTGGGCCGCTAGAGGAGCTCTCGGGCTGGCCAGCTGCAGTTGCGTGGGGGCGAGGCCTGGCAGATCTGGGCCGCACTGGAGACGAGGGTTGGGCCGGATCTGGTCCAGGCGCTGGGGAAGGAGGCCCGAGCAACCTCTTCGACCCTGTTGCCTTGTCTCCCTCATGGAGCACGAGCCAGCACAGGGTCCGACGGAGGCACATCCACACTGGGCCTCCGGCGGGGGAGGCCGGATCCGTTTCGGGGAACTTCGGATCTAACCATTCCGGGTGGTTTCTAGGCGAGGTGGCGAGCTCCTTCGATAGGCATGGCGAACCTGCGGGAGGGAGAGGAAGAGAACCGGTCAGGGGGTGAGAAGATGAGAGAAGAAGAGGGAGAGGGAGAAGGTAGGGTGCGGGTCCGGCCTGGTTCCAGCAAGGAGGCGAGGCGATGGGGCCGACGAGGCGCGAGAACGATGCTGCACTGGCGGCGAGGCGAGCGGGAAGTGCTCGAGGACGAGGCGGTTGCGGGGCTGCGGCGGCTGACCCGGGTCCAGATGGGCTCGGGCGGGTCGGTTGCGTGCTCATGGGCCCTACGGCGCTGAGGAAGAGGGAGGAGGTGTGGGAGGCGGCTAGGTTAGGGTTTGGCACGGGAAACGAGGGGGATTAGGGGAGTTGTCTATTTATAGACAAAGAGGGCTAGGGTTAGGGTTACCCGAATCCGGCTCCGTTTTCGACCACGGGATCGCGATCAGGTGGCCACGGACGCGGGAATGGCTAGGTGGCTGTCTAGAGTAGGCTAGCTGGAGATGAGAGGGAAAACGGTGTGGTGCGGCAACGCGATTTAAATACCAAAAAACGTCCGACGAATAACCGAAGACGGTGCCGCTACGGTCGAGCGTTCGGGTACCAGACGGACTCCGATTGCGACGAAAATTGACAGGCGGCCTACCTATATTAAAATAAGACCGCATGCCAAGTTTCAACCCAATCAGAGAATATTTTAGACACACTTTTAAAAACTAGGATTTGACGATGTCGCTGGCGCGTGCGTGTGTGGTTGGTCTCAAAACGGTTAACGACGAAAATGGAGAGAACCAGTGACTAACAACGGATGCAGTTTGAAAACTTGCAGCAACGGAGTGCCGATGCAATGCACATTATGCGAATGCGATGATGAATGCGGGAACAAAATAACAACACGGCGACAACGGAAAAGAGGGGAATCTTCTGGAGCGTCGGTCTCGGGCTGTCATAGTTTAGTCTCGGGTCATCAACCGAGGTTAATAACTTGGGACTAAAGGCCCCTTCCCCCTTAGTCCCGATTGGCCACGACCCGGGATTAATGCCCTTCCACGAGGCGGACAGAGCACGTCGGGGGCGGAGACTTTTAGTCTCGGTTGGTTACACGAACTGAGACTAAAGCTTTTGGTGTTTTGGGGTTTATTATTTTTTTTTACTTTTCATGTTGTGTTTTCACTTCATTCCTTTTCATTTCAAACATATTTTACGCTATTACATACTGTACACGTTATGCATTTATTATAGAATTTCTCGTAGGACAGATCATATATAAAAGAATTTTTCGTGTGTGTGTGTGTGTGTGTGTGTATATATATATATATATATATATATATATATATATATATATATATATATATATATATATAGACACACACACACATATATATACAATTTCTCCTACAACTTGCAGATCATTACATGCATACATTAGATGTAGAGGTATTCTCCGTCGGGAGCTATGACCTGCTGAAGCAAAAATCCCGCCATTTCCTCTTGAAGTGCTCGTATGCGGTACTCTAGGAGCCAATCCCACATCTCCGACATCTTTAAAGAAGGAGACCAATATAAATATATTAGTTGTGTGTGTATATATTAGACCATGATAAAAAATAATATGGATAGTGTTTACATACTGAAGGATGTAGACTATCTTTGTGCCGTTCGATCTCCAAGTGAATATTCTCACAAACATAGTATGCACATAGATTAGTCCCCTGTGCCTGCTGCATGCACTACTTTACGAGAATAGAATTCAATCAGATAATAATCAAGCATGATAATGGTATTGAAACTAGAACTAAAAAGATGCGCAGACATAGCTAGTACTACTTAATTACCTTGAGCCGTGTTCATCTCAGCTCCTGTTTCCATTCACCGGGAATGTCTCGGATGAACCGTGTCCAAACCATGCCCGACAAAGAAAAAGAATAAAGGAGTCATTGATTACTTGATATCAGGAAATGAACTAAAGAGGTCGACATAGTGCGATAATGATTGAAATTACATGTCGAGCATGAACTTCAGGTCCATGTACTCTTTACGGTCTTTTTTAGTGAGTTCAGTACTTCAACTTTTCCCGCATCAAGTACAACGTACACTTAACATCGAGTAAGCAAAATAGAATTTATAGTACAAGACAGTAACACTTACCTGAAATTGTAAGGAAATATTATTTCTGGTTGGGTATTTAGTACCTTCAAAAACATATATATGTTCTCCTGTGTTTCATTTTCGAAATCTATTACCATCTTATCATAAATGGTATTTGGGTCAATGAAGCCAATGCCAAAGCCTCCATCTCTTTTCATTTCAAACATCTTCATTCTGCATAACACCACACAAAAGAATATAGTGAGGATAATTACACACAATAAACACGGAGGTGCCGTCCGTTCGACACTTGATCGGGAGTTCCCGAGACGGATCATGATAAGATCGTGAAGACGTTTGACTACATCACCCGCGCTTCTTAACACTTCCACTAAGCTATCTACAACGGTATGTAGATACAGTCTCTCCTCTCATTGATGTGCATCTCCTAGATTAACCTTGGTGAACGTAGGAAATTTTTTGTTTCCCATGCGACGTTCCCCAACACCTCTGGTACATACTTCCATCACGTGATGGCTTCGTCACGATGCCATTCATGACCCGTATGACAAGAAAGAATATAATTTACCATACCATACTTAGTGTACTAATTTTGATCATATGCTTTGTGTAAAATCTGTTGATATGCATAGTGTTGTATCCAATGATATATGTGAATTGAAGTGTATGATTTTGTTGATAATTGTGCATGGCATCCTCATTTATCATATAGGTTCTTGCCTAGAAATTACATGGTGTAGTAATTTTAAGATACTTAATGTAGTAATTTTGATGATATGCTTAGTGTAGAATATATTATTTGTTGATATGCATAGTGTTGGATCTGATGATATATGCGAATGGACGAGTACGCTTTTGTTGCTAATTGTGCATGATATGCTTATTTATCATATATGCTCTTTTTCAGGAATTGCCTTGGAGGCTATCTATGAGTTGTGGCATTGAGAAAGATGAAGCAGACGTTGCTGGACTATGTGTTACCACAAGGGACTCCATCACAACTTGAGTGGACACGGACTATCACACTATCTTATGCATGGCCGGGTGGAGTGATGTCTACTATGCAACTTTATTCTTGTATAGTTTGTTGGGCCTTCAAGCGAAAAGTTTTGTAGGGCAGTAGCAAATTTCCCTCAAGTGGATGAACTAAGGTTTATCAATACGCGAGAGGTGTAGGATGAAGGTGGTCTGTCAAACAACCCTGCAATCAAATGCAAGGAATCTCTTGTGTCCCAAACACACCCAATACAATTGTAAATTATATAGGTGCACTAGTTCTGCGAAGAGATGGTGATAAAAATGCAATATGGATAGTAGGTTTTTGTAATATGAGATTAGAAAAACAACAAGGTAAAAAGTGATGAAAGTGAGCACAAACGATATTGCAATGCTTGGAAATAAGGCATCGGATTCATACTTCCACCAATGCAATCTCTCAACAGTGCTAGCATAATTGAATCATATAACCATCCCTCAACGTGCGATAAAGAATCATCCCAAATTGTTGTAGGTAGAAAACCACCTCAAAGTTATCTTTCTCATCAATCTATTGAGCCATTCCTTTAAGTGTCACAAACAACCCTAGGCTTTGTACTACAATAACACCATATGATACACATCAATTAGCCCTAGTGTCACCTAGATACTCCAATGTCAACACAATTATCCATGATTTAATTATTCTATATGCACCAAACAATTTATAAATTCATAATATCCAATTCAACACAAAGAACTTCAAAATTACCCCAAAGTTTCTATCGGAGAAAGTATGATGAAAATGTGTATCTACCTACTATCTGCCTAGATATTCAACTTCAATGTCAGCACGGGAATCTGTAAGTTGATTACCAAAACATATATCAAGTGACTCAATAGAATACTCCATTATCACCGTGGGTATCCACATAAATGACATATATCAAGTGATCTCAAATCCTCGTATACTCAATCCGATAATAATGAAAACTCAAAGAGCGACATTCAATTCATCACAACAAAGGGAAGAAGACCATATGATTCCATTATATTCACAAAGCTCATGGTACATCAAATTGTGAATTTTGGAAAACAAAATGAGAAATCATAAATGTCTAAGAATTAAAAAAATGCTCAGGATTTGGTAAAGGTTTGAGAAATTATAAAAAGTTTGCGGATTCAAAAAATGTTTGTCATTTTGCAATGTCGACCTAGTCGACCGTTGACTGCTCAACTGATTTACTTTTTATAAAAGTTGTCAGGATTAATAAACTGTTCAACAACATGTCTTTTTTGCCAAAATCCAAAAAATGTTTGTGAATTTAAGAACATTGACGGACACAATGTTTTTTTCCAAATTCACAAAAAGTTCACGAAGTTAGGAAAAAGGTGCTGTCATCAGAAAAAATTAGGAATCATTTTTTCTAAAGAATTTTAATTAAGAGTGCACAGATTCAAAAAAAGTTCATGAAGTCAAGAAATCTCACATATTTGAAAAAGTTTGTGAAGTTGAAATATCTTTGCGATTGTCAAAACCTGCATGATATTTTAAAAAATAAAGTATTCACGTAAATTCAATAAAAAAATAATAAATACAAAACCATGCATGAAGCTTCTAGAAGCTTCCCAAAACAGGGGACAACACTCAGTTGAAGTTTACATGGGCCGGGCCATTCATCGTACAAGATGACCACCAGTTTGCGTGGCCCATAACCCGTCAAATAGGATTCGGTTCGATTGACCAGGGGGGCCTGCTATATCATACTCCCTCCGTTCCTAAATATAAGTCTTTCTAAAGATTACACTAGTAGACTACATACGGATGTATATAGACATACTTTAGAGTGTAGATCCACTCATTTTGTTCCGTATGTAGACTCCTAGTAGAATCTCTTAAAAGAGTTATATTTAAGAACGGAGGGAGTACATTTATATAGGTGCACCGCACACAGGGTGCACACACAATTGGACGTGACGCATGTTGCTAGCCACTCGACATGACGGTCACTAGTGATCATGGGCAGCGTGAAATGTATGAGAACACATAACAGGGTGAGATTTGACAAAACAATTTAAACATTTCTTGTAAATTGCGAACCCTTTTTAAATGCTGCAATAATTTCTGAAATTCTTAAGATTTTATGAAAAATGCGAAAAAATAACTCAATTCTGAAGTTCTTTTAAAAGACATGAACAATTTCTGAAATCATGAATAGTTTTTTATAAACACGAAATCATAACCCCAAACATTTTTGGGAAAACATGAAATATTTTTTGAAATGAATGTTTATTTTTCAGAAAACATTTTTTTATAAAGTTTCAAACCAGGAAAATTGAAAATAGGAACATTTTCTAAAATACAGAGAAAATATTTGAAAACAAGATTTTTTTCGAAATAATAAATAAAATTGAATTTGCAAGTTTTTGGAAATGCAAATAAATTTTTAATAGTGTAATTTAATAAAAGGAAACAAGTTTAAAAATTCCATATAAACTTCTGACATAGCAAACAAATTTTGACAATTAGAACAATTTTTAAATTCCAAACAATGCTAAATGTTTTCAAACAAGTTTGAAAAAATAAACTTGATTAAGAAAAAAAAGATTTTTTTAAATTTCAAAGTGGAACTGAAAAAAATATGCAAAAAGATAAAGAGAAGAGAAAAATAAATCAATTGATTATACTTGTCTTGGAGGAGCATGTCTATAAACTACAATCCTACCAGGCGGCAGGCCGGTTAGCAATCTTGAACGTTGATATTGATATATGCAATCATAAACGGCAATCCTCCAACGAAAAATACATATATGAAACTAAATGACAATCGTTTTGAAATCAGGTGATTTGTCTCTTCTGGAGTAAAATTTGACGTTATAGTTGGTGCAGGTCAATCGATAGAAGCCATTTGCTTAGATGTTCCAGGTGGTGTATTGATTTTTAGTTTTCAGCATACCGTTGCACAACGACGTTAAAATTTCCAAAACACAGGAACAGTATTTTAGACATGGTTATTTAATTTAGTAGTCTGATGAAAGAGGTCGGTCCCAATTATATTGACAGAGGTCTAGCTGGAGTAGTTGATAGATTCCTAGTGGCAAGACTCGGGGGCAGCGCGCATCCATCCATGACCTCGTGTTTGTCATAAGATAATATGAGGTGCACACGCCGTATTTGGTTTTTGCGAAACAACACGGGAGTAATAGCTGGCTATTTGCAGATTTACTGCAGGCCACAGGGACAGACAAAACCGACCAAGAAGCATATACAATTTAATAATAAGAAGACAAACAAAAGACAAAGTAGCCGGTAGGAGCCAGCAAACCAAGCCAAAGCCAAGGCCAATGTCTTCTTTGGCATTTGCAAATTCCTTTACTCTAACACAACAAGTTGTAAGCAGCCTGGAATTGACCGGGGAGCATGCATGCAAGACGTCGTGTTCGTCATAAGATAAGATATACTAGGACTTAGCTGTGGATGGCCAGTGCGCATCACGGTGGATCAAAGCTTTTCTTTTTCTTTTCTTTTTTTTTGGGGGGGGGGGGGGGGGGGGGTTTGAGGTCTACCTACAGCAAGCATAACTGATTTCCCTATAACTCGAAAAAGTCATCTTCCTGCAAGCCTGCCTTGTTTAATTTTTTCTCAATCTAAGAAGTCCGGTGTTTCGTACTAGCAGAGAGGAGAGAACACGCATGCGATGGCGTAACTGCGGTGGTTGGTTGTGTGCACATTCATCTTCTATTCTCTGAGCTCTTTTACGGTGATTGAGGCAGTACTCGGAGTACTTTTCAGTAACGACCACTCTGATTCTTATTAGTCGACCGATCTGTTGGGGATTAAAAAGGATTACATCTAATTCATTTAATCGGAGAAGAACATAATGGTCCATGTTGAAATAGTTTTTTTTTAACCGATCACCTCCATGACCAGAACCACGTCTAATCAATCCAGATCGAGGTTAAGTCCTCGTCCTCATCCCCTTTAGTCGACGTTCGCCGCGAGAGGAATCAATTCATCATCCTCGTCCTCATCGTCCTCTACTTTAATGTCCTCGACGTGCCCGAAGACAAGAAGAAGAATAAGGCACCACATCTATGCGGGCTGAATCGGCGGTGACGCGGGCGGCGCTATAATCTGGAGGATCTAGACGCCAGCCGACCCCATCTAATCCTGCCTGCCATCCTAAGGCATGGATCAATAGCCAACACTTCCTCGATTTAAGTGTGCATGCAATGTAATTTAGATTTGTCATCATCGCTTTAGGTTTCCATAGTGCTTGTGATATAATTCAGGTTTTTCAATCATCGATTCTTAGTTCAATAGTTTTTGGATGTTGCTGACCGGTTCCCCTCACATGTACAACGAGGAAATTTTCAAATTCCATACATGATTTCATACAACGTTTTCCATGCACTTGTCTTTGCCTATGAGCTATTTTACATCTGCAACATGGATAAACACCAAATATGAATTTTGTATGTCATATGCAGGAAGACATGGCGGATGTAAGTGATGAGTTGAATATTCTCGGATTGGGTTGAAACTTGGTGTGCGGTCTTAATATAGTGTAGGTAGGCCGCCTGCCAAATTTCGTCGCAATCGCAGTTGTTTGATAGCCGAACGGTCGATCGTAGCGGCACCGTCATCGGTTTATCGTCGGACGTTTTCGGTATTTAAAACCCCGATGCAGGGCTGCCCGTTTTCCCTCTCATCCCCACCTAGCCTCTCTAACACAACCACCTAACTCTAGGGTGCTACCGAGGTCGTTTGATCACGATCGTACGGTGGAAACCGGAGCTAAAACCACTAACCCTAGCCCCCATGCCAATTTAAACAACCTCCCTACCTGAATTCGGACCAACCCTAGACCTTCTCCTCCGCCGCCACCCACATCACCTCCTCTCTCCTTGAGCGGGCCCACCAGGCCCAGATCCGGCCCTGCCTGGGCCCGTATCGGACCTCACCCGCAGCACCAGGCTCTGCCCGAGCTTCCGAGGGGAGGAGCCTCGAGCGAGCAGCTTCTGTGCAACGAAGAAAAAGAGTAAGGCTGAAAATATGGTGTGGAGTAGACCCTGGGGCCATAGTGTTCACTAGAGGCTTCTCTCAAAATAGCAAATATTACGGTGGGTGAACAAATTACTGTCGAGCAATTGATAGAACCGCACAAAGTCATGACGATATCTAAGGCAATGAACATACATATAGGCATCACGTCCGAGACAAGTAGACCGATACTTTCTGTATCTACTACTATTACTCCAAACATCGACCATTATCCAGCATGCATCTAGTGTATTGAGTTCATGACGAACAGAGTAACGCCTTAAGCAAGAAGACATAATGTAGAGGGATAAACTCAAACCAATGATGAAAACCCCATCTTTTTACCCTTGATGGCAACAACACGATGTGTGCCTCGCTACCCCTTCTGTCATTGGGTGAGGTCACCGCATGGTATGAACCCAAAACCAAGCACTTCTCCCATTACAAGAATCATAGATCAAGCTGGCCAAACAAAACCCACAACTCGGAGAGAATTACAAGGATATGAAATCATGCATAAGAGAGATCAGAAGAAACTCAAATAAGATTCATAGATAATCTGATCATAAATCCACAATTCATCGGATCTCGACAAACACACCGCAAAAGAAGATTACATCGGATAGATCTCCATGAAGACCATGGAGAACTTTGTATTGAATATCCAAGAGAGAGAAGAAGCCATCTAGCTACTAGCTATGGACCCGTAGGTGTATGATGAACTACTCACGCATCATCGGAGACGTCATGGTGTTGATGAAGAAGCCCTCTGTATTCGAATCCCCCTCCGGCAGGGCACCAGCACGTGCCCCAGATGGGATCTTGCGGAGACAGAAGCTTGCAGTGGCGGAAAAGTACTTTCGATGATCTCCTAATTTTTTCTGGAATTTATGGGAATTTATAGGCGAAAGACCTAGGGCAGAGGTGGCCAGGGAGCCCACAAGCCTGGGAGGCGTGGGCCACCCTGGCCGCGGCTAGGGGGCTTGTGGGGTCCCTGGTGGCCCCTGCCTTAGTTCTCAAGCTTCCCGATCTTCTTCTGTTTCGGAAAAAAATCTTTTCGGAAGTTTTATTCCGTTTGGACTCCGTTTAAAATCCTCCTCTGAAAAGGGTCAAAAACACGGAAAAAACAGGAACTGGCACTTCGCACTGAATTAATAGGTTAGTCCCAAAGAAGATATAAAAGGCATACAAAACATCCAAAGTTTGACAAGATAATAGCATGAAACCATCAAAAATTGTAGATATGTTGGAGACGTATCATGGGGCAGTCAGCTCGTGCAGTTGGAAGCAAAGCGTCATGGTGGAATCTACATGTGAAGCGGAGTACATAGCTGCTTTGGAAGCAGCACATGAAGGAGTCTGGATGAAGGAGTTCATCACGGACCTAGGTGTGATTCCCAGTGCGTCGGGCCCGATGACTCTTTTGTGACTACACTGGTGCTATGGCCATTGCCAAGGAGCCCAGGTTTCACAAGAAGACCAAGCACATCAAGCGCCGCTTCAACTCCTTTCGTGGATACATCCAAGATAGAGATATAGATATTTGTAAAGTACATACGGATCTGAATGTCATAGATCCGTTGACTAAACCTCTTCCACGAGCAAAACATGATCAGCACCAGAACTCTATGGGTGTATGATTCATCACAATGTAACTAGATTATTTACTCTAGTGCAAGTGGGAGACTGTTGGAAATATGCCCTAGAGGCAATAATAAAGTGGTTATTATTATATTTCCTAGTTCATGATAATTGACTATTATTCATGCTATAATTGTATTAACCGGAAACCCCAATACATGTGTGAATATATAGAGCACAACATGTCCCTAGTGAACCTATAGTTGGCTAGCTCGTTGATCAATAGACGCTCATGGTTTTCTGATCATGGACATTGGATGTCATTGATAACGGGATCACATCATTAGGAGAATGATGTGATGGACAAGACCCAATCCTAAGCATAGCACTAGATCGTATTGTTCGTCTGCTAAAGATTTTATAATGTCAAGTATCATTTCCTTAGACCATGAGATTGTGCAACTCCCGCATACCATAGGAGTGCTTTGGGTGTATCTCATACGTCTTCAACGTATCTATAATTTTTGATGGTTCCATGTTATTATCTTGTCAACTTTGGATGTTTTGTATGCATGAATATGCTATTTTATATCTTTTTTGGGACTAATCTATTAACTCAGTGCCAAGTGCCAGTTCCTGTTTTTTCCGTGTTTTTGACCCTTTTCAAAGGAGAATATTAAATGGAGTCCAAACAAAATAGAATCTTTGGAATGATTTTTTCAGTAACAGAAGATACGCAGGGAACTTGAGAACCAAGGCAAAGGACCCCGAGGGAGGTCACAAGCCCCCTAGGCCCGGCCTGGGGGCGCGGCTAGGAGGCTTGTGGGCCCCCCGTGGCTCCTTTGCCCTACTTCTTACGCCTATAAATTCTACAAAAATCTGAAACTGCCAGAGAGAGCCACGAAAATACTTTTCCGCCGCCGCAAGCTTCTGTCTCCGCAAGATCCCATCTGGGGACAATTCTGGTGCCCTGCCAGAGGGGGGATTCGGACACGGAGGGCTTCTTCATCAACACCATTGCCTCTCCGATGATGCGTGAGTAGTTCACCACAGACCTTCGGGTCCATAGCTAGTAGCTAGATGGCTTCTTCTCTCTCTTGGATCTTCAATACAAAGTTCTCCATGATCTTCATGGAGATCTATCCGATGTAATCTTATTTTGTGGTGTATTTGTCGAGATCCGATGAATTGTGGATTTATGATCAGATTATCTATGAATATTATTTGAGTCTCCTCTGATCTCATATATGCATGATTTCGTATCCTTGTAATTCTCTTCGAGTTGTGGGTTTTGTTTGGCCAACTTGATTTATAATTCTTGCAATGGGAGAAGTTCTTGGTTTTGGGTTCATACAGTGCGGTGTACTCACCCAGTGACAGAAGGGGTAGCGAGGCACGCATCGTGTTGTTGCCATCAAGGGTAAAAAGATGGGGTTTATATCTATTGCATGAATTTATCCCTCTACATCATGTCATCTTGCTTAAGGCGTTACTTCGTTTGTTATGAACTTAATACACTAGATGCATGCTGGATAGCGGTCGATGTGTGGAGTAATAGTAGTAGATGACGAAAGTATCGGTCTACTTGTCTCGGACGTGATGCCTATATGTATGATCATTGCCTTAGTTATCATCATGACTTTGCGCGGTTCTATCAATTGCTCGACAGTAATTCGTTCACCCACCGTAATATTTGCTATCATGAGAGAAGCCTCTAGTGATCACTATGCCCCCCGGGTCTACTTCACATCATATTTTCAGCTCTACACTTTTACTTTGTTGCACTTTCCACCTTCAGATCTCACCTTGCAATTAATCGTGAAGGGATTGACAACCCCTTTACAGCGTTGGGTGCAAGTTTGTTTGTTTTTGCGCCGGTACTTTGGAGATTTGTCTTGATACTACTCCTACTTGATTGATACCTTGGTTCTCAAACTGAGGGAAATACTTCCTGTTACTATGTTGCATCACCCTTTCCTCTTCAAGGGAAAACCCAACGCAAGCTCAAGAGGTAGCAAGAAGAATTTCTGGCGCCGTTGTCGGGGAGTATCAAGTCAAGAATAGTCTCCCGTCAACGTGTCAAATTTTGGCGCCGGGGACTATTCTAAGTGAAGCTTATCCAAGTAACTGTCGCAAACTCAGCTCTTGCATTTACCTTTTTTGCCTTTTGCCTCTCGTTTTCCTCTCCTCCACTTATGAGAAACAATAATTGACAAATTTTTTTGCCTTTTTCATTTTCCTTTCCTTCGCTTGTGTGCTATGTGCCTTCAATATGCTTGCATCTTCGCTTGCTAAAAATCTAGTGATATGGATCCTCAGACACTTGCTAATCTCTTTAAGAGATCCAATTATGTGGAACCAATTGCTAGTGAGTTTTGTGCACTAGATTATCTTTATGAAGTTTTGCTTGAGATGCGAGAATCTAAAAATTGTGATGAAGAAATTTATGAAGTGATTCACGAGGGCTCCTTGAATTAAAAGCATGATTGCAATGATTTCATTATAAATTCTATTAATGACAATCATGCTAAAAATATGCAAAACCCTAAGCTTGGGGACGCTAGTTTTGCTTTGTCCACTGCTTGTTGCAATGATCATGATTGGGGTAATGATTTTTCTTATGATCTTGAAAATTTGTTTAAGCATCATGATGATTATGATATTTGCAATAATACTGAAAGTGGGATTGGAGAAGTCATGACTTTAGTTGATGATAATCCCACTATTTTTGAAGAGCGTCAACTTTGCATGCATGTGGATCATGAAAAGAATATCCTTTGTGATAGCTATATTGTTGAATTTGATTATGATCCCACATGTAATTTCTATGAGAGAGGAAAATATTGTGGTAGAAACTTTCATGTTACCAAATCACCTCTCGTTATGTTAAGATTGATATTGTCTCTTTCTTTTTCCTTGCATATGGTAACTATTGGTTGTCTTGAAAATTTGTTTTCCTATAAAATGCCTATGCATAGGAAGTATGTTAGACTTAGATGTGATTTTCACATGCTTTATGATGCTCTCGTAGTGCTTCAATTCTTGTCTTTTGTGTGAGCATCATTGAATTATCAATGCCTAGCTAAGGGCTTTAAACAATAGCGCTTGTTGAGAGGCAACCCAATGAATTTATCTTTGCTTTTTGCTTTCTGTTTTGTTGTGTCCACACCATCATAATTCTGTTATGATTGTGTTTTTTGTGTTTGAGCCAAGTAAAACCTTTATGACTAGTTTTGGTGATGGTTGTTTAATCTTGTTGAAAAAGACAGAAACTTTGCACTCACGAAATTATTTTTAATTCATATCCAGAAAGAGCTTTTGAGTTGGTTCTTTTTCTTACTGGTTGATATGCCAATTTCCCTAATTTTCATAATTTTTCAGAATTTTTGAGATACCAGAAGTATATGAAGTATACAGATTGCTACAGACTGGTCTGTTTTTGACAGATTCTGTTTTTGTTGTGTTGATTGCTTATTTTGATGAAACTATGGATAGTATCGGGGGGTACTAGCCATGGAATAGTGAGAATGCAGTAATATAACATCAATATAAATGGAAATCAAGTTTGCTACAGTACCTAAAGAGTTTGTAGTTTGTTTTCTTGTGCTAAAGATATCACGAGTTTCTGTTTAAGTTTTTTGTTGTGAAGTTTTCAAGTTTTGGGTGATGTTCTCATGGACAATGGGATAAAGAGTGGAAAGAGCTCAAGCTTGGGGATGCCCAAGGCATCCCAAGCCAAATTCAAGGAAACCAAAAAGCCTAAGCTTGGGGATGCCCCGGGAAGGCATCCCCTCTTTCGTCTTCAATCCATCAGTAACATTACTTAGAGCTATATTTTTATTTACCACATGATATGTGTTTCGCTTGGAGCGTCTTGTATTATAGGAGTCTTTTATTTTTGTTGTGTCACAATCATCCTTGATGAACACATTTTTGAGAGAGACATGCACTCATCGTGAATTTGCTGGAATATTCATTGAGCTTCACTTATATCTTTTGAGTTAGGCAATTTAGCTCGCATGTGCTTCACTTATATCTTTTGAGCTAGATAACTTTGCTCTAGTGCTTCACTTAGATCTTTTTAGAGCACGACGGTGTCATATTTTGGAGAAATAAGAACTCTCGATCTTCACTTATATCTTTTTGAGAGTGCTCTCTCTGAGTAACTTGGTAGTTGGCTTGTGCTATGAAAGTAGTCCTAAAGATGATAGGCATCCAAAGAAGATATAATAAAAACTTCCATATTCATGTGCATTGATTAGTAAGAGAAGTTTGATTCCTCTCAATTAGTTTTGAGACATGGATTTGGTGATATTAGAGTTATGTTACTAGGGTGTTGTGAATCTAGAAATACTTGTGTTGGAGTTAGTGATTCTCATAGCATGCACGTATGGTGAACCGCTATGTTAGGAAGTCGGAGCATAATTGATTTATTGATTGCCATCCTTTGTGTTGCGGTTGGGATCGCGCGATGGTTAACACCTACCAACCCTTTCCCTAGGAGTATGCGTTTAGCACTTTGTTTCAATTACTAATAAAACTTTTGCAATAAGTACATGAGTTCTTCATGACTAATGTGAGTCCATGGTATAGATGCACTTTCACCTTCCACCATTGCTAGCCTCTCTAGTGCCATGCAACTTTCGCCAGTGCACAAACCCACCATATACCTTCCTCAAAACAGTCACCATACCTACCTATTATGGCATTTTCATAGCCATTCCGAGATATATTGCCATGCAACTCCCACCGTTCCGTCTCATGACTTGTGCCGTTACTTTCATATTCCCTTTGCATGATCGTAAGATAGCTAGCGAGATGTTTCAACGTCATACGCCGAGCTAGATCGTTGCACATCACGGTACACTGCCGGAGGCATTTCCTATAGAGTCATCATTGTTCTAAGCATTGAGCTGTGAGTAAATAAAAGTGTGATGATCATCATTATTAGAGCATTGTCCCATGTGAGGAAATAAAAAAAAGGGCCAAAGATGCCCACAAAAAAAGAGAAAAAAGAGAGGCCAAAGAGCCCAAACAAAAAAAATGAGAGAAAAAGAGAGAAGGGACAATGCTACTATCTTTTTCCACACTTGTGCTTCACAATAGCACCATGTTCTTCATGATAGAGAGTCTCTTGTTTTGACACTTCCATATACTAGTGGGAATCTTCATTATATAACTTGGCTTGTATATTCCAATGATGGGCTTCCTCAAATTGCCCTAGGTCTTCGTGAGCAAGCAAGTTGGGTGCACACCCACTAGCTCTCCTTTTGAGCTTTCACACACTTATAGCTCTAAGTGCATCCGTTACATGGTAATCCCTACTCACTCACATTGATATCTATTGATGGGCATCTCCATAGCCCGTTGATACACCGAGTCGATGTGACCATCTCCTCCTTTTTGCCTCACAACCTCCACCACACTCTATTCCAACTATAGTGCTATATCCATTGTTCACGCTCATGTATGGCGTGAGAGTTGAAAAAGTTTGAGAAAGTAAGAGTGCGAAAACAATTACTTGGACAATACCGGGGTTGTGCATGATTTAAATTCGTTGTGTGGGGATGATGAAGCATAGCCAGACTATATGATTTTGTAGGGATAACTTTCTTTGGCCTTGATATTTCAAAAGTTCATGATTGCCTTGCTAGTTTGCTTGAAGTATTATTGTTTTCATGTCAACAGTAAACTATTGTTTTGAATCTTACGGATCTGAACATTCATGTCACAAGAAAGAAGTTACAAAGGACAAATATGTTAGGTAGCATTCCACATCAAAAAATCAGTCTTTATCACTTCCCTACTCGAGGACGAGCATGAGTTAAGCTTGGGGATGCTTGATACGTCTCCAACATATCTATAATTTTTTATGGTTCCATGCTATTATCTTGTCAACTTTGGATGTTTTCTATGCATGAATATGCTATTTTCTATCTTTTTTGGGACTAATCTATTAACTCAGTGCCAAGTGCCAATTCCTGTTTTTTCCGTGTTTTTGACCCTTTTCAGAGGAGAATATTAAAGAGAGTCCAAACGGAATAAAATTTTCGGAATTATTTTTTCCGTAACAGAAGATACGCAGGGAACTTGAGAACCAATGCAAAGGACCCCGGGGGAGGTCACAAGCCCCCTAGGCGCGGCCTGGGGGGCGCGCCTAGCATGCTTGTGGGCCCCCCGTGGCTCCTTTGCCCTATTTCTACCGCCTATAAATTCTCCAAAAATCCGAAACTGCCAGAGAGAGCCACGAAAATACTTTTCCACCACCGCAAGCTTCTGTCTCCGCAAGATCCCATCTGTGGACCGTTCTGGTGCCCTGCTGGAGGGGGATTCGGACACGGAGGGCTTCTTCATCAACACCATTGCCTCTTCGATGATGCGTGAGTAGTTCACCACAGACCCTCGGGTCCATAGCTAGTAGCTAGATGGCTTCTTCTCTCTCTTGGATCTTCAATACAAAGTTCTCCATGATCTTCATGGAGATCTATGTGATGTAATCTTCTTTTGCGGTGTGTATGTCGAGATCCGATGAATTGTGGATTTATGATCATATTATCTATGAATATTATTTGAGTATCCTCTGATCTCATATATGCATGATTTCGTATCCTTGTAATTCTCTTCGAGTTGTGGGTTTCGTTTGCCCAACTTGATCTATAATTCTTGCAATGGGAGAAGTGCTTGGTTTTGGGTTCATACCGTGCGTGTCCTCACCCAATGACAGAAGGGGTAGCTAGGCACGCATCGTGTTGTTGCCATCAAGGGTAAAAAGATGGGGTTTATATCTATTGCATGAATTTATCCCTCTACATCATGTCGTCTTGCTTAAGGTGTTACTCCGTTTGTTATGAACTTAATACACTAGATGCATGCTGGATAGCGGTCGATGTGTGGAGTAATAGTAGTAGATGACGAAAGTATCGGTCTACTTGTCTCAGACGTGATGCCTATATGTATGATCATTGCCTTAGATATCATCATGACTTTGCGCGGTTCTATCAATTGCTCGACAGTAATTCGTTCACCCACCGTAATATTTGCTATCATGAGAGAAGCCTCTAGTGATCACTATGCCCCCCGGGTCTACTTCACATCATATTTTCAGCTCTACACTTTTACTTTGTTGCACTTTCCACCTTCAGATCTCACCTTGCAATTAATCGTGAAGGGATTGACAACCCCTTTACAGCGTTGGGTGCAAGTTTGTTTGTTTTTGCGCCGGTACTTTGGAGACTTGTCTTGATACTCCTACTGGATTGATACCTTGGTTCTCAAACTGAGGGAAATACTTACTGCTACTGTGCTGCATCACCCTTTCCTCTTCAAGGGAAAAACCAACACAAGCTCAAGAGGTAGCAGTATCAAACATCACAACATAACTAGGTGATTATAAAGGTGCACTACAGGTATCTTCGAAAGTGTCTGTTGGGTTGGTACGAATCGAGAATGGGATTTGCCACTCCGTGTGACGGAGAGGTATCTCTGGGCCCACTCGGTAATGCATCATCGTAATGAACTCAATGTGACTAAAAAGTTAGCCACGAGATGATGTGTTATGGAACGAGTAAAGATACTTGCCGGTAACGAGATTGAACAAGGTATAGGGATACCAACGATCGAATCTCGGGCAAGTATCATACCGGTAGACAAAGGGAATTGCATACGGGATTGATTGAATCCCTCACATCGTGGTTCATCCGATGATATCATCGTGGAACATGTGGGAACCAACATAGATATCTAGACCCCGTTGTTTCTTATTGACCGGACATTTGTCTTGGTCATGTCTGCATGATTCCCGAACACGTAGGGTCTACACACTTAAGGTTCAATGACGCTAGAGTTCTTATGGGAATAGTATATGTGGTTACCGAAGGTTGTTCGGAGTCCCGTATGAGATCCCGGATGTCACGAGGATTTCTGGAATGGTCCGGAGGTAAAGATTCATATATAGGAAGTGGAGATTTGATCGCCGAAAGTGTTTTGGGGATTGTCGGTATTGTACTGGGACCACCGGAATGGTTCCGGGGGTCCACCGGGAAGGGCCACCCGCCCCGAAGGGCTACGTGGGCCAAACATGGATGGGAACCAGCCCCTAGATGGGCTGGTGCGCCACCCATCTTGGCCCAAGGCACACAAGAGGGCAAGGGAAGGCAAACCCTAGGCGTGGGGGTTGCCTTGGGTGGGAAGCCACCCTAGGGCGCCGCCTCCTCCTCCTCTTGCGCCGCCGCCCCTCCCATCTAACGGCTGCCGCACCACCTAGGGAAACCCTAGGGGTGGCGCACCCTCGTCCTGCTCCCCCTATATATATGTGAGGGTTTGGGGCTGCTAGACCAACAAGTTTCATCCTCCCTCGGTGCAACCCTACCTCTCCTCGTGCTCGTCCTCCGTTGCACTTGGCGAAGCCCTGCCGGAGTACCACAAAGCTCCACTGTCACCATGTCGTCGTGCTGCTGGAGCTCTCCCTCAACCTCTCCTATCTCCTTGCTGGATCAAGGCGTAGGAGACATCACCGGGCTGCACGTGTGTTGAACGTGGAGGCGTCGGTGTTCAGCGCTTAGATCAGAATCTTCCGCGATCTGAATCGCTACGAGTATGACTCCATCAACCGCATTCTAGTAACACTTCCGCTCCACTGATGGCCCACAAGTATAGGGAATCAATCATAGTCCTTTAGATAAGTAAGTGTGTCGAACCCAACGAGGAGCAGAAGGATCTGACAAGTGGTTTTCAGCAAGGAAATATCTGCAAGCACTGAAATTATCGGTAACAAGTGATTGTGTGGTGAGATGATTCGTAGCGAGCAACAAGTAACAAAAGTAGCAACGGTGCAGCAAAGTGGCCCAATCCCTTTTGTAGCAAGGGACAAGCCTGGACAAAGTCTTATAGGAGGAAAAACGGTCCCGAGGACACATGGGAATTTCTGTCATGCTAGTTTTCATCATGTTCATATGATTCGCGTTCGTTACTTTGATAGTTTGATATCTAGGTGGACCGGCGCTTGGGTACTGCCCTTACTTGGACAAGCATCCCACTTATGATTAACCCCTCTCTCAAGCATCCGCAACTACGAAAGAAGAATTAAGACAAACTCTAACCATAGCATTAAACTAGTGGATCCAAATCAGCCCCTTACGAAGCAACGCATAAACTAGGGTTTATGCTTCTGTCACTCTAGCAACCCATCATCCACTTACTACTTTCCAATGCCTTCCTCTAGGCCAAAATAATGGTGAAGTGTTATGTAGTCGACGTTCACAAAACACCACTAGAGGAAAAACAACATACAACACATTAAAACATCGAACGAATACCAAATTCACATGACTACTATTAGCATGACTTATCCCATGTCCTCAGGAACAAAAGTAACTACTCACAAAGCATAATCATATTCATGACCAGAGAGGTAATGAGTAGCATCAAGGATCTGAACATAAACTCTTCCACCAAATAATCCAACTATCATCAACTACAAAGAGTAATTCACACTACTAGCAACCTTACAAGTACCAATCGGAGTCGCGAGACGGAGATTGGTTACAAGAGATGAACTAGGGTTTGGAGAATGGGCCAATAGAAACCTAATTTCAATACCTTGTGTGCAGTTCTATCTCCCACATGGTGTCCTCCGTAGGCCTCGGAGTGACACTTCTGTAGGATATGTCCCTGTTCATGTTCAGGTACACAACGCCTAATAACATCATCTACTCCTTCCTTATAAAGGTGAGGATCATCCCAAAAGTAATGTCTCAAGTCAAAGAAGAATTTCTTCTTTTACTGGTATGTGAAACTAGGTGGTATATATTCGGCAACGATATAGTTTGCATAATCAGCGTACCACGGTGCAATCAATTGCTCATCGGGAAAGCTATCATCAATAGGTTGTGGGTCATCAAGAACGTGCTCTAACCTAGACAAGTTATCTGCTACGGCGTTATCAGCACCCTTCCTGTCAACAACATGCAAATCAAACTCTTGTAGCAAGAGAACCCATCTGATAAGTCTAGGTTTAGCATCCTTCTTCTCCATGGCGTACTTAATAGCAGCGTGATCAGTGTGAATAGTGACTTTGGAATCAACAATATAAGACCTGAACTTTTCACATGCAAACACGACTGCTAAAAATTCCTTTTCCATAGTAGCATAGTTTCTTTGGACACTTTCTAGAGTTTTACTAGCATAGTGAATAACATTCAACTTCTTATCAACTCTTTGCCCTAGGACAGCACCAACAGCATAATTTCTAACATCACACATGATCTCAAAAGGTAAGTTCAAAGTCTTTAATGAACCTTCTATAGAAACCAGCATGACCAAGGAAACTTCTTATACCTTTGATATCTGTGGGGTATGGCATTTTCTCGATTGCATCAACCTTAGCCTTATCGACTTCAATACCTCTTTCAGAAATTTTATATCCTAAGACGATGCCTTCATTAACCATAAAGTGGCACTTCTCCCAATTCAAGACAAGGTTGGTGTCTTTACATCTCTGCAAGACTCGATCAAGGTTGCTGAGGCAATCATCAAAGGAAGACCCGTAAACGGAGAAGTCATCCATGAAGACCTCGACAATCTTTTCACAAAAGTCAGAGAATATAGCCATCATACATCTTCGAAAGGTGGCCGGTGCATTACATAAGCCAAAAGGCATACGTCTATAAGCAAAGGTACCGAAAGGGCAGGTGAAAGTGGTTTTGTCGTGATCAGATTGTGCAACTGGTATTTGGGAGAAACCAGAATAACCGTCTAGAAAGCATAAGTGTGTGTGTTTAGACACTCTTTCTAGCATTTGGTCGATAAAAGGCAAAGGGTAATGATCTTTCCTAGTGGCTTTATTCAATTTCCTAAAATCGATCACCATCCTATAGCCAGTAATAATCCTCCGTGGGATCAATTCATCCTTATCATTAGGGACAACGATAACGCCTCCCTTCTTAGGGACGCAATGCACCGGACTCACCCAATCGCTGTGAGCAACAGGATAGATTATACCTGCTTCCAGGAGCTTTAGTATTTCTTTTCTCACTACTTCTTTCATCTTAGGATTTAATCTCCTTTGATGATCAGCAACTGGTTTGAAATCAGGATCAGTTTTAATCTTGTCCTGGCATAGAGTGGGACTAATGCCTTTAAGATCATCAAGAGTATATCCAATAGCAGCACGGTGCTTCCTTAGAGTTTTTAGTAACTTCTTTTCTTCATGATCTGAGAGGCTAGCACTAATGATAACATGATATATCTCTTTTTCATCAAGATAGGCATACTTAAGAGTATCAGGCAACTGTTTAAGCTCGAACACAGGATCACCCTTTGGTGGGGGAGGATCCCCAAGCAATTCAACAGGCAAGCTATTCTTAAGAATAGGATATTGTTCTAAGACAACTCTATCTATCTCATCCCTTTCATCCATATGCATATCATTTTCATGCCCAAGCAAGTATTGCTCTAAGGGATCAGTAGGAGGCACGGCAATAGAAGCTAAGGCAATAGTTTCATCCTTACTAGGCAACTCTTTTTCATGAGGTTGTCTACCAAACTTGGAGAAATTGAACTCGTGTGACACACCTTCAAAGCCAACAGTGGCAGTTTGCTTCTCACAGTCAATATGAACATTGACGGTATTGAGAAAAGGTCTGCCAAATATGATGGGACAAAAGAAATCTTGTGCGGTAGCAAGAACGAGGAAATCAACAGGATACTTTGTTTTACCACACAAGACTTCAACATCCCTAACAATTCCTACAGGGCAGATAGTATCTCTATTGGCAAGCTGAATAGTGACATCAATAGGTTCTATCCCAACAGGTGCAATCTCGTCTTTGATTTTATCATATAAGGATTGAGGTATTGCACTAACACTAGCACCCACGTCACATAAACCATGATAACAATGATCTCCTATCTTAATAGAAACAACAGGCGTCCAACAATAGGCCTATGTTTGTCTCTAGCGTGAGGTTTAGCAATTCTAGCAGCATCTTCACAGAAGTGAATATTATGTCCCTCAACATCGTCCAACAAAAGATCTTTGATAATAGCAATGCTAGGTTCAACTCTAATTTGCTCAGGGGGTGTAGGTGTTCTAATGTAGCCTCTATGTATCACAGTTGAAGCTTTAGAATGATCCTTTATCCTAACAGGGAAAGGTGGTTTCTCAATGTAAGCACTGGGAACAATGGGATCATTATAGGCAATGACTTTCTCTTCAACTAGATTGGGTTTAACTACATTGACTTCTAAGGGAGGATGATATTTAAACCACTTCTCTTTGGGGAGATCAATATGAGCAGCAAAAGATTCACACAATGAAGCTACTATCTCAGAGTCAAATCCATACTTAGCGTTAAAATCACTAAAGGTATTTGTTTCAACAAAGGATTTAACGCAATCAAACTTTTAATTCATACCTGACTCCTTACCTTGTTCAAGCTCCCAATCTTCAGAGTTGCGTTTAATTCTCTCCAATAAATTCCATTTGAAGTCAATATCTCTCTTCATAAAAGAACCGGTACAAGAAGTGTCAAGCATGGGGCGATCATCATGAGAAAGCCGAGCATAGAAGTTCTGAATGATAATTTCTCTCTAGAGCTCATGGTTGGGGCATGAATATAACATTGATTTAAGCCTCCCCCAAGCTTGAGCGACGCTTTCTCTGTCACGAGGCCAAAAATTATAAATATAATTCCGATCACAATGTACTAAATGCATAGGATAAAACTTTTGATGAAATTCCAATTTCAATCGATTGTAGTCCCATGATCCAGTATCATCACATAGCCTATACCATGTCAACGCCTTATCCTTCAAAGATAAAGGAAAGACCTTCTTCTTGACCTCATCCTCAGGCAAACTGCAAGCTTAAATAAACCACAAACTTCATCTACATAGATTAGATGCAAGTCTGGATGTGATGTTCCATCTCCTAAAAGGATTAGCCAGCTGTTTCCCAAGCATACCCGAAGGAAATTCAAAGCAAATATTTTCAGTAGGTGCAGCAGGTTGAGGAGCAACTCTTTGTGCTTCCGTTCGAGGTGAATATACCCCGAACAAGCCCCTCAAAGGATTAGTTTCTATAGTGACAAGTGACAATAAATTTCAGCACACTATATGAATGTTTCCTTACCAAGTTCCACTTACCAAAGGCGCTTCACTCCCCGGTAACGGCGCCAGAAAAAAGTCTTGATAACCCACAAGTATAGGGGATCAATCGTACTCCTTTCGATAAGTAAGAGTGTCGAACCCAACAAGGAGTAGAAGGATCTGACAAGTGGTTTTCAGCAAGGAAATATCTGCAAGCACTGAAGTTATCGGTAACAAGTGATTGTGTGGTGAGATGATTCGTAGCGAGCAACAAGTAACAAAAATAGCAACGGTGCAGAAAAGTGACCCAATCTCTTTTGTAGCAAGGAACAAGCCTGGACAAAGTCTTATATGAGGAAAAACGCTCCCGAGGACACACGGGAATTTCTGTCATGCTAGTTTTCATCATGTTCATATGATTCGCGTTTGTTACTTTGATAGTTTGATATGTGGGTGGACCGGCGCTTGGGTACTGCCCTTACTTGGACAAGCATCCCACTTATGATTAACCCCTCTCGCAAGCATCCGCAACTACGAAAGAAGAATTAAAACAAAGTCTAACCATAGCATTAGACTAGTGGATCCAAATCAGCCCCTTACGAAGCAACGCATAAACTAGGTTTTAAGCTTCTGTCACTCTAGCAACCCATCATCCACTTACTACTTCCCAATGCCTTCCTCTAGGCCCAAATAATGGTGAAGTGTTATGTTGTCGACGTTCACATAACACCACTAGAGGAAAAACAACATACAACACATCAAAATATCGAACGAATACCAAATTCACATGACTACTATTAGCATGACTTATCCCATGTCCTCAGGAACAAAAGTAACTACTCACAAAGCATAATCATATTCATGACCAAAGAGGTAATGAGTAGCATCAAGGATCTGAACATAAACTCTTCCACCAAATAATCCAACTAGCATCAACTACAAAGATTAATTAACACTACTAGCAACCTTACAAGTACCAATCGGAGTCGCGAGATGGAGATTGGTTACTAGAGATGAACTAGGGTTTGGAGATGAGATGGTGCTGATGAAGATGTTGATGGTGATGAGTCCCCTCCGATGAGAGGAGTGTTGGTGATGACGATGGCGACGATTTCCCCCTCCAGGAGGGAAGTTTCCCTAGTAGGATCGTCCTACTGGAGCTCTAGATTGGTTCCGCTCAAGTTCCGCCTCGTGGCGGCGGCGAATCCTCGAAAAAGCCTCCTCTTGATTTTTTTTCCCTGATGAAACCCTTCATATAGCAGAAGAGGGGGGCCAGAGGGCCAGCTGGGTGCCCACAAGCTCCCTAGGCGCGGCCAGGGGGTTGGTCGCACCTAGCAGGCTTGTGGCCACCTGCTGGCGCCCCTCTGGTGCTTCTTCGGCCCAGTATTTTTTATAAATCTGGGGGAAAAAATCCTTGTTGATTTTTACGGCATTTGGAGTTGCGCAGAATAAGTATCTCAACTTTGCTCCTTTTTCAGGCCAGAATTCCAGCTGCCGGCATTCTCCCTCTTCATGTAAACCTTGGAAAATAAGAGATAAAAGGCATAAGTATTGTACCCTGAAGTGAAATAACAGCCCAAGAAGCGATAAATATCAACATGAAAGCATGATGCAAGATGGACGTATCATCTACCCCTTTGCTCGTTGCTGGTTTCTCCTAGATAGATCCTTGTGTGACGTAGGAATTTTTTTGAATTACTACTACGTTCCCCAACACATGCATCATATGTGAATAGCATCATGTCGTGCATGTGTTGTGGTGATTATCGTGTGTTGATTCTTGTTTCTGGTTTGCTTCGTCTCGATAGAATTCCTCAAGCATGTCGGAATGTGAGGATCTGTTCGACCACGTCGGTTCTTCTGCTTCATGGAGTCGTTCTTCTTCCAAGCAGGATCTCAGGCAAGATGATCATTTCCCTAGATACCATTACTATCATTGCCATGCTAGTTGTCGTTTCTATCATTATGTATCGTTGCCTACCTCTTGTTAAATATCAGCCTTCCAATATTGCCATGAAAACCTTCAACCTTTCTACAACCTAGCAAACCACTGATTGGTTATGTTACCGCTTGCTTAACCATTGGATAGCGTTGCTAGTTGCAGGTGCAGTTGCTTCCATGTGCTAACATGGGTTCCTTGTCATATCACCATATTAATGTTATTTAAATTAATGCGCCTATATACTTGGTAAAAGGTGGAAGGCTTAGCCTTTCTATCCTGGTGTTTAGTTCCACCTTTGTCGCCTTAGTTTCGGCTAGCGGTGTTATGTTCCATAAATGAGCGCTCCTAACATGCTTGGGGTTTTTATGGGGACCCCCTAGATTCTCGTTTTGGGATAAAGCTCGTCTGGCAAGGCCCAACATTGGTACCATATTTGCTCAACATAATAATTGTGTTAATACTGAAAAACATAGGGTGTCTTGAACCCAAGGAGTAATTCAACATAATACAGGGGGGGCAGTGATGCTTATGCTGGTCCAAACTAGAGCCGTTTGCGGGGCTAACCTGGGGCAACTCGGGGGATGTCTATCAGGCCACCGTACACTGTGCTTATCCGTCGTGTCTTGAGAACGAGATACACGGCTCCTATCAGGATCGTCGACATGTCGGGTGACCTTGCTAGACTTGTTTTACCTTTCTCGAGCGTCTTGTACCAGGGATTCCGGGGATGCTTTGGGTTATCTCGAGGTTGAGGTTTTCCAATAGGAACCCGAGGAGATCACGGGTTTGCCTGATCGAGGTCATTCCGTCGTAGCATGTGGTAGTTTTCAATGGACTAGTTGGAGCACCTCTGTAGGGTTAAATGTTTCGGAAAGCCGTGCCCGCAGTTATGTGGCAACTTGGAAACTTTGTTTTACAACCGGTTCTAGATAACTTGAAGTTAAATTAATTAAATCTTGCCAGCTGAGTGCGTAACCGTAACTATCTCTTTCATGAGCTCCTTCTCCGATCGAGGACACTGTGGGGTTATGTCTGACGTAAGTAGGTCTTCAGGGTCATTCATTTGATTATCAGTAGTTCACGTCCGCTATGTGTAGATCATCTCCCTCTTATTCTTGTACTCGTAAGTTAGCCACCTCCAATAAATGCTTAATCACTTGTTGCAGCCTCACCACTTAACCATACCTCACCCATTAAGCTTTGCTACTCTTGATACCTTTGGAAATGAGATAGTTGAGTCCCTGTGGCTCATAGATTACTACAACACCAGATGCAGGTACAGGTAAAGAGTTACTTTGACGTGCGCGCGCTGATTGTGCTATTTGGAGTTTCTTCTTCTTCTTCTTCATCGATCTAGGATGGGTTCTAGGCCAGCATCCTGGGATAGCAAGGATGGACGTTGTTCATTTATCATTTCTTTTCGTCCGTAGTCGGACCCTACTCTTCTTCATGATGACTGTATATTGTTGTATTGATGTGATATTGATGTAGCTTGTGGCGAGTGTAAGCCAACTCCTTATACTTATCTTTTCAATACATGTACTTGTAACGATATCTATTCTTGCGAAACGACGAGATGCGCTTCTATCCCTGTCGAGGCCCTCGTGCCAAAATAAGGATAGAATCGCATCTTAGGCGTACCAAGTTGGTATCAGAGCAGTACCAACCTAGGAGCCTCCTTGATTGATCGAACTTGGCCGAGTTGGGTCTAGTGAAAACTGCTTTTAGTCTAGTTATATATCGGAGAGTAGGATTCTTTTTTCTCCTCTTCTATGCTCTAGTAAGGAATCTTGACGTAATAATTTTAGTTCTACTCCTCTTCTCATTCAAAAAAATTAGGATCAAGCGGATATTTTGGAATCTATATGATGTCGATGTGACGGAGTTCTGACTTGGTGCCTCCTGTTGTGTTGATTTTATTCCGGGGAGTTGAGCTCGAGGGGATTCTTGAGCATATTGTTATCATTCAGATTTCTTAATATCTTGATACGTCCATTTTGCATCATGGTTTTATATTGATATTTATCGCATTATGGGCTGTTATTACACATTATGGTACAGTACTTATGCCTTTTCTGTCTTATTTTATAAGGTTTACATGACGAGGGAGAATGCCGATAGCTCGAATTCTGGGCTGGAAAATAAGCAAGTTTGAGATACCTATTCTGCAAAACTCCAAAAGCCATGAAAATCAGCGAGCAATTATTTCGGAATATATAAAAAATACTGGGCGGAAGAAGCACTAGAGGGGAGCGTCCAAGAGGTCACGAGCCTTCCAGGCGCGCCCCACCCCCCTAGGCGTGCCTGGGGGACTCGTGGGCCCCCTATTACTCC
The DNA here is from genome assembly GCF_904849725.1 of Hordeum vulgare subsp. vulgare. Lineage (NCBI taxonomy): Eukaryota > Viridiplantae > Streptophyta > Magnoliopsida > Poales > Poaceae > Hordeum > Hordeum vulgare. Next base: position 623,432,323 of record NC_058524.1, read on the forward strand.
TCTGGCTCCCATCTTCTGCTATATTGAGGGTTTCGTTCCAGAAAAAATCAAGAGAGAGCTTTTGAGAAGAAACGTCGCCGCCACGAGGTGGAACTTGAGCAGAACCAATCTAGAGCCCCGGCAGGGCCGTCCTGCCGGGGAAACTTCCCTCCCGGAGGGGGAAATCGTCGACATCGTCATCACCAACACTCCTCTCATCGGAGGAGACTCATCTCCATCAACATCTTCATTAGCACCATCTAATCTCCAAACCCTAGTTCATCTCTTGTACCCAATCTCCGTCTCGCGACTCCGATTGGTACTTGTAAAGTTGCTAGTAGTGTTAATTACTCTTTGTAGTTGATGCTAGTTGGTTTACTCGGTGGAAGATCTAATGTTCAAATCCATAATGCTATTCAATACCTCTCTGATCATGAACATAATTATGCTTTGTGAGTAGTTACGTTTGTTCCTGAGGACATGGGATAAGTCTTGCTATAAGTAGTCATGTGAATTTGGTATTCGTTCGATATTTTGATGCGTTGTATATTGTCTTTCCTCTAGTGGTGTGCTGCTGCAACAAAAGACCTTCCAACGGTGCCAGAAATAGGAGTGTTGCTTGATACTCCTCAGCAACGGCACCAGGAATCCTTTTGCTATTGCTAGGCCTTAAGGGACTTCCTAGGCAAATATGCAAAGGATTTCCCCCGTGGCCATGGAGCCTTGCATTGGTGTTCCCTCAAAGCGGAAAGGGTGATGTAGCACAACGGTGGTAAGTATTTCCCTCAGTTTGAGAACCAAGGTATCGATCCAGTGGAGGAGTATCACAAGTGCCTGCACAAACACAAAAAGCTTGCTCCCAACGCTATGAAGGGGTTGTCAATCCTTTATAGATTGTTTGCCAAGTGAGAACTGAAAGCAGCAAAGTAACAAAGAAAAGTAAAAATGAAAGTGGAAACGATAGATGTGAATAGACCCGGGGGGCATAGTGTTTACTAGTGGCTTCTCTCATGAAAGCAAGTAGACTGTGGGTGAACAAATTACTGTCGAGCAATTGATAGAACCGCGCAAAGTCGTGACGATATCTATGGCAATGATTATATCTATAGGCATCACGTCCAAAACAAGTAGACCGATACTTTCTACATCTAGTACTATTACTCCCCACGTCGACCGCTATCCAGCATGCATCTAGTGTATTAAGTCCAAAAGAACAGAGTAACGCCTTAAGCAAGATGACATGATGTAGATGGACAATCTCATATCTACGACAGAGCCCACCTTGTTACCCGTGATGGCAACTACATGATGTGTGCCTTGCTGCACTGGGAAAGGTCACTACACGGTAAGAACCCAAAACCAAGCACTTCTCCCATTGCAAGAATCATAGATCTAGTTGGCCAAACAAAACCCAAGACTCGGAGAGACTTACAAGGATATCAAATCATGCATATAAGAAATCAGCAAAGGCTCAAATATATATCATAGATAATCTGATCACAAATCCACAATTCATCGGAACACACCGCCAAAGAAGATTACATCGGATAGATCTCCATGAAGATCAAGGAGAACTTTGTATTGAAGATCCAAGAGAGAGAAGAAGCCATCTAGCTACTAACTACGGGCCCGTAGGTCTGAAGTGAACTACTCACGAGTCATTGGAGGGGCGATGATGATGAAGAAGAAGCCCTCCAACTCCAAAGTCGCCTCCGACAGGGCGCCGGGAAGGGTCTCCAGATGAGATCTCGCGGAAACGGAAGCTTGCGGTGGTGGAAAAGTATTTTCATGGCTCCCTTGATTTTTTACTGATTTTTAGGGAATATATAGGCGCAAGATCTAGGTCAGGGGGCGCCAGGGAGGCCACAAGCCTGCCCACTGCCGCCCCCTGGTGGCGGAATGGGGGCTTGTGGGCTCCCTGTAGCCCTCCTGGCTTGGCCCACAGGCCCCCTGATCTTCCTTCGTTCGGGAAAAAATCATTTCGGGGATTTTATTCCGTTTGGACTCTGTTCCAAAATCAGATCTGAAAAGAGCCAAAAACACAGAAAAAACAGGAACTGGCACTTGGCACTTAATTAATAAGTTAGTCCGAAAAAAGATATAAAAGGTACATAAAACATCCAAAGATGACAAGATAACAGTGTGAAACCATCAAAAATTATAGATACGTTTGAGACGTATCAAGCATCTCCAAGCTTAACTCCTGCTCGTCCTCGAGTAGGGAAGTGATAAAGAATGAATTTTTGATGCTTTCATGCTACCTAGCATAGATGTCCTTCGTAACTCCTCTTATGTGACGTGAATGTTCAGATCCATTAGATTCAAAACAATAGTTTGCTATTGACGTGGAAACAATAATAATTCAAGCAAACTAGCAAGGTAATCATGAACTTTCAAAATAACAAGGCCAAAAGAAAGTTATCCCTACAAAACCATATAGTCTGGCTATGCTCTATCATCATTGCACAACGAATTTAAATCATGCACAACCTCGGTATTGGCCAAGTAATTGTTTCACACCTTTACTTTCTCAAACCTTTTCAACTCTCACGCAATACATGAGCGTGAGCCATGGTTATAGCACTATAGATGGTGTGGAGTTTGGAGGAGCTTGCAAGACAAAACAAGGAGAAGATGGTCACATTAACTAGGCATATCAATGAGCTGTGGAGATGCTCATCAATAGATATCAATGTGAATGAGTAGGGATTGCCATACAAATGATGCACTAGAGCTAAGAGTATGTGAAAGCTCTTAAAGAAAACTAGTGGGTTTGCATCCAACTTGCTTGCTCACGAAGACCTAAGGCAATTTTGAGGAAGCCTATCATTGGAATATACAAGCCAAGTTATATAATGAAAATTTCCCACTAGCTATATGGTGGTGACAAAACAAGAAACTCTCAATCATGAAGATCATGGTGCTTAATATGCACAAGTGTGGGAAAAGTGGTAGCATTGTCCCTTCTCTTTTTTTCTCTCATTTTTTTTGGTGGGCTCTTTGGCCTCTTTTTTTTATTTTTTGGTGGGCTTCTTTGGCCTCTTTTATTTCCTTACATGGGACAATGCTCCATTAATGATGATCATCACACTTTCAATTCAAAACTTAGAGAAACAATGACTCTATA